>NC_024320.1:26367026-26375776 GCF_000523025.1 Cynoglossus semilaevis
AGACGGTCAGACAGACAGACAGTCAGTCAGTCAGTCAGTCAGACAGACAGTCAGACAGTCAGACAGTCAGACAGACAGATCAGAAAGCTGCTGTCACTGTTTACCTTCTTATTCTACACACAGTTTTCAGTCAACACTCGTCCACAGACTGACATCACTGTTTTATCTGCAGCTCCATCAGAACACACACACACACACACACACACACTGCACTGACACATCACATATTCATCCCTGTGGGGACAAACCCTTCTGTGTCCAACCTGACATCATCTAATTGTACACACACACACACACACACACACACACACACTCAGTGTCCCTATTTAAATGTGTGTGTTGTGACATCAGAGCAGGTGGAAACATGGTGTGTAATTAACATGTCATAATCAATGTGGGGGAGTTTGACACCTTGTAATCACTGTGTGGAGATTAGCAGCACACACTCCAAGACAAACACACACACACACACACACAGGTAAAACAAATGTGACCATGAAACTAACATGCACACGTATGTGAATGTCTGCTGCTGATGCCACACGTCTGCGCATACACACACACACACACCTACACACACACACAGAAAGGGCCTGTTTAATATCATTTACATAATGAGAGAGCAGCCACAGTAATAGCTTTTTCTTTCTCTTAAAATTCACCCCGGGCACAAAAAAAAAGAAAAAAGAGAGAGAGAGAGAGAAAAAGAGAGAGAGAGAGAGAGAGAGGAACAGAGTGAGGGAGAGAGGCAGGAACATACAGCAAAGAGAGAGAGAGAGAGAGAGGCAGGAACATACAGCGGTGGTGTCTCGTCCTTGTTTCTCTGAAACAACTCTCTGTCAAAGTCAAGGTCCAAACCTCCTCTCTGTCCCTGTGTCTCTCTGTCCCTGTGTCTCACTGTCCCTGTCACTGTCCCTGTGTCTCACTGTCCTTGGGCCTCACTGTCCCTGTGTCTCTCTGCCCCTGTGTCTCTCTGTCCCTGTGTCTCACTGCTTTGTCCACTCAGTCTTTCCTGTTTCATTTCACGTCATTTATAATAAATATTTGATCAACTTTATTCTACTCACAGCCCGACCACTGATGCCTGTCCTCAGTAACACACATCCATCTACAAAGACCGGGTCCTCGTCCCTGACCCCTCTGCTTTAAGACCTCTCCGTCTGCTGATGTACAGGATGGAACTCGACACCACAGAACCACACGTACCGCAATCTAAAAACGCAGGTACATCTTTTGAAATCAATGTGTAAATGTCATTGAAGTCCTTAGGAAGTCCTGGGAGGACGGTGGGCTCATGTTCGACTGAAATCTAAAGAGTAAAAGACATATCGGACTCCTGTGTCTGTGTGTGTCTGCAGAATGTCATCGATTCCTGGCCAAAATAAGACAAGGAAAAAACATGTTTCATCCGTAAAAGAGGGATCAAGTGTTGGATGGTGAAGAGAAGGGAAGGCAGGGGAAGACAGTGAGATCACTGCTGCTTCTTCTTCTTCTTGTCTTTTATCAGTATCATTATTATCAAGTGTGTTTTTTTTTTTCAATTTTCCTTCCTGCTTCATCCCTGTCTGAATATCCTCGTTTTTCTGTCCCATTTTTCTAATATTTCTAATGGACTTTTTCTTCACGACCCTTCGGTCTGGTCCTCACTGCCACCTCTCCTGATTTAACATGTCATTTACTGAACTCTCTCCTGTTCACAGTCCTCTGACCCCAGTGTTTCCTATCAGAGTCGTCAACTTAAAAACTCTCAACTCAAAGTTTTGTGTTTTTCTGTTTGTTTTTTACACTCCACTCCATCACCATGCTCAGACAAGCTTCCTTACACTCCACGTCCTTCCTTCCTCTCCCTCCTCCTCCTCCTCCTCCTCTGTCTCCTCCTCTCTTCCTCCGTATCGACAGAGCCGACGTGCATTTTGCTAAAACACGGCTGATGAATCATTGATGCTGCTGTTGAGGTTTCAGTGGCACAGGGGCAGCCGGATGTAAATAAGTGAGGACTATGAGGTATAGCTAACTGATATTCAGGCCTCCCTCTGAAACATTGATGAGATATTCCTGTGCACGTTTGCGTGCACGTGCACACACTCCTGCAACTGTGAAGGCTATTTAAGAAGGACTGATATGACGGTTGTTTACAACTCCGGACAGACATGGAAGAACTGAGGGGGCACGGGAGATCTGATGAAAGGAAGGGAAGGAGGACAGATTAGTGTTACCAAGTCAGGGAGGGAGGGAGGGAGAGAGGGGGAGGAGGGGGAGAGAAGGGAAGAACAACAAGGAAACAAGGAAGGAGAAAAGGAAGAGGAGTGATGAAGTCAATGGAGGAAGATGATGTTTCATGTCTAGGGGACAGATATGTCAGAGTAAACAGACTGTTACACACACACACACACACAGCTACATCACAGCAGCTGCCCCTGTGGGTGACAGGTGGCATGACACCTGGGACCTCCACAGCTGTCTGTCTGTCTGAGGTCCGAGGCTTTGAAGACATGTGATAATAGTTGGAGCAGTTAAAGGGACAAATGTAAACAAGAATTTCATACATAAAGCAGCTGTGATGAGCTGTTAACTGAAGGAGCTGTAAAACCAGAGGAACATTGATGTGGTTCCTGGCTCTTAATGCAGCCTGAACTATAAACACACACACACACACACACACACACACACACACACACACAGAACACTGTACTTAGTCTCTCTTAGCAGCTATCGTTAAAAAACCTCTGGATTATAAAACAACTGCTGCCATGGGGGCTAACAGGTGCCCCACGTTGGTGCCCCCTGATCTATAATGTTACGCACAATATGAACGGGGCGGGGGGTAATTACAAAACCTGGTATTTATCTATAATCAGGTGACCTTTGTGACCCCAACCCTCCACCTTAGCTTGATCTGGTTTTACTGTTGTGACTGTTCAGTGTTGGTTCATTGTTGTCTGTATTACTGTCAGGTGTAAAGGAAGAGGAACAACGTGAATCTCATCAAGTACACGATGATAAACCTCTGTGGGTTAAGGTTCTTGTCCAGGAACATGTGGGGATCAAGACCCCAACCAGGAAACAAGTAATGATTTGACATACTGTCAGATCCTTGTCACCGGGGCCTCTGGCCTCTGCCTTTAACTCCTCACCTTAGGCAGCAGGGGGCAGTGTGTCTGGGTGTGCCTGCTGACTGCTGGATTTGAACCTGTAACCTCCTGGACACCAGGAGGATATCACAAAGGCCAAAGACTCAAACTCACCAACAGTCAGTGTCAGAGACAGAGCCGGTTTGAACCGGTATCAGACTGGATAAATGTGACTAATGCTGGAAGTGACGGCAGAGTTTCTTAAGACTAGAAAGGATCAGAGATCTATGATCTTTCAAGACATTTTGCCCTCATTCAAAAACTCATCTATTCTCAATGCACACACACACACTGTACACACACACTGTAGACACACACACTGTAGACACACACACACAGTTCCGCACACTCACTTAAAGCACTTTCCAGGCCTCTTAGTGCCTCTCTCCCTCCCTGCACGGAGGAGCATTAACACAGTCATTTGCTCCACTCATACATCAGTGTGGTCAGTGCTGTGGTCAGTGCTGTTCCATTATTCATCAGCAGGGGTCAGTGCACACTGAACTGTGCTGGTCTGGACTCTAACCACAGATTGTAAAGACATTATCTGTTTCCCACAGAAAACAACAGCCACACTTTGGTGAGTGATTTAAAGAAGACACAGGTGTAGATGGCTGACAACACACACACACACACACACACACACACACAGATACACAATGTCACAGTTTAATGATGTTTAACTAACAGATTAACAGTTAACACTGACATCCACAGCTGTTAGAAATGTTAACATCAAATTAAACTTATGATAAACTACTGGATCGACTCTTCACCACCTGTACTCCCTCATGACTCTGTTATTATTGACCCCGGTCATTCAGGGGGTCAAAGGTCACTGGAGGAAAAGTAAAAACTCTACATTTACAAAACTAGAAACTTGTTTAAGGCTGTGAGGAAACATCCACATCATCACCGTATCAATCTCCTCCGTCATCAGTTGTTGATCTGTTTGATCAACTTTATCACCCTAACCCTCTGTTCCAAAGTCACTTCACAGGACAATAAAGTACTACATTAATTAAAGTCACTGCAGGAGAGAGAGAGAGTGTGTGTTTTTTCTACTTCTTAAAGGAACAACACTATAGGTTTCCACATGCACAGCAAACAGATATATTTAATACACACACACACACACACACACACTCTCCTAACCACACAGTAAGAACCCATTATCCTGTAACCACAGAACACAACAGCACCTTCAGGTTAAAAAACCAAACTCTCTGAAGCCCATTAAGTGTTGACCACAGAGCAGAGCACTTTAGACGCTGTTTCACTGTTAACCACTGTTTCTACACATTAGCTCCTCACCACACAGTCACAGTCTCATGTGCATTTCAACATCCATCCCAGTTTCTAGGTAAGTGTGATTGTGTGCTCTTGTTTCCTGGATCCGTCTGTGTGTGCGTGTGTGTGTGTGTGTGTGTCTGCGTATGTAACATGACACTTTAATGAAGGGAGGAAAAAACCAGAGAACTGAGCAGAGGCTCCACAAGAGAGCGATGTCAGAGGAGGGAAATATTGAGCGATGTTAAAAGAAAAAAGTTAAAAATCTGCAGATGTGGACGGATATCAGTACGGTCGGACCAGAGAGACACGTCGGATCCAGACTGGACTGATGGACAGGAGCAGGACAGAAAACTACAGCACACACTACAGTTACCACTGCTGTTCACCTACTCTAAGTTAATGTTGTTAATTGAAATCTATGAAAGAAAATATGAAATCCAAAGGCACGAAAAAGACAAAGAAGTGAGAAGAAAGAGAGGGAGACGATGTGGAAATGGGAGAGAGAGAGAGAGAGAGAGAGAGAGAGAGAGTTAACAGTGGAATTGTCAGAGAAGCCGTGATGAGGCGGCAGCAGTACATCTTGATCAACAGATGACTGATCATATCAGCAGTGGCCATCTTTCACCAGCCGCCGTTTGACGACACAACGTGACCCCCTCTACACACACACAAACATACACCAGGCTGCTCCCGCACACACACACATCCATTTCCCCCGACGTACCCCGAGGCAGGAGCATCAATAACGTATGGCCTGACCAGGGGCCTCCATTCATTCACACACACACACACACACACACACACACAGAAGTGTGCACAAGTACTCTCCCATATGTGACACTTTCTCATATTCATGCATTCATTTCATACACACACGCTGGTGCACATAAAAGGTGGTCAAGCTCCGGGAGAAAGACTGCGACACACACACACACACACACACACACAGACACACACACAATGACCCAACAATGTGCCTGTTTGCCCCGGGGGCTGTGGTCTGATCCCGGTCCCTGGACACAGTGTGTTTCTGCTGCTTTACTGAAGCACCACTGGGTGTCAGGAAAAAATGTAAATGAATGGGAAAAAATAGTTGTTTTTCTAGAAAACAGTGAAAGTAGAAAATAGATGAGAAACAATAAAAACATATGGAGCGAGCAGCAGACACAGAGAGAGAGAGAGACAAAGAGAGAGAGAGAGAGAGAGCCAAACTTCCGTGGTGTGCAGTGGGGGCTGCTGCCATCCACTGTTCTACCTTTGAACCACCTGCTCATTCTAGACTAAACCAATGAAGTCATTAGATCAATAAGTCAATGATATGGTGTAACGTACAGAGTGTTTTTTAATTGAAGCCTAATGTAAATAACAATAACAATTATTCTTCATTTAAAAATATATTTTTTCAGACAATTCTACGTCATCACTTCAGATGACGGATAGTTTCTGATTTAGGACATTATTCATTATTTATCCATTTGTCAGAAATTATATTATGGCTGTCAAATACAAAGAAAAAAATCAGATTAATCACAATTAATTGATGTAAATCATTTTTCTGTATATAGCTGGAACCAAAGACATATAACAGCAGGTAGGTGTGTGTGTGATTCTGTTTTTATCTGAGACTGATCCAAATACTGGAAATATTACTACAGAAAAATATACACAATTATAACTAACAAAGTTTGGCTTCATAGGTTCAGTGTTATTACTGTTCATCTTGACACAAGGGGGCGTCGGACCTGAAGTTGAATCCATGTGGCTAAATGACGTGTGTAGATGATGTACTGGAACAACAATAAGAGAATGGTCAATGGGATTGTTCAATACACAGTGTGTGTGTGTGTGTGTGAGTCAAATTTTAATCTAATAAATGTGACAACTGAAATGAAGTGCTGTAACAAGTGAGCGTCGTATAATCCATGATAGTGGACCATCAGACAATAGACAGCCAGCAGTGTGGTCTGTAGACTACCAGAAATCCACTCCAACAGCTGAGTCTACACGTGAGGACCAGACTGGAGTCTTCACCGTCTTTTGTCCTTCTCTAACGCTGCAGTCTTTGTTTTTCCTCTTATTCCTTGGACACTATCAAACAAACACACCTGGTGTCTGGTTCTGTTCACTCTTCAAACAGGAGCGACACCAGATCAGTTCACCACAGAACACACACAGCTCTGGTTCTTACCTCCGTACACGGCTCTTTGTTCTGAGTCTCTGAGTCTGTGACCTGCAGTCTTGTCCACAACCAGTTCAATCCAGCAGTGCTAAAAACAACAACAACAACAACAAAACAATCAGACCGACTGTTGAACAACAAGACAAAAAACATTTCTGGATATAGTTTTTTTATTTATTCTGATTCTACAAAGGCACCAGCAGTTGTGGCTGGTTCTTCCAGAACTTTCTATACAACACCTCATACACTGTTGTTTTCTTTTTCTCTCTTAAAATATTATAATTATAAATCATTTGAAAATCCTTTGGTGAATATTCAGCTACGTGTCCAGTGAGTGTCCAGTGACGAAAATCCTTTGGTGAATATTCAGCTACGTACGGACACAGCAGGGCTGAGTTCTTTACAGGTTGGTGAATGTAAATATTTGTACGAGGTACGTTAACAGCCTTCATCACAGATACACAGACACATTAAAGTGATGTACGTTGGCTGAGGAGTCATCTTCTCTGGGAGGCTTGGAGCCGCCCATGACTATTTAATAACAGAAACAAATCTGCTGCCCATAAAAAAGACTCAGCTTCTTAATTGGACTCTTTAGTTATTCCTGTTCATGTTAAATACTGGCACACAGAGTTTAAAGACTCATTATCTCGCTCTCTCTCATGTGGCTGTGTGGCACAGACACGCCAAAACCATGCTGTAGGTAAGGCGTCTCACACTCACACACACACACACACACACACACACGCCCAGGATAATTGTTACCTCCGTACTCTGAAGCCTGCAGTACCAGCCTGACGTTTTTTAAGTGTGTACTTTTCTTATTTAATTAATTAAAACGATTGTCAATGAACTTTAAATTAGTCCAGCATAAAATAATCATCCCAACGTGTGTGTGTGTGTGTGTGTGTGTGTGTGTGTGTGTGAACAGTGGCCCTCTGAATGTGTGTATGTGTTAATAATTAGCAGGCACTAAAGCGGCTATGTTAATTGCATTTAGGATCCTGCCTGGGGAGAGAGAGAGAGAGAGAGAGAGTGGGAGAGAGAGAGAGAACGAGGGAGGGGGAGAGAGAGAGAGGACAACAAAGAGACAGAGAGAGAGAGACTATCTCTCATCTCCTGTTCCTGAAATAGAGAATTCCCATATATTCAGAGATTTAAAATGGAGCGTGGAGCCCTGAGGAGCAGGAGAACACACAGTCTTTCACTTACTCTCTCTCTCTCTCACACACACACACACACACACACACACACCCCACCCTTGAGAGGATGGAGCTAACCTTAATTAGCCTAACACTGTGGAGAAATTGATTGAAATGCAGAACATCAATTATTAAGTCTAACTGTTTTTATAACCCCAAACACACACACACACACACACCATCGTCATCATACGGCTGGTGGAGGAGGTGGTGCTGGTGGTGGTGTTATGATAAGAAAGGACAGGTGTGAATAAATAATTTTATGCGAGCACACACACATGTGTTTCCGTGTGTGTGTGTGTGTGTGTAGTATAAGTAATGACACACACACACACACACACACACAGACTGTAAATGTGAATTAATTTTCTTTAACAAATCCCACACTTACATCAAATCAGTTTCATTCATTAAATAATTGCACTCATGTCTCTGAGGACAAAGATTAGCAGAGGCTGAAAATATTATTATTTTATTTTGTTTATTTATGTTCCGTTCTTGTTTTCTGTTAACGTCGTGGTCAAGTGCATCGACGGCTTCTCTTTCTCACATTATGTTGATGTGACTTATGACTTTAATAATAACAAAACATCAGTGTATTATTAAATCAATACAGGAGGGAGCGCTGCCACGCCGTTCTACTGATCTGATGTCTGCAGCCAACAGAGCCAATAAAGCACCGTGTAAACTGACCATTCATTTTTCTCCCCCACTTTCACTCTCAAAGTCCTGGTGTTACATCACATGTAGTGGCATAATTAGGTTCCTTCACTGACTTGCAACATGCTGTGAGTTTAATTTCCAAACATTCATGTTCAACAGAACAGAAGTCAACACCATCACACCCAGAGGAAAGAGAACTTCTCAAAGTTAGTTGTGTACTCTTTAAAAAAACTTTGGTGGAATTTTGTCTCTGATTATCATTATCATTATTATTATTATATC
>NC_024320.1:26375852-26414006 GCF_000523025.1 Cynoglossus semilaevis
AGCTTTTTGCAGCTTATATTTTGACATTTACTCTCATTAATGATATTAAAGATTATGAAGTCTAATGCTGTTTGATGGCTCTGTGCCTGTTGGAACAAAAACTGAAGAATATTTTTATTAGTCACACCTGAGTAACTGTGGCCTAAAGAAGAAGTTTGATAAAAGGTGTTTTATCTAACAGTGAAGAACAGGAATCTGACCGTCACACGAATTGGAGAGAAACAAATCAATAACTGATGTGGGATAATCAATATGAAGTATCGTGATATTTCAGTGTATCAATACGTTCTTACTCCCCTGGTCAATACCCACACCCACTGGATGGTTTGGCTCTAAGGACAGACATGATGTGGTCCAGTCTCTCACTAATGGTCCCCTCTGGTTTTCCCCGTGACCTTTTAAACCCAACATGAGTGCAGGTCACACGCAGGCTGCCGTGATGTCACTCCAACCACAAACACACTTCCTGCTGGATCATCTTAACGGCTTGTGGTTGTTTGAGTCCTGCTCTGGTAAAATGTGGAACTCACCAGTGACCAATAAAAACATGTTCCTGAATGGATCTGTGGTCAGGTGGTGTCAACCTGGAGGAGTTTAAACCAACAGCACCTGTCTGACGTGGAGAGCTGCTGAAGCTGGAGCTGTGCTGCTGTTAAATAATCCATTTGGAACAATGACTCAACTGAATGGTACTGAAGTGGGTTGGTGTGGGTTACATAACAGCAACACCTTCAGGCCTCAGCCATTAGCAGCGGTCCCTCAGAATTTCACCGTGAGTCTCTGCAGCATGATTAACCATCAGACACGGTGACAAGAGACCGTCTTCAAATGACACTGTTGCTGTTTTTGACTTGACCAACTGAGTGTTACTGATGGAGAACTAGATTTATGTCTTACAGACTCTTTGCTCACCTTAACATTGACCAACATTTTGTTTTTCTTATTAGTCTAAGGCAAATGAAAAGACACACTGACATCACCCACACCAAGCTAAATAAACACATACATCAATGAAATAAAACAAATTGCAGAAGAATAACTGATTAAATTAAAGTTAGCAGGTCCAACTAGGTGTTCAGTTGACAACGTCTCTGTTCCACATACACTGAACGGA
Source organism: Cynoglossus semilaevis (assembly GCF_000523025.1). NCBI lineage: Eukaryota > Metazoa > Chordata > Actinopteri > Pleuronectiformes > Cynoglossidae > Cynoglossus > Cynoglossus semilaevis. The sequence continues at coordinate 26,376,967 of NC_024320.1, forward strand.
GTCCACATACGGAACACAAAGAAAACTGTTGTATTTACAAACAGATTGATCATTATTTTTCCTCACACTCCTCTCACATTTGCACAGATCATTTTCCTGACTCCCTGACCTCCAGACTCCTCCATCAGCACCACCCACGGACAAAGAGGAAAACTCACACCAGGCTAATTACATGGACAAGGCCGGTGACTCTCTCTCTGACTTTCTTTGACTGAGGAGACACTCTCGTTGGCTCTCTCTTCTCTTCTCTTCTCTTTCTTTCCTTCTGCCCTTCTCTTTTCTACTCCTGCACTGTCCTTTTCTCTGTGCTCTCCCGTTTCTTTGCTCCTCATGCTCCAGTTACCAGATCAAGGTAGCCCTGCACGACCATCCAGCTAGAACACACACACACACACACACTCACACACTCCCGACATCCAACACTCCTCCGCGGCTAAGAGGCCACAGGTACTGGAGTACAAAAGCTTTTAGATGGTGCATTGTTATTTCTGTGGGGTCAGCCATAGGTTAGAGACGGGTCTTAATTAGTTGACATAACTTATACATGATTACGCCTCTTAAGTTCCTCTGGCTCCAAACACACACACACACACTCAGACCTAAAGCCAAATAACAGACAGGGCATTTATCCTCTGTCTCCTCAGCACAATCCTCGCAACTGTGTCTCAAAAAGAGGAGCACCTTAGAAAAGAGTGGACACACACACACACAGCTAAGGGTCAGACTCCAAAGGTCAAAGGGGTCAAATGTAGGAAACCAAGGCAGGAACATTAGCCCTGGACGTCAGACGGAGAAAAAACATAATCAGAAGCAAAAGTCAGATTAACGATGAATGACAGCCAGGGTCAGCGCTCAGGTCAAATGTCAGGACCTATGTCCAGGAATCAAAAAGAAAGGACAGGAGGAGTAAATGTGTTTTAAAGTCCAGTCCCCTGTGTGTGACAGACTGGATTTTTTTTTTCTTTTTACATCCACCATTCACATACGAAGCCGATGATTAAATTATAATTATGTCATGAAATGTGTCATTTAGATTTTTGCCGTAAAACTATTGTTGTTGTGCAGCAGCAGTTCTTTAGCAGTTCAGATATTTGCAGCTGTCATCACTCTTTAGGTCCAGACATCTTCCTTCACATATTAAATCTATAACACGCCGTATCCTAACAGCTACGTCTCAGCTCAATTTTGCAATGTACACGCTGCTGACTGTAATTTACCAACCTGAATTACTCTCATAGTTATTGGAAAGCATTTTGCATTTGCAGCCACTGCACGAGACAGAATGGTTACAGCAAGTCGGATCAATGACCGGCCAATAAAGCAGACGCCACAGTCACAGGAATTAACATGCAAGTGTCTATAAACCATTCAGAAACATAAACCTAAACTGAAATCCGTTCTGCAACCGCAAGACATAAAAAATGACTGCCACCATTACCAGTCTATGTTGCACTTCCAGAAAGTTTAGATACACTCAGGATATGGTATTAATTTGTTTGGGAAATGCTTACTGCTCTGAGCTGTAATAGGACTCTAGGGAAGAGATGATTTCCAAGGCCAAACCATAAGGAAGCTGGGCAAGGCTGGACAAAAACAACTTAATGATGCTCTGGTAATGGAGCACAAGTGAAACACTTAGAAAGAGTGCTCGGTCTGGCAGGCCAAAACACACTTTGTACACAAATAGCAATATGTATGCAATACAAATGCAAATGTGAAAACCCAATATGTACTACAGACTGATGCAACAACAAATGCATGCCTAAAAAAAAACATTAACACAAGTAGTTTCTCTGGCGAGCGTTTTTTAAATGTGTTTTAATGTCTGAGATGTTTAACTGTAAGGACCATTCTGTGCTGAGTAGCTCACTGCACTGTGCACAAACACAACTGGATAAATGTTCCTCCACCACTGACAGTAACGGATCTAAATTATTTAAATAGAGAACATTTTTGTGCTACAACAGTGCTTCAAGAGAATCATAAATAAAATATCAAACCTATTTTCCAAAGAAAGCTTTTGGATTTTTGATGCAACTTAATTATTTTCTAAAAATAACAACTTAAATCATAACAAGAGAATATCAGCAGAATAGAAATCTATTTAAAATGCCATTCAGTATTTACAATTTAAAAACACGATAAACTAAAAGTTTTAGATTTTATTTTTAAACTTGCTGCATTCACAACGCCGGACTTCAAGCAGATCATTTGCGTGCTTCTTTTGCCCTCTACTGGCTATTAAACAGCATTACACGTTATAACATTAAACGTTAATATTTGTTTTAAATTATCCCACTGCCTAAATAAAACATATTTAATTGATAAAGTGATAAAAACACCGTGGTTCTTTTAAATAGTTTTAAACCGCATGCGAAACACCTGTGTGTGAAATTTTATATAATTTTATTTTTTAAAAAGTACCCAAAATATATGCTTTGAGTTTTTATTCTGGACAGGCAATGATAAAATATTTCGTATTTTTTAAACGTCGGTTAAGTTTAAATTAATAATTAATACATGAAAACATTAGGAATACACACATTTCACGGTTGCATTTTTTTTTAATTACTCAAACGTGACACCGGGAGAATACAAGTACGGCCTTATTAAGTGATACGGATGCTAAAGGCTAGATGCTAAAGGGCAGTTAGTTTAATTCCAAGAGTTTTCCTTTTTTTCTGGATGTGTAAATGTTGAGGAATAGTTTTGCGGGGTTACCGTTTTTAATGTAGTGGTCCGGGGGTTTGTCCTCAGACTTTGGCAGCTACTGTAAGAGTTCGATAGAGAGTTTTTTTAACTGTCACAAAATGGCGACGACCCTTACCTGTGTGGTGTCCGTCATTAAACGGGTGGCCACGCCCAGTCGCTCTACTTAACAAGCTACTTGGGTGAAAATAGTAACGTTCCCGAACATTCCAAGATGAAAAGTGTTATTCTGTTTTTCCAGAAACCAACTTGAATATAAAATGATGCTCTACAATGTTGAGCCTCTATCTATTCAACCTCTTTTATTATTGAATTAATTTATTTTATTTTATTTCTTTTTTAGTAATATCCCTCCGCCTGTTCAAACCACAGCATCACCGGCAGGACCGATAAACAGAATGTAGTTCCTATTTAACTGTAGGATTTAAACTCATTATTTTAGCACATATCGGATAAGTCAGCGTGGAGGAAGCTGCTTTAAGTTTACTTCAAGGATAACATATTTACAAGGAAAGCATTACAATTGCTAAAATAGCAAGAAATTTGTTCGATAATTAAAATTAGATTTACAATTGCTAAGAGTGAGCTAACGTTAGCATAAAGGAATAAAACAAGTAAAAACGTATAAAGTCAAATTAAGTTATATTTATATTTGTATTTAACATAAGAACTTAAATATGACAAAAGGAAAACAAATATATAAATATATATATAAAATGTAAGTGAATGTTGCTTGTTTAAAGTAGGTACATACAAAAAAGCAACACAAAGAGCATTTCAATCTGAAGTAAAACAGCTTTATTAGTGTACAATGGAATATGTTGTATGTATATGAAGAAGAAGAGTTGGAAAGCCTATGAAGATCATTATCAGTGTTTGAAGAAAAATTCTAACAACTTCTTGCCTAATGTAATATAATCTGTAGAAAAAAGAGAAAATTAAAACATGGTCAAAATAGGAGTAAAAACTATACAACACCACAAAATGTAGAAACTTTGTCCAACAAGACACCCCTTTGGAAATCCCATCAAAAATGTGGCTTTAATGGGAATAAACAATTGTCATCACAATAAGAAAAAGAGAACACAGCATGTGAGCCGAAAACAGGAATGTGAAGTATCACTCTGTGGAAATGCAGCCCACGTACGACCGCGGCCTAAACTAAATACCTAATTTTGAGAAGAGACGGTCAAGTGTTCAGGGCTGCAGTTGTGGGTCGCACAAAGAAAATACGATTTAAAAATGAAGGCTCAGAGCAAATCTCTGGTTCTACGTTCAACAGTACAACTTGCCACCAGGAAATAGGTGTCTACGTTTCCCAACAGGGAGATGAAGTCAAAATAATTGAAATCGCTGCATAGAACAAACAACTGGGTTAGCAATGATTTAGCAACTAGTCAGAGGAAACACTACATATTCAGTTTAGCAGGTTTGAACTGAGTTTGGCAAAAAAAAGTAAAAGCAAGCAGCAGAAAGAGAGAGAGTTGAGAAGATACACAGAGAGACAAACAATCGGCTGCTTTTTCTTTTCTTCTAGTTTCAGACAAAACAAAGCAGAGTTCAACCTGTACCAGGGTCACCAACATTTCTGGTCCTGGTCCTTCGTCACATAAACCTCCCTCTGGCCTTTGCCGTCACAGCAGACGTACACATTCAGATTGGATGGAAATGTGTTTACATGCATGTCACCACCCGTCGTCGGGCGGAGATGTCGGTCATTTACAGTACAACACCAAACCTGTGTGCATGTCAACACACCACTCGAAGTTAACAGCCAAACCTGTGTGCATGTCAACACACCACCCGAAGTTAACAGCGTGTGTGTGTGTGTGTACGCTGAAAACCAAGGAAATGAAAATGTAATGAAAACCAAATACATAGGAATTTAGTGTTTATATTAAGTGACTAAAGATGTGGGGTTCAATCACAGACCTGGCATTAAAAAAAAAAAAGTCATCGAAGACCTGGGACCAGGTCTGGTCCCTGGGACCAAGAACAGCTGGTTTCCAACGTGACTTGGTATGAATGGAATTCTACTGTTTAAATTTTAAGTTTCTGGTATGAATGGAATTCTACTGTTTAAAATTAAAGTTTCAATAATAATAATAATAATATGGTTAATTAGATTCTACAATTGATTTGTGTTCTCAACTGTTCATTATCTGAATTGACTTTAATGCCATTTAAATGAAAACAAAAGGTCAGCATAACGGGAGATGATGCAGTTGATTGACAGCTCCAACCAGACAGAAACTGTCCTGGTACAGGAGCCCAAGGTGTAGGAGACTTTTTTTTTGTATTCGTAGTAGTACTTAAATGTTCTAACTAAATTAACAGCACGTTCAGTGGAGGAGGATCTGAAACTGAAGGTCAAAGTAAAACTGACTTCCTCCTTCCCTACTTCCTGCCAAGCGTGCACAGTCTTTGCCCCGAGCTTCATGTTGCAACAACTGCTGCGATGGGAAACCTAGGTCCATTTTTAATACACATCACAGAGTCAACAAATACAATTCAACAAATACAATTGTCAAAGTCAGACTTTTAAAACAATGAACAATCTGAGCCACTTCTAGGAACAGGCTGGAGGATAATACTGTGTCACCTTCAGATCAAACCCCAGGATTTACTAACAACTAGTTTTGGATTTTACTTCACACTTAAGGTTATCTTTTATTTGTGATACCTGGGTTGTGGGACATCATGACGGTGCAGTACATACTGTCAACACCAAGTCTTTGGGACAGCACTATGATAATTTGGCTCACGTTGCAAGTGTTGACAAATATGTAATTGGGGGGGGGTTCTTCCAGGTGACAGATTCTAAAACAACAGCCACTCAGAGGATGTCACCCAGGTCGACTGACACATGCCGTGTCTTATGCTACATACTTCACATTCAATTCTTCGTCACCGAGCTATGATCGCTTCAAAGACAGGGCGCCTTCTAAAAAATATTGCGTTCTAATAAAAAGAAGGAAAGCTTTGAAGATTTTAAATATATTTATATATATATAAAAAAATACATGAAAATACAAAAATGTAGCTAAAAGAAAGGAGTAAAGAAAATAAGTGTGTTGTAAAAGTAGCTTGACAAATAGTTAAAGCTTAAATACTTTTGAGTTGAAAAGATTTGGACTCTAAAATACCCAGACAGGTATCGGCTGGTTTCTTTTTAATCAGGACAATATTCATATTCAAAAAAGAAAATCTAATAAATGCTCCGGACACTTTCATTGAGCCAATTTGGACAATCTGTAAGACAACATTTAATAGCGAATATCCTAAAACTATCTGATCATTTTCTTTCAATTTAAGTGGGCGTCGCGACATTCCTATCTGTACAATTCAAAGCATATCTGGCTGTATTTTACATAAAAGGCATCTTTATTATGGGGTTCATGATTGGGGGCAGTGCAAGTAAAGTACGGGGACATTTCTTTAAAGTCCAGCACACTAGCTGGACGTCTCCTATTCATTAACAGAATGTTAATGAAGGACAAAGGGTGCATCAGTCTGAGCATTTCATTTAGAGGGAAGTTTCATAAACACCTGGGCAACGTTAAGAGAAGATTTTGTCTGTTAAACAGCAGGGGGCGACAGTGAAGCTTATGACTCCTTGGCGTTTACCAAGTCCTGATTCTGATAATGCTGTTACTGGACTCCCCTTCATTTACATCATGATACAACTATAATGGAGAAAAATGTACAAGGAGCGAGAGAGAGAGAGAGAGCGAGAGAGAGAGCGAGAGAGAGCAGGTGCATGCAAGAGGGAAACTAAGTTAGTGCAGAAAATTTGGGACTGAAAAACAAGTGGAGCTCAAAGATGGGAGGCAACGACAACAAATGCGGCGCAAAATCTTCTGTGTGACCGTAACACACCGAGTCACAACGAACGCAAACCTTAACCCATTTTCTGCACGAGTTTCTCCGGTGGAGTCAACCAGAGAAACGACATCTGACATCAGGATGACCTTGGTGGAGAGGAGTTGTTAGTAACGACCCTGAACTTAACAACTCTTCCCGGCTTCTTTATGGTAATCACCTAAAATAGGAAGGCGTGAAAAAAAACATCAAGAAATAATGTCTTTGTCTCTTAAAACAAAAATGGCGTCAGATGTCACTAGAATGAGCCTCAGGTGGGGTTTCGCATTTGATTCCTGCCTGTAAATGAAAGTAGTGAAATTGGCAACAGCTCAAAGCTGCAGTGTGTGGAACAAGTTGGGTGAATTATTGAGTTTTCACCTTCAAATATATTCAAGACAACGACACTGAACGCTCTTCTGCTGAGAACTCCTGAAAGATCCAGATTCCAGTTATTTGTGCGTTCTTTGAAACAGATCACACATTAGAACTAAAACAAAGCGTCACACTTGTTTTTAGGTCTGACCCACTGCACTCTGGGTAGGAGAGCCCAACCGACATTCATCAAGAGGAGGGCAAACATCTCAGCTGTCTTCAAGAGAGAGCCTGGGCGTGGGTGAAGCTGTGTGCACACGTGAGCCTGTGATGACAGGCTGTGTCAGAGCTTCATTACAGACATCCACCGGTCACCACTCCAAGAGCTGAAGGCTGCTCCGTCAGGTCGGTGGTTACCATGGAGCAGCTTTGGAAGAGAAGCAAGAAAAGTGGAGATAAAAAGTGGACAGTGAGTTTGGTCACTGAGGAGTGGGTGTCCAGGCTTGAAGTGGACTTTGGTTGTAGCTGAGCCCGGAGTGGCAGTATTACAGCAGTCAACCTTCGAGTGAGTGGGTATAACAATGGTCACCATGTTTGTGCTGAGGCAGAGGCGGGCTGGTCATTAGACAGTTCCCAGAGGGTCATGTGTTCAATCCCCTCAGAGCCTCCATGAACCAGGATGATGAAGCCACGGATCGCTGTGATGCTGCAGTGGGATTTTTAGGCATGAGGTCCATGAAACTGGAATGTTGTGCCGACGGAGTCAGAGATAATCAGTGTGACATCACTGTAACATCCCACTGTTTCCATTTCTCAGGTCAGGCTCTCCTTCAGGTCCACTGTCCCACTGTGTTTTTTGTCTTTTCTTTCCTTTTTTTTGTATTTTTTTTGTTTGTTTTCGTTGTTTTAAAAATGATGTCCATACATCAGTCGTCTGTCACAACATACTGTCAACACGTTATAAAACGTCTCTGATTTTCTTCTGTGCTCTGACAGACTCCGTTTATGACATACTGGAGCAACGCACTGAGGGAGATCCCATCTGGGTCAGCACCTTATCCAACCACTGGAGGGGGCCGTTGAGGTGCAGCTCAATCCAACAGGGGGTGCTGGTTACTGTCTGACGCCTGGGGCAGAAATAAAGCAAGAGCAGATTGTTACAGAAATATTTATTATCAACTCTGACTGTGACACAGAATTAAATATATCTTTTTATTCAAATTATATATTTCACTACATGTGTTTTAATTTTGGGACCTAGATAACACTAACCCTGACACATACATCACTTCAGTTTAACTGAACATTTTTGTTCAACTCTAATGTTACTCACAAAAAATATAATTGTAGAATGATGTTTACAGCACTTCATCTTTTCAGATTTCTTCCACTCCCCCCTCCCCCGTGTCCCCCCCCCTCTGCAGTCCACCAAGCAGCAGGCCCATGACATAAGCTGGTGAGTCAGTGCTCAGGGCTGATGATACACTTGATTTGGTGAATGTCCAAACTATGATGTGACCAGTCCATGTCAGCTCAGCTACGTACAGTCCAGAATGTTATTTTTGCTCATCAAATGTGCGATGAAAAGAAACTAAAGAAACTACATTTTTTGGTCCTGAAAATGATCGAGCAACTGAGTCGAGTCAACTTGTTTTTTTTTTGAGCGAAGTGGCTTTGATTGTAGGTGTGAGTGAAATGACTGTGTTTATCTGCACACACCTGTACTCGGCTCCCCAGCCCTTGACAAAGCTCATCCTGATGGTGCACATCCTAGTTAGCTGGTAAACTGCCTCGAACCCCTGATTGACCGACTGGGCCAGCAGTGCAGCGAACTCTTGGTTGTTGAAAATCTTAAGATTGCACCCTGAAAAGAAAACAAAGTTAGTCATGAATTATTACATTTCATTTAGAAATAGATCAGTGACAAAGAGCCAACACCCCCCCTCTCCCCCCCTTAAACAAGTCTAATCAAGAAATAGATCAGTGACAAAGAGCCAACAGCCCCCCCCCCCTTTAAGAAAGTCTAATCAGCTGATCTTGAGTGAAGGTTGTTGCCAGATGTAATGGAATTCCCCTCTGACATTCTTAAAATAATGAAGGATATGGAGGTCACTGGAGCTTTGACCTTTGATATTGTCAGAAGTGACTGGTTCTGAGGAGACGTTTTTCTCTCTCTGACTACAGACCCTGAAAAGTCAGAAGTCTAAATGTTCACCAGATTATTTTGTTTCCTTTCTGCACAATTCTGTCCTCCAGTCACTGCAGCTTTGGCAAAAGCTGAAATATTTAAAGTTACACGGGTACAAATGAGTCAGCCTGCGTGGGTGAGCGAGGCTGAGACATTCTTGTCCTCCAAATCCACTCCTCGGTCAGGACTACTCTGGTCACAGCAGCCGTATGGACTGAACCTCAGCACAGACCTGGTGGTATCTTGCAGACCGTGGCAGGATGCCAGCCGTATCGCTGGTTGCAGTTAGGACTCTGGACAAAAATGGCACTGTCGCTGAGGCACTCGGCAAACACCTCCCCTCCGATGTAGTACAACCTCACACCGCGACCTGCAGGTGAGAGAAAAGGTCAGTAAAAGGGAAGTGCATTCCCTTGACAGACTTTAACCACCATCAACAACAATAAGTGTCAAATATTGAACAAAAAGACAACTTCTTATCTCAGCGAGCTTCTCACCTATATGTCTCCTTGTCATTTCAACAGTTGCGTTCCTGTTAACGTTGCTGAGAAGCCCGAGGCAAAAGCGTTCAGAATTGGAGGGGTCAGTGAAACCGTCCACGGTCAGAGACGGCTGCGAGGCGTGGAACGTCTCACCCACCCTCTGGTTCAGCTCGTAGTAGGCTATGGAGCACCAGAAAGCTGGTTCACTGTAGGTGACGGGCTGAAGATCTGCCGTTTAAAAAAAAAGTCAACAAAGTGAAAACACCGCTACATCTACGACTAAGACCTCCATGTGTTATATGTGTGTACACAGTATTTCTTACCCAGGCTGTGACTGACTGGTGACAGAGTACTTGGAGACATTTCTGCCGGCGAGCCTGTCATTAAATAAAGGACCGTCAGATTAACAAACGTCAGTGAAGTGGAACATCAGGATTCTTTATGGTTAATGTCTTGGCTGAACCACAACTCTCGTCTACCTGATTCCATACTTTGATTCATCTGTTGATCGCTGGTCTCTCCATCCTCACTGATGTAGCCAGGTGGAGGTGTCTCTGTACACACAAACAGAACCAAATGAACCGGTCATTATCAGTTGGTGACCGCAGCTGGATCTCAAAAAGAAAAGATTGTGTGGTCCCCACTTAAAAATAAAACTATCAGTAATTCTCCATCATTTATGACTGATTTTTACATCATTTTTTTATTCATTTTATTTGAGTGTCCAGCCCCCAGAGTGACAAATACTGCTGATGACCCCTGAAATCAAGGATCTAAATGCGAGTCAACACAAAGAAGCATCAACTATTTTTTTTTTTTATATATCTGCCTGTACCCACCTGGTATATAGTTGTTTGGTGGGTCTATTCCAGCAGGGAAGTTGGTGTTTTCAGGGATGGAGTTGGTAAAGTCATCCAGAGGTGGAAGCTCGGTCAGAATCTCTGTATGTCGTGGCACCAACACTGGCGGTAACACTTGACAGACGGGGAGAGAAAGGTGATTAAACTGTGTGCATCCACGTTTCCAGCCTCCTGTTTCCACAGACTCAGAGTAAGTCGTGCATGATTACCAGGTGTCTCCACTCGCTGGTAATGGTAGGGATTGACGCACACTTCGTCCTTCTTCAGGTTGAAGGCGTACTGGCAGGCGTCGATAGCCCTTAGCTCGTGGTGGCTGTGCAGGTCAGGCCATCTCCACAGACGGCAGTAGATGACGTGTGGCAGACCCTTACGGTGGGAAACCTGAAGACGTCCGTCCAGTGACCTGGAATAACGGACGCAGAGGCCGGCTCAGAGCGCAGACACTAATTAACACAAACGATCGGTCGCTCTTTATGAAAAGGGGGAATAATTCAATAAAAGTGAATCTGACGGCTCAGAATGTCAATGAATGACGACAATCATGAATCCATACAAACAGAAAGAATGACAGTCATGAAGTGGTGTGTATGATGTGGGTGTAATCACCTGCTGTGGTCAGGGTATCCATACATGCCTGCAGAGTCCCACTGCTCTATCGTATGACCTGAGCCTAGACCCCACAGATCTGAGCAATTGCTACAGACGCACACACACACACAACGACAACAAACACAGACATGCACAGACAAAAAGACAGGCACAAGACGAATGTGAAAAGGTTAAAAAAAAAAAGCAAACAGATGGTTAACATGAGATGTTTTCATTAACAATTAGTCAAATGAACTGACAAATGTCCTCTTATTGACATGAAGGTCGGTGGAAACACCTTCTCTCTACTCAGCTGTTCAATAAGAGGCCACGACCGGGTGTTTGGTGATCAAATGACAAATCAACTAATCCTCATTCTGACAGTGATGTGGTGCAGTCAGGGGGGGGGGGTTTGAACCAGCAAATGTACGGTGACACCAGGATTCAATAAACTCTGATTTCTAAAATGCTCCTACGATTGTTTGGCAAGGCATTAAAGAAAACCAAAAAGAAACTGTCCAGTAGCCTGACTGCACACATCAACTGAACCACACCTGTTTGAAACCCATTTGTGTGTCATCTCTAAAGCATGAGGAGTGTGAAGTCACAGCAACGATATGTGCATTTAGAACAATGGTGTGTCAACGAGGAAATGTAAAAAGAAAGAAGAGACAACACAACATGACAAAGGTGGATACAAATGTATCTAAGATAAAAACCAGGTAAACAGAGAACCATGGGAAACGAGAGAAACCCCCGACCCTGATGTTTAATCTTTCAGAAACATAAATAACAATAAACTGAGATTTAAACAAAACCCGTTTGTGTCAGTGTTGTCGACAGGGAAGGCTCTCTCAAAATGCCTTTCCAATTAACAATGCCTCTGTGGCTGCACACACATCCAACCACAGACTATAATGTTGAATTCTGGTTATTAAAACAAACGCTCACTTTACGTTTTATTCCAGATTTCTTCAATCATAACAAGAAGGCATAAAGTTATCAACTGTCAGAGTGAGTGTTATTTCTCTTCTTTCCCACCACTTGTTCTGACCAATCAGCTACAGCCGACCGTGGACCACAGACACAGATACAGTTGTACCGTCACCTGAGCCTGACGGACAGCAGTTTGACCAGAGTGGAGTCAGTTCCAGGCCCGTCTCCACCAGAGCTGCTTATCAGCCCACTCAAGGAGTTCTAGGGATAAAAGCTGGGAGTGTGTTCGTCTCTCCAGACCAGCTAATGTTGTGCCTTCTTCCTTTCCTACTTATAAAGGTCACAATACAATCAGTGCACTGTCTGCTCTCCTTCTGAGCACGGTCTCTGATATTTACTGAGCTGTAAATTAAAATGCCATTGTCAAATAAACTAATTATTTTCACAGCAGAGCCAATGAGAGCAGTGTTTTTAACCTTAACATTTCTCTGAGAACATTGAGGTTCACACTGGCTGCCCTATTCCTCTCTCACTTATCTTTAACCACCATCTGAACAGAAATCTATTGAAGCTCACACCTGCAGCTTCCTGACAGCTCTCCAGAAACCCTTCGAACATCCTCTGCAACCCAACACTGCTGAAAACAACGAGTGCTGAGCAGATTTATCTCAGATTTTCATCAACCTCGATTCTGTGTGTATAACGGGGAGTGAGTGATGCGTCAAAAATGCCTGTAATTGGATCTGCCAAAAACTGCTGAGTGCTTGCAAATAATACATCCACGCCCACGAGTGTTTCTCCAAGACCAAGGAACGCTGCAGCGTTTAGGCTGATGTCTAACATGAACCAAGCGCACCTTATCAGCAGCACTTCTAAAGATATTCAGCCGACATTCCTCAAAGCCAGGAGAAGGCCATCTGTCTCACATCTCCTTTTGTGCTCGTGCTCTTTATCAACTGGAGGACCATATGCAGGAGTTGAGTGTAAATTATCCTGCACTTTTCAGACACATTATCTGAGCTTCATGAGCCGCTCCAACATTTCTTCCAAACCTGCCATGTAGCACGTTACCCAACATGTACTAAATACTCTGCAGGTCATCACGTGACATGACAAAATTCACAGACGATGATGATTCCAGTCACTGACACATAAACCAATTAGGTCAGGACAGTTGTGTTGTTACAGATGCACTAATGGAATCCTGTCTATCCAGGTGTGTGTTTTATCAACCTGACAACAGGACATGTGAGGTATAAAGGACATGACTGAACTGTTATATAAATGTGTTATTTAGGGCTGTAGAACCATAACCACGTTATCTGATTAATCACCAGGCAGCTGTGGAACCTCAAACCAGATGGAATTAACATTTTAAAATGCAAAGAACTGAACTGAAAATTGAACTGAAAAATGCACTAGTCACTGTGCACCTTGGCTTAACTTGGTTAACGCTGCAGTCCTCGGTTGGTGTGACAACTCCTGTAGTCTGTGATTCCCATCAGACACGGTTGTAAAGAAAGCAATCCCTGTACTTTAATTGTAATACAAAAATCTGCTCAAACCAGTCTGTTTGTGTCACTTTATCTCTTCACAACCACAGTGTTGAGACTGAAAGCTGCCACAACCACAGTGTTGAGACTGAAAACTTGTTGTCACAACCACAGTGTTGAGACTGAAAACTGCGTTGTGTGTCCAATAGACTGCAGTCTGTCAAATGTAATGTAAAAGCTGAGTTATCTTATTAGACAAAGGGCAGGAGCTGCAACCAATTAATCTGCCTGACACTTCTTCAGCAACTTATCAGAACTCAGCACCACAACAAAAGCAACACGCCGTCAACGCCAGAAGACACGTTTTGTTGGCATCATATCCAGGACATCTGTTTCCTCCAATCAGGTTTCACTTCTACTGCCTTGGTAATCTGTGGCACGGCAGAAAAAGGAAGTGGACCCAATTTTTTGCACAATACAGACTTTTCTTTAGCAAACCAGCGGACGCATGTCAGCCCTTAGCCTACTTTCAGGCGTGTTGACACATCCCAACTCTTCATTGAAGATATTGTGGTACACCAGTGCGAAGAAGTAGCGGATGTGTGAGTGTGAACAAAGACCAAAGTGTTCTGAGAGGTTGACTCAGCCTCTAATTTTAACGACCAAAAACCCAGATAATTAATGGATGATTATCAAACTACAGAGCGTTTCCTGAACAAAACAAGAAGAAGTTCCAAAGCAAAAAGACAAACTAAGTGGCTGAGTGCACCTGTGTAAACTCACCTGGGTATAGTGACACACTTGGTGTTGCTGTTCTGTGTACTGATGGCCTTCTCCAGCTCATCCAGCTGCCCCGTCTTCTTCAGCTTCTTCACCAGGCTCTTCACTGCCTTTTCACACCACTTCTCCTCCTGACCACCTCCGTTCTGCTCCCCCACTCCTCCTATACCTCCTCCTGCTCCTCCAGTACCCGTCGGGGTCTTCTTCCATCCCAGGAGGCGCTTCACCACCGGGGGAGTGAAGGGAAGGATGGACGACATTGTGGTCTTTGTGTAGTTGTGTGTGTGTGTGTGTGATCTAAGTGTTGCGTTGGGAGGTAACACTGGTGTTTTTGACTGAAGTCCAACAAGAAAAACAAAGGTTATGTGAGTGTTTGTTCCTATAAATGCCTATTGTCTAAACTGTTTTCAGACATAAATCATGGACAGTCTCAGAGAAAAGGCTCAGAACTGGAGCGAGGTGAAGAACATCCAGAGATACCTGAGACACAGAGGGAAACAAACACAGCTGTAAGAAGAAGGAGAAGAACAGCATGATTGTTTACCCTTCATTCAGTTAGATATTTTCACCCACTTTGTATATTTTTAGCTGCTTTTTGTTAAAGGTCAGACATGTCTTAGTTGTACTTTAGTTTTTTAATTTTTTTTTGATTACTTGTACTTGTTAGTTAGTAAACTGCAATTATATTAAGTGACTTTCTTGCACATTTTTAAAGACCTCTAAAATAGTTTTGCTGTGTGACTACCATAATTAAAAGGCAGCAGCTCAAGGATAACACTCGGTCTAAATGTGTGGGATCTTAACTACTGATTGACGTGTCCATCAGCATTCACTTTATCTACGAGATGCTTAGGTCACAGGTCAAAGGGGAGGTACACGGAGATAAACTCTGACTTAAGCTCCAACAAAACAAACAACCTGGCCTTAAAAAGAGAGACGGGTCGACACATCTGAAGAAAGTTAAACATAAAGACACAAAAACATAGTTCCACTGACAAACACAAGTTAACTCCCAGGTTTAATTGTCTGTGTTTGCACTGGCGTCATTTCTTGCCATAAGACGGTGCTCGTCAGTGATGGTAACTGTGGAACAGTGTTGGTGGACTGACCTAAAATCCAGATCAATGAACCAGGTTATTTCCCCAGAGCTGATGGAACCAGGTGGAAAAAAAAATTCAACTGAGTCAAATGTGTATTTTTCTTCACCATGTGTGTGAGCACATGTGAAAACTACAGCCAAGGAAAGTTTAGTCTAAGTGAACAATAGACCTACGCCACTCTAAATCTCTCACTTTATGTTGAGATGTTTGAAAGACTCACAGTTGGAAATTACAGGTTTTTAATCATTTGGGAAAAAACTGCTGAGCTTCACTCTTTTGAGATATATCTGAGATACGAGACAAAGAAAATGTTTGATAATGTTTCAGTGAACCGTAGCTGTATATTTTTATACCAAGTTTCGATTGGTAAATCTTTTGTCAACCTTTAGTTTATTTATATTTCTTAGATGGAAATGTTCGATCTATCTATTTAGCTATATCTGATCTTTTTTCATTTCTGAAATATGGGCATATATCTAAATATTTTAAGATGGGGTTTTTGTTTTTTTGAGACCTTAAAAAACATTATATTTTCATTTTTAAGCAGGGTTTAAACTTGTTTGCTTTTTTAGCCTTTTTTTAGCCAAAACTCTGTAATCTCTTAGCAAGGTCTTTTTTTGTTTTGCTTTCCTCTAAAAAAAACTACTTGTTAACTTTGACACTTATTACACTATTTAACGCCATTTACCAGGGCCAACATTGACTAAGAATTGTGGAAGGATTTTGCAGTTTTATGTGTCAACTTAATTATTTTTCGTACGCAATGAAATATTTGTAATTTACTACATCTTTGACATAAAATTGAAATTAAAACACTCTCAGGGTCAATACGAAAAATATATTTTTCAACAAAAATATTAACACTTTCAGTAAACTCAGTGAAGTTACTAACATTTTCAGCCCATAAACTGAATATAGTTAATACAGGTTTAACATCTCAGTGTTATCGCAGTTAAAGCAAACACAACTAAGTCATCGGTTCTAGAAAGGTTAGCAGTTGTTGATTGGTTCCCTTAAAACATGTCACTTTAATTTTCAATTCTTGGTCAATGATCGCATCCATGCCATCACGCAATGCAAGTGTGTGTGTGTGTGTGTGTGTGTGTGTGTCAACTCACTGCCCTGTGGTGACGGTGGACAGATTTAAACAGCGTGAATTTTCATAATCTCCATGTCCGCTAACGTTTTCAACTAAATATACATTTGGTTTGTAAATAACAACACAACAGAAGGCGGCAGGAGCTCATCAATGACAAAGACTGACTCTTTCAAAGATGTAACTACATTTTCATGGACCAAAGGACAAACAGTGTCCGATTAAACCATTACAAACACGCGTTAACTGCAGCCATGTCTAATTCAAACTACACATTCTTTAAACTCTTGTTTCTTAATTCAATTCCTTTGTTTGTTCATTTAGCTTAAGAATGATATACGTACGAAAAACACATCATCATTGTATCTGAAGGATTTCTGAAAGCAAAAATCCCAAAATCTCCTCTTGAGTGGACGCCGTCAGAGTGAACAGAGAGAAACAAAAAAAGCACAAAACGTGCTGCTGATACGGCCACAATGCATATGTCTTCCCCAAAGGGCTGACCACGGCTATCAGGGCCTTGTGTGATAAACAATCAGCCCTGTTTTGTCTGAAACACCGTGTTCTTTTTGTCTTTGTTCGGTGATAAACTGTCTGTTTGGGTTACTTCTTCCACCGAAGCCATACAACATAATAACAAACACACGGTTCTGAAGAATAAGCTAACGCTACTAAGGGCGATTTAGACTTAAAACAGTCCATCAATGTGGTCTTTGACGTGCCACAAAAAGACACATGGTCTCACTGCTGGCTGACAGTAACTTAAATATTTAGATACGGTAAAAAATATTCGAGTTTCTTTTGTCTGAAAATGACTCTCCCTCCTCCCCTTAGCCTCCAAAAATCCGCTAGCAAGCCTTGCTACTTTATCACAGACAAATAAACAGCTCTGTTGCATGTTTCCTCGCTAGCAAATTAAAAGGCTTTTCGCCGATAAAACCACACTCACCACACCGAGAGGTGAAGGGACACTGACGGGTCACTCGTGTGCCTGTGACAAACGCCTGCTGGTTCATTATCAATGCGCGCACAGAGACTTTAAACTGTATTTTCCACATCCGAGGAGCCGGGGACGACGAAGATGATGATGATGGCCCCCTCATTCAAAGCTCAACCGAACTTGAACAGCAGCAAAACACCGAGCGGCAAAGTGACACTCTAATGGTGCCGCCCTTTTTATTATTCTACGTTTCTATTGGTTGACGTCATGGGGCCGCCCATAACCTGTTGCCAGGCAGTTTTTTTATTGGCTGTGATTCCTGTCAGTCTCGAGTCCTTGTGTACGGCGGTATGTCGGTGATGTTTGTCAGTGGCTACCTTGATTGTCCTTTCACAGTTGTGTAACGACGTCTCCAGCAAATGGAAAACAATAGAATGAGCAGAGAAACTCGTCGAAGGGATTTTAGCCCAATATATAAATACACATCTCACAATATTAACGCGCGTACATTATTTGCAAAAGGTTTATTTTTTTAATAAAATATTTCTTAAATAAATAGGCTCTGAATGCGGAATAAATTATATTAATATAAAGCAGACGTAGTTTATAAAGCAATTTGAGGAGAACACGTTATGTTTCATGGTTTCACATGGTTATATTTGTTATACTGAATATAAATATATCACGCATTTCAACTATGTATGAGATGTACTTTGAGAAAACACCTCACCACATAGTGGCAGTATCGCAGTTAAGGAATGTCTCGTTCAAACGAACAAAATAATAAATAAATAAAAGCAAAGGGACATATCTGTCTTCAGAACATCAGGAAGAAGTAGAGGCTTTTTTTCTGTCGTTCCTACCCATTTTTTTAGGTGGCATTTACTTTACACTTCACATTAATAATAGCATTTATATATTATGTATCACTTCACATTCCCAGATAAATAGATATGCATTTGGAGGTACACGAGCCATATGCTCCATTAGTCCAAAGTATGTATCTTAAATCACCACTTCCACACTTAGTAT
Organism: Cynoglossus semilaevis; assembly: GCF_000523025.1. Lineage (NCBI taxonomy): Eukaryota > Metazoa > Chordata > Actinopteri > Pleuronectiformes > Cynoglossidae > Cynoglossus > Cynoglossus semilaevis. The sequence goes on from NC_024320.1 coordinate 26,395,347, forward strand.
TCCCTAACTTCATTATTTATACTTACTTTTATTTAATTCTTTCTGCCTGTCACTGTCGCACAGATGAACAAAGACAAAATATTTATCATAAACAAATTACAGTTTTCAGACCAAACCCAATGATCTCCTGCCGAGTCCAGAAGGCCAAGGGAAGTGAACGATGGGAAACGGAAGAAGAAATAAAGAAAAGGATATTAATGCTGGAAGGAGAGACACTGTTGGATTTGTTGAATGAAGGTCCATTCATCACCTCTTGTCATCGTAAGGCAACAATTGCACACCTGCCGCCAGCCGTCACTGGCCGGTCGTATGTCATTTCACCACTTCATGCAAATAGGATGAATTGCACATGCACCACCCTCATGCAAAGCAAAACCTCAGAGCTGAACTCTCCTTAGTCTCTCTCTCTCTCTCTCTCTCCCTCTTTCTCTCTAAGAAAACACTGTTTTATTGAAGCTACTTCTCATGCGTTCATCAACTTGGGTTCTTCAGTTTTTAGAGTGTGATTTCCTCCACGACAACACAGGGTCTGGGGGAGGAGTCTGTCTGCACGGTGTTTACAGACTGCTCACCTGGGACCTGTTGCTCGGCTGCCAGTGTCACTGGGACTCCATCTGTGGAGGACTTGAATGATGCTGCTCCTTCTTCACAGTCATCGCTGCGAGCCTAAATGATGCTCCGCAGACCTGCCGGCTTACTGTCAGCCTACAAGCAAGCTGGATTTACAGACACAGTCAGAGAGAGGCAGCACGAGTCAGTGTGTCTTCTGCTTCATACTCACTCAATGAGAGGACTTCACTTACATGTGAGTACTGTTGATCTTTGTTCTCCTTTTTTGTCCTCTCAGAGACCTATAGAAGGGACTAGAACATCACCAGAACATCATCAGAACATGTGCTAGTCATAATTCCCATTCAAGTCTATGTGCTGCTGTCAAATGACTCACAGTATATTAAACAGAAAGTAAAGGGAGTAAAGAAATCGTTAACCACTAAACCCTAATTTGCCAACAGTTACTCAACTCATGTAGTTAAATAAACAGGTAGTTTATTGCTTTATTCCAGAGTAAAATGTTACAGCCTGTGTCTACAGGGGCTGTGTGCCTAGCAGCAGGTAGACAAGAGATGCTGCTGTGAATCTGTAGCCAAGAACAGATAATAACCCTCGCTGGACCATCACCAGGGAGACAGAACCTCCAGAGGGTTGACGGCAATGTTTGAAATCAAATAAACCGTTACTGCTGTTGCGTTAATCCGGCAAGAATGTTTGGAGGTTAGGGATTGTTTACCTTAAAAAAAATAATTTCTGATTTTTGTTTTTCATTATGTAGGTGTGTGTCTGATTTGTCCACTGCTGGCAATGGGCAGATGCTGCAAATGCAACGGGAGACTGCTGTGCATGTGCCTGCTGCCCTGCATGATGACCGGCCACCTTTTGATTTATATCATGGTGTCCATATTTGTCACCATCTCCTACACTCCTCCAAAGATAGTTAATCATTATGTCGCCCCAGGGACCTCTCCCAACTCCTCCACTCTGGCCTCTCACCCGCTCAGCCCTTTCTGGAACCTTCGTCTGGAGGACAGTGCGCTGTGGAACCAGTTGCAGCACGTTTGGGATCGTCAACACAACCCTGTGCTGCGAGGAAACACCACCGGGGTCAGGAGGACTGTGACAGACACTGAGGAAGAGTGCTTCTCTGATTGCACGTCACACAAGTGTTCAGTCCCTGGTTTGAGTGATTTCAACAGTCTGCCAGAACAAATGAGAACATTCATCCAGTCAATGCACTGCAGGGAGTATCCCCTCCTCATTAATCAGCCTGGTGTGTGTAGGAGGAACAGCAGTGATTTTGCTCTGGACACTCCCTTACTCCTCATGGCAATCAAATCACAAGTGGGAAACTTTGAAAACAGACAAGCCATTCGAGAAACGTGGGGACGCAGTGGTCTGGTGACGGGGAAATCAAGACTAGTGCGGACTGTGTTTCTACTTGGAAGACAGGACTCCAGCACAGGTCCTCACCCGGACCTGAAAAACCTACTGGATCTTGAGAACCAGAAATTTGGGGATATCCTGCAGTGGGATTTTAATGACACTTTCTTCAACCTGACGTTGAAGGACCTGCTGTTTTGGCAGTGGTTTGAGCAGTACTGCTCCACGGCCATATTTGTCTTTAAGGGCGATGACGATGTCTTCGTCCACACAGAGGTCCTTTTGAACTACCTGCACGCAAACTGGGAGGAGTACACCCGGTGGGCAGCCTACAGAAACGACAGTGGCCTGACTTTCATTGTGGGAGATGTGATCAGAAATGCCATGCCGAACCGTGAACCATCCACCAAATACTACATCCCAGAAAGTTTCTTTAAAGGCGTTTACCCACCGTACGCAGGTGGAGGAGGCGTGGTCTATTCTGGCTCACTCGCGTTACGACTCAAAGAGGTGTCCAAGAAGGTTCGCCTTTTCCCAATTGACGACGTGTATCTGGGCATGTGCCTCCACAGACTGGGGCTTTCTCCGAGCCACCACCCGGGATTTCTGACATTTGATTTGCCAGTACCAGACAGGGGAAATCCATGTGCTTACAGATCTGTTTTCCTGGTCCACAGACGGACTCCTAAGGAGATGCTGACCCTGTGGAAGCAGCTCCAGAACCTCCCTGGTCAATGCTGACTCTGCTCATTTGCCTGCCAAATGGAACTGACTATGAAAGGGAAGAACCACACTCCATGGAAAAATCAACATATCGTTTTAGGAGCAGGTGGCGCCGTATGACTGTACCACACACCGTACCTATATTATACACCACAGATACAACAACCTGGCTCATCTACCTCACAGGGTACTTTAACTTATGAAACCAGCCTTTACCCTTTGTGTTGCTGCCCTTTGAAGACATATTAACCTTAAACCTTAGCCACAGCTTCTGTGTTTGATTGTAAGTAAATAAAATCCGTTCTTGTTTCGTCAGTGTCTGCAGTTCTAGGTTGTTTCTAATCCTCTCTGCTCAGTGAAATCAACTGTACGTGACGACCTTTTGTTCAACAATTATAATGATATTTATTAGTGTTGATCTTGAACAATTGTTATTTTGCTGTTGTCGATGAAAATACCTGCTATTTAAAGTGAATAAATGAAGTAATAAAAGGTTGAATCAACATCCACTGACTCTATAGCTGTATACAATGATACAAGAGAGAACAGTCCAGTGTTGTCTGTATACTGAGGCCTGAACTCCATAAACAGTAAACATTCACACACCAACAATGTCCAGCATGTGTCTGTCTGCAGACATTAATAAAGCACTCACTACTTTGCATGTGGCTGGTCAAACAAATTTGGTGGAGGTGCTTTATTATTATTTATAAGTTCGACATGAAGTTATCGAGTGTTTCCATCAGAAGACTCAGTAAATTATTATTTTTCTGTTAAATGTAGGTATAATCATTTTAATCTGTTTAAAATAACAAGGTCGTCTTACTACAAACGTTATCAGGCTCTAATTAATGTTTTCAGTTGTCAAACATAGACAATAATTATTTATTGTCATGACGTTTTCTCCCTGGACGAATACTTTACATCCGTCTCAACAACTTGCACACTAGTGACACCTTGAGGTGAGATGCTGCCAATTCAGGAAGCCTCATGAAAGAACGGGAAAGTTCCAGCGATGGCGGGTGTGTGTAAACTAGGCTCCCCCCAGTGGCCGGTTGTGGTAATTACTCGAAGGTTCCTGAAGCCTCTGCTCCTCCTCCTGGTAGAATATAAAAGCTGAGACGGTCCCACAGCTGAGACACAAACCAAGACAGAGACAGAAGTGAACAGACACTTGAAGAGTGTTTCCTCTGACAACAAGAAGACTCAGCTCTAAACACACTCTGAACATGCTGTGCTCTCATGGACTCCACTCTCAGCTCAGTCCACTCATGGACTTCCACTGGACCGTGGGGCCACAGGTCAGACCTCTGCTCTACCAGCAGCATCTCCTGCACAGGAACCTTCAGGAGCTGTGCAGCAGTCTGGAGCTGATGGACAAACTTCAACAGCAGGACCTGGAGGACAAGAAGAAGAAGACGTCTGTCCAGAGCTGTCAGGCCCTGGAGACACCTTCCTACCAGCTGCAGAAAGACGGAGACAACGTTGGCCTGGTCCTGGACACACGAGGCTTTTCTCCAGCGGAGCTGACTGTCAGGCAGGTGGGCAGGAAGCTGAGGGTCAGCGGGAAGACGGAGAAGAAGCAGGAGGACGGGAAAGGCTCCTACTCTTACAGCCTGCAGGAGTTCAGACAGGAGTTTGATCTGCCTGAAGGACTGAACCCTGAAGACGTCACCTGCTGCCTGGCTCCAGACGGGAAACTCCACATCCAGGCAGCCAGAGCTCCATGTGAGGAGGCAGAGAGAGAGCTGACTATCAGGAGGAGCACGGAGGAGAAAGGGGAGCAGAGTGTGTCTTCACACACAGCAGAGTCACAGCAGCAGTAACTCAGACATCAGTCCTGGACCACAGTGAACATCTGGACTCATCAGTCTTGTTGTTCCAGTCGTACATTTATTTTCTCACACTGTTAAAAATCTGATCATAATAACATATTCATGTTTTTTCTCTGCTGTAAATTCACATATATTTTTGATATTGTTCACGTGCCATATTGCTCTCTTTTCTTTGTGGAAGCTTCTAACAAAGCCATTCTGTGCCTGAATTTTAAGTTCACCTTTATATAACTAAACCAAAAACATCTAGGCTTTTAGTAATACTAGTACTTGTTAGTATTGTTTAAGTCAATCAACAGCAGGTAGCACTTTTGTTCCTCCAGTTAATTTTTTTTACTACTTGTGGGACATTTTGCACAGCTCTGAGTACAAGCCTTATTATTAAGCTGGTGAGCAAAAAGTATGTTTACTTCATTGTTGTATTACCTTAAATTCATGTTAATAAAAGTATTTAACACACAGTTTAAACAGACTCTAAAACCAGTCTGGACGAACAGAGAAATATCCCATCGTAGTCAGAACAGTGCTCTAAAAAGACTAATATTAATATCCGTCATTGGTCTACTTGCCTGACCATCGTACAACAATGTTGTGTTTCAAAAACAAAATACTTAAAAGGAAAATAAAAACTCATGATGCAAAATCAAAGTTAACAGTTTATTTTGGGAATCACACAAAGTTGCAAAAGTTTTTTTTTTCTTCATCCGTTGTTGCACAAGAATAAAACAGTTGTATTTTCCATAGTTATCATCTCATCTTTGTGCAGGCTCCATTCAAATTAGCATAACTATCGTTAGTTTGGCAAATGTTACACTTACATGTAAGACAGCTTAACTCCTCAGTCAGTCTCAACTGACTTTACCAAATTATAGCATACCATGGGTAAGCAGTGTCACAAAACAAGATGGATCCTTATCTGGTTTTGTAAACTGTACCCAGAGTACACAACACAGAATCCAGGGCTGAATTATTCCATGACAAAAGAAGGTGAAGGTGAAAAACCTCACCTTGAGTCGACTCAGTTTAACCTTCTGTCATGTGAACCAGCTAAGATAATCCTGATCCACCACAGCATGGAATGGTGGATGAAATCTTTAGACATTATACATCAATACAAAGTAGAAAAGGATATAAAAAATAATAAAATAAAAAACAATAAATCACACTGAGCAAGCATTTTAGCGACAGTGGGGAGAAAAAACTCCCTTTTTCAGGAAGAAATCTCCAGCAGATCCAGGCTCAGTGTTGCCGTCTGCCTCGGCAAAGAAAACAGGAGTAAACATACACTACACACTGCCATGCATGTAGCAAACAGGCTACATGCATGGCATTCACAATGTTCAGACCTTTACTTTTAACACAACAACTCTGAATTGAGCCCACACACAGTTGCATTGTACACATTTGTGGTTGGAATGTATTTTAAGACAATGATGATTGTTGTTTTAACACCACAATCAAAAGTGTTTGGTTGTCACTCTTCCTGGTTTGCTTCCCTCTAAAGAGCATTAACGCGCACCTAAATCTTTACCCTACTTCCTAAACTGTTAAAATGTCCCTGCCTCTACGTATCAATGTATTGCCAAGGGTATTTGGTTACAAATTCCCTGGACGGGAGGCCTCCCATTGTATCACGCAACATTTAAATATTTACCTAGAACCTTTAGAAGGAACTAACCACGTCAGAGTGAAACCAATCATCTTTAAATAGAGTTTGTGTTGGTTCAACCGAAAACTGATTCATCAACTTAATGCCTAGTTGATTTTTTAGAATTGTTTTGTGCATCTTGGCTGCAGTTGTGGTCTATAGGCTCCAACTTCTAATAAAAGAAAACAATTATGCAATGGATAAAAAAAAAATAGAATCAAAAAAAAAAAAAAGAAAATCAGTCAAAATATGGATTAAATTACCTAGGGACCAACATCTTAACAAAAGCCATAATATGAAAACAACAGAGTTGAATATCTGAAAAAAGGCTGAACCTGAAGACATCCTGTCACAAGGACAGGATTTGTCCAAGTCCTTTAGGAAAAAGAAAACAAAAAGCCTAAAGCTGAAGACATCCTGTAGCAGCGACATCATCGTAGAAGATTGGGGTCACTGGAGCCTCTGTTGTCCTCATCTCCACCATCCACATTCCGCATGTTTGGTGAGCTCCAGTCCACAGGCTTGAACATCAACATCTTTAACACAGCCAGAGTTTTCTAGAAGAAAAGGCACCACTGACTAAGCATGAGTTAGCATTTTAGAGTCATTACCTAACATTTTCAGTGTTACGAAAGATTTGGTTTAGCTTGGCCAATGGAAAATAATTTGTTCAGCCACGGTTCATAAGCTCTCAAACTTTAGCAAAGGATGCATAGAAATAATGTAACAAGTGTGGAAGAAAAATTATAAAATTATTAATTTCACAACCAGAAGAAACAACAAATCAGACAAACCTGATGATGGCCAGTCATCACTGTAGATAGTCGGATCAGTCGGGCTACTGTTGTCCTCACTTCAGCTGTTCATCTCTTACTGCACTCTGGTGAGCTCCAGTCCATGGGTTCCTTAACAGAACAGTCATTAACAGTCACTGAAACAGAAGCAAAGTAACATTGTTTATGTACCTGGTAAAGTTTGAAAATGAATACCTCACATCCTCAGAGGATTTAGTTCAACTAAGTTGTATCCGTTCTTCTACACTTCCAAGAGAGTGTCCCCCAAATGAAATCCCAGAAGGTTTGTGGTTGAGTCTTCTTGGTGCATTCAGGTAAGGGGGAGTTGTTTATTTAGCCTTGGATATTAACAAAGCCACGCCTTCAGTCCGGTCAATGCCCATAGAAGTTTGCTCCTTTTCACACACTCCACAGTTGCTTCAGTCACTCTCTGCCATTTATATCCTCAACATTACCTTTGCAAGGAAAGCAAAGATGCTGGAATTCCTCAGCCACAAACAGTATTAGCTCTCTTCATGAAGTCCATAATTTCCAAAATAAGGTAGTGTCCTCCAGTCCTAGTGGTGTCCAAAAAACAACTTCAAGATTGCTCCTTTCAGCCTCTTGTACCGTTGATTCTGGGTTGCTCCTGCCATTTGTGTCCTCTGCAGTATTACCACCAATGTTTGCATCCTTTGTTATCGTAACCACAAATAGAACAAAGCCAAGTCCTGTCACTGCACATTAAAAAATAAGATTCCTCATTTTACCCAGGTCCAACATTTCTCCAACCATGTATTCACTCCACCAATGTTTGCATCCTTTGTTATCGTTTGTTATCCTGGTCCAACATTTCTCCAACCATGTATTCACTCTTGATTAGTTCTCAAAAGAACAGGGATGCTGGAATTCCTGAGCCAGAAACATTGTGGACTTTCTCCATCCAGCTGAATATGTCCAACATCAGCTAATGTCCTATTAAGGCCCAAAAACAACTTCAAGATTGGTCTTTTACTCAAGTCCATTGTTGTTTGTTAGTTGTTTCCTCCCTCCATTACTGCATCTCTCAAAAGACAAGAATGTTGGGCTTCCTCAGACAAAATGTAGAACCTCTTCATTAATTCTGTGCACAGTCAGATAGTTGAAGACATTTTTTCCTCCAAATCCTGACATAAACAGCACTTCAAAATACAAGAAAGTCCTTTTGGATTTGTCAAGTAACGTTTCCTCCCGTATGCCCAAAAGTGCAAATCCACCAGTTTTGGCATCCATTTGTAAACATAACCATGAATAAAACAAAGCCATGCCTCCAGGTCCTGTCGATGCTTCCAAAAAAGCATGCTTCCAAGATTGATGTCCACGGTTGCTTGTTAGTTGCTCCTGCAAGTTCTTCCCTCCACATTCTCACAAGGGACAACAAGAAAGAGTTTGTTGAAGATGGTGGTTTCTACAGCAAATCCTGATTTAAGCAGCATTCCAAAATACAAGAAGGTCCCTTTGATTCTGTCAAGTAACTTTTCCTCCTGCAGGCCCAACAGTGTACGTCCTATCACCAGTTGTGGCATCCGTTTCTTGATTTAAGAGCCGAGACTCTGTTATTTCAATGTTGCTTCTCAGGAAGTGTCCCTTCAGTCTCATTATTGGAAAAAGAAAATACGCTTCAAGGGTGCTTGCTTTTACCTGAGTCCATCATTACTTGTCAGTTGTTTTTGCCATTTCTTCCTCCATGAACATTATAGGGACATCAAGCTGGGCTTACTGAGCCACAATCATCGTAGGATCTCATCCAAGTAGTTACATCAAGGGCAACTGGACTGGTGCATTTCTCGGAAGATGTTTCACCTCTCATCCAAGAGGCTTCCCCAGTTCTAACTAACTGCTGGGAAGTTTCTGGTGTTTGATCTCGGAGAGACTAAACATCTGAAAGCGAGGGTCGTTGGAGAGAACAAAGGAGATGCCCACAGCCAACACCAAGGGGGGAAATGTTGTGATTACGACGGTTAAAGTATGGGTTGTGGATCATTAGAGCCCAACAGGACATCGGGATCACCTGCTGAGCAAACGTCGCCGTGTACCCCCTGGAGTCTGTCTGCGTAAGCATCAGGAAGAGGTTCGGGTTTTCTGGGGAGAGAACTCAGAACAACATTGTAGGTGGATTAGAGGTTGTGTCTTAATCTGCCTCCTCTGTTGAGTGGTGGTTTCCCCAGGTTGACACAGATGGCTTCCTTCACTCCTCCTTCAAACCATCTGTCTTCTCTGGTGGGAATATGTACATTCACGTCCTCAAAAGTACGTCTTTTGTCCTTGATGTGGACAAACTGCTGAATATGAATTGAATAGCTTAGGCAAATCATTAAGGTTTGCCCTTTTAATGGGGTATCATTGCATTTACAATGTCCCCAGGTCTTTTAAAGGCTGAAATCTCTAGAAATCAGCCCACAGCAAATGCATCACAAGTTTGTGATAAGCAAATGGGGATTTTAACTGAATCCATACTTTGTAGTTATCACTCTTTCTTGTTTGTCTCCCTCTAAAGAGCTTTGACGCAAAACTGGAAAAATCACCCTAGTCTCTCTTCAGGACAACTTAATTATAAATATCCCTGCCTCTATTGTACGTATGATGTGCTGTGCTTTGCAGAGGGGATTTGGTTACAAATTCCCTTGCTGGGAGGCCTCCCATTATGTCATGCAAAAATAATGTTAAAATGTTAAGCCTTTAGAAGAAAGCAAACAAGTCAGAGTTTTAATCTAAAACAAAATGCCACACCAGAAACAGAACCATGTGGTTCAATACATGAAACAGCATAGGAGAGCCGCTTCATCAGGCCAGGACTCAGTGTTCATCTACATCTTAAGGACAGGGACACACTCGAGGATGGGAGTGTACACGTCCTTGCCGGAGAAGACAGATGGTTTGAAAGAGGAGTAAAGGAGGCCATCTATGTCAACTTGGAGAAACCACCACTCAATGGAGGAGGCAGATTAGGACACAGCCTCTAACCCACCTACAATGTTGTCCTGAGTTATCTCTCCAGAAAACTCAAACCTCTCCCAGATACCAACGCAGACAGACCCCAAGGGGCACATAGCCACATTTGCCCCTCAGGTGTTACCAATGCCCTATTGGGCTCAAACAACCCTCAATCCACACTTCAACCCCTGTGACCCCAACATTCCCCCCTTTGGTGTTTAGCTGTGGTCACCTCCTTTGTTCTCTCCACCGACCCTCACTTTCAGATGTTCAGCCTCTCCGAGGTCAAACACCAGCAACTTCCCAGCAGTTAGTTAGAACTGACAAAGCCTCTTGGATGAAAAGTGAAACGTCTTCAGAAAAACCTACCACTCCAAGTGGCCTTTAATGTAACTATTATCGATAAGATGACCTGGATGACTAGAGAACCTAAACATCTCTTCATCCATTCTCCAAAAGTCTCCAAAATCGGAAAGTTGAAGAAAGTGGGTTGTACTCCAAAATCCTCATATAAGCAGCATTTCAAAATACAAGAGCTCATTCTACCCAGGTCCACTGTTGCTTCCCAGTTGCTCCTGCCGTTAATTCACCCTCCATTAGTTCTTAGGGGAACAAGCACACTGAAATTTCTGAGCCAAAAACATTGTGGGCTTTCTTCATCTGGTCCAAAGTGTCTAATATCAGGTAGCGTCCTCCAGTCCAATTATGGCCCAAAAAAACAACTTCATGATTGTTTCTTTCACCCAAGTCCACCGTTGCTTGTCAGTTCTTGCAATTTCTTCTGCCCATTATGTTTCAAGGAACAACAAGAATGCTAGGCTTACCAAGCCACAATAACTGTAGCAGCTCTTCATCCAGTCCACAGATTCCAAGATCAGTTGTTGAAGGTGGTGGGGGTTTTTTTTCCCTCCAACCCAAATCCTGATAAGCAGTGTATGTGTCCTACCACCAGTGGTGGCATGGTTCGTGGTTAATTTCACCATGGATAAAACAAAGACCAAACCTCCAGATCAAAGTCAAAGCCCAGGAAACTGAGGCTTTGACTTTTACCCAAATCTACCGTTGCTTGTTAGTTGCTCCTGCAATTTCTTCCCTCCATCATCTCTCCAGGTACAACAACAACGGTGGACTTTCCGAGGCACAATCTTTGCAGGAACTCTTCATTCCATAGTCTAAGATCAGTTGAAAATGTTTGTTTTATCCACGAATCCTGATATTAGCAGCACGCATAGTACCTAAGGTCAAGTAATAACCTTAAGATTGTTCCTTTTACCCAAGTCCACTGTTGCTTGCTGCTGAACAAATCTTGCACAGATGGACCAGGTTGTCTTCAATCATCCAACCCCAATCACAAGATCCTCTCGTCCTAGACCATTGGCAGTTTTAGAATTTCCAATGTTGTTCATCTTTGTTCCTGTTTTGATGCTGTCCAGCTGTCTCTTTTCCATCCACAGGGGGAGCACCCAGCTTTTAAATGAGTCAAAGGTCGAGTTCTGAGCAGACCAGAAGGCAAACTTGAACTTTTGGAGCTGCCCAGGGCAGACATCTATGACATGTAGCTAATCAATGTCGAATGGTATTTAACCAAACGCTATGTCAAACAAATACTTCAATATATAATATAACAAATACTGAAATATTATAAAGTTGTATATGAACAGCTTGAGCAAATCTTCAAGGTTTGTCTTTTTAATGGGGTATCATTGCATTTACAATGTCCCCAGGTCTTTTAAAGGCTGAAATCTCTAGAAATCAGCCCACAGCAATGAATTGAATAGCTTAGGCAAATCATTAAGGTTTGCCTTTTTAATGGGGTATCATTGCATTTACAATGTCCCCAAGTCTTTTAAAGGCTGAAACCTCTAGAAATCAGCCCACAGCAAATGCATCACAAGTTTGTGATAAGCAAGTCATCAAATTATTTTTAGGCATTTTAACTGAACCCATACTGTATAGTCATCACTCTCGTTTGTCTCCCTCTAAAGAGCTTTGACGCAACAACTGCAAACTTTACCCTAGTCTCTAAATTCGGACAACTTAATTATAAATATCCCTGCCTCTAATGTGCGTATGATGTGCTGTGATTTGCAGAGGGGATTTGGTTACAAATCCACTGGTGGGAGGCCTCCCTTTATGTTATGCAAAAAAAAAAGTGTTAAAATGTTAAATATTTAGCCTTTAGAAGGAACCAAACATGTCAGAGTGAAAATAACCTTAAATAAATAAATCTTAAATGCCAAAAGGAATATGAAGTAATTCCCCTTATTTTATTAATGTTAGGCTCTGATAGATGTGATTTCATTTAGCTGAAATCAAATAACTATGCAACATTATTAATTAATAATATTAGTGGGACAAAAGAGGCCAATAAGAAATATTTCATGAAGTTCCTATCTCCTGGGAGTTCAAGTTCCCTTTTTGCTGCTAACAACCATGACTCATTGAAGAATGGGGTTCCACTTGACCTCGAAAGGTTTCTTGTGGGATCTGGCAGCCAGTCATTATTAGTCCTTTGATCTTGCAAACTTAGACGTCCATGGTTCCTACATGTTTGTCAAGGTCATGCCAACGATGCTCCATTAGATTGAGATTTACCAGCTTGAATGTGTATTCCTCAAACTACTTCCAACCATTTTCACTTCATGACTGGGCACATCATCCTGCCTAAAAAGGTCCCATGCCATTAAGGGGTACGACTTCAGAGAGAGGGTCTACCTGGTTTGCACTTAAGCTCAGTTGTTGGAAACACAAGATGGCAAAATGGTTTGCCCTGTGTTTCCCAGAATACATCATCTGCCCATTGTGCATCTACTCACACCAGTTGTTTCACCCATTTGTTAATTTGTTGAGTGTCAAAGGCAGGTCTAAAGTCCTGTTGTTGTCCATACGACTTCATGATTGCTCCTATTTCCCCCATCCACCATTGTTTCTAGGTTACTTCAACCATTTGTTTCTCCTGCACTCTGTCTCTTGAAAGACATCAAGCACGTTGATATTGAAACTTCAGTAGGTTCTCTTCTTCCAGTCTATTGTCACTAAGATCACAAAGTGGATGATGGTTGTTTTCCACCAAATCCTTAATAGAAGCAGTCACCACCACCAGTTTAAGTACAAAGCTCCAGTCCTGTCGATGTCCATATAACAAGTCTGCTCCTCTTGCCCCAAGTCAACCATTGCTTTCAACTGCTCCTGTCATTTATTCCCTGCGTTGAGTTCTTGTTCACTTACGAGAGTGATTTTCTTGTCAGTGTGAGAGCACACCAAAGTCAAGCTCAAGCCTGGGAGCAGTGTGTGGGGATAGTTCCATCCTCAAAGCACCTTAGTGGTAACTTGGCAGCTTGCGAATTCGAACCTAAAACCTTCCGGACCCAAGTTCGCCTCCATAACCACCCAGCCACCCTCTTCCCCTCCACGAATTCTTGTGCTTCTATTTCTTCATTTTCTTCATTGCATTCTTCATTCAATGCAGTTTCTTCCTGTCCAGTGCTCAGCAGCAAATGACGTTCAAAGCAGATGTGCTCAGCAGCAGCTGCTGCAAAATGTCAAAAGAATTAAGAAATAGTTAGTCTTTGTTTTTAAAAATGTTTAGTCTAAATTATGAATTTCCTTACTCACAATACTGAAACATCTGGAAGCCTCCATGGTGGTTGGATCTGGATGAGTTGTCATCCAAATGGTGACCAAATGTGGCACTCCATCGAAATTGCGACTAACGTGCCGCAACGCAAATGTGGGAAACGCAGGTCGCAAGACTGAAGTTTTATTAAATTGGATACGCGCAGGAGACTACGCGCAATACGTAAATTCGTCAAATACTTGAGGTTAAGGTTTAAATAAAAACTGCTGAGTGGCCACAAAAAGATGAGAGTTGACAGGCTGGTGGAACCAGCATGAGAAACCACAACTATGGCACATGCCCGTGAAAGAGACAGAAAGCTATGACATGTGACACTGCCTAATCGTACTTTTATCTTACTACTACTTTTACAGAAAGCTATGACATGTGACACTGCCGTCACCTAATCGTACTTTTATCCATCTGACATTGCTTCCACTTTAAGTTTGAAAAAGTCCTATCACTAAAAACAATTACATCCAGCCCTGATTCAACATCTGGCCCTGAACATTACTATCAAATGACCCATCAAACTGTGGAGGAGAGAAAGAGAGATAGGAAAATTAGATTTAACTGATCTGCAAAAGACAAGACATAAGACACTTACTCAAAACATTAAACAATGATCTGTGTTATGTATCTTGGTTTAGACTGAACAGTGGTGGCAATGTACATGGTTATACGCCATTTTAATGTTGGTGAAACATTAAGGAAAAACAGCAAGGAAAGGCATTGTGGCCGTGACAGGACAGACAGATCAGCACGGCGGCTGAGAAATGCGTATGGGCCCGCGGCCAAGGAAGACATTGACAAATGGGATCCTCTCGCTAGAGAGAACTTTCTTAACGCAACTAAAATGGCAACTATTCTACATGTCTATGCATGTGTTGTGTTGAATGTGTCATCCTTTTAGGGGAGCTGGAAAAAAAAGGGGTTATGGCACGGGGGCCAGGAGCAAACCCCACCCCGCACCCACACCACCCGAAATAAGGAAACAGCACTCACCTTTAATCCTATCCAAGAACCTACCTTTTTGGCCACAGGAACAAATGTAGGGTAAACTAAGTTATACTGATCTAGTGACGCTGATGTTCAAAAATAGTTTGTTTTTTTTTCTCTATGTGATGTGCAGATTACAGTTTTGTTGTTTGTTTTTTTTAAATCTGAATTACATAATTTGTTACGATGCACCACTTTTTGTTCAGCCCTTAACTGAATTGTGAGATGATCAACTGCACAATATCACAGAAGCATTGAAAAAGCACAGACACAACGTTTGGGTTCATTTTATTCCCCTGACTCTAAAGCTACGGGAGACAGATGCAGATGGCAAGAAAAAGGCAGCCATCTGGATAGAAAAATAAATCAAATATGGACTCACCCATTGTAGATTAACCTAAAAAGGAAACGTGTTAGTACAACAGCAACACAAGCTTCAGCTAAACCTATTTCTGTACAAACTGCTAAATCACAACCTATTCAAGCCACCACAAACACACACACAACCATACAAAGAGAGAGAGAGAGACAGGCACAGAGTCATACAAACCTTAACATCTACAGAAGTTACAGCTACAGAAGCTAAGCTAAATAATCAGGGCCAGAGAAAACCTTTATGCTAATTTTTCAATAATCAAAACATCTGAAGTTTGAAGTTGTGAAAAGGGAAGAAAAGAGGACAGGTGGCCGGGTTTGTAGGATTTACGAGAAAAAATACTACACAATGCAAGCAAGGCACGGCGGCCTCTGTTGTGGCACGAGACAGGTGGCCGGGTTTGTAGGATTTACAAGAAAAAATACTACACAATGCAAGGCACGGCAGCCTCTGTTGTGGCACGGCGGCCAAACACAGCAAACGGGGGCACGGCGGCCACCCATAAGTAAAAAAAGAAAACGATGTTCCCTACTGTGTTGAAGATCTTCATGATGATCAAACTGAAAAAAAAAAATAGAAAATACAGTTTTTAGGTCCAAAAGAAGTTAAAAAAAAAACTAAAACAGAAATACTTGAAAGTATTGTAATATTTATATAAACACGCACAACACTCGTGTGTGTTGTCTCACCTTGTATTGCGTGGACGTCAGGTCTTTTGATGGACGGCTTCGACCTTTTCTCCGAAGCAGTTGAATTTCTGTTGATTTAATAAAAGTTGAACTTAGGAAATGTATATTGATTTAAAGTGAATCTTTGTGACATGACACTAATCAAAACTATCACTTGGACATGAAGTTTAAGAAAAGGAAAAAAAAACTTGAAAACAAAGTCCATTGTATGGCAGCAGTTTTAATAAATAACTACTACATTCACTGGCCAGTTCATTAAGGACAAATCAAATAAAAGAATAACAATGGAACCATGAATATAATAATGAGTTTTTAAGGTTCATGTTATAGCTGCATTTTCGTTATTTTTTTGTAAGTCTTTCCTGTGTGAGGGGACGGGGGGCATACATAACTATATAATATATCAATCGAGTTACAATTATTATAATTATCACAGAATATATATAACACTACATATATACATGTTTGAGAAATTTGTACAAAAAATCCACTGTTTATAATATACGTTGTAATGTGTGTATGTATACATATATACAAACATATATATACATATATACACACATACATCTCCACTTGTTGGAAAACAAAACAAAAACTTTGATTTAAATAAGTGATACTATTAAAAGATCAGAAAGTTTAAATTGAATTTTTCCATATATTTTTTTTAATTAAAAATATCTACACACAGTGAACCTTTCAATGGCTGACAAAGTCAAACTGAATCAGGGCTCTGGCAAAACCTGCTTTAACCTTTAGTCAAAGGGTCCACGTGTTTAAGACGGAGAACGGTTTAAAATTAGAATGGAGAGCAGGCAGAAGATTGGAATATAGTTACTTAGTTAATAGGTTTAAAGGAGAGATGACTAGTGACAGCGGTGGTTACCATATTCGGGTGAAAGTGATCGTCATTGTGGAGCATTTTGTGAACCTATGCTTTACATTAGCTTCACTTTTAACATAATAGTTTAACATCTGGCAAATCGGTTTTACATCATCCTAATTGTATTTCATTATATTATATATAATATATATTGTTAATCATGTTTATTAATTATTATAATTATGTTCCGATACTTAATTATATAAACATCGCACACAAATTTCCCCAACTGTGAAGACGACATTTTGATTTCCAAACATTTTGATATTTTTCAAATAAAATGATGACTTTATTCAATACATTTTGTGAACTTAATTATGACTTCATTCAATACATTTTGTGAACTTAACCTCCTCCACTTCCTAATCCCCCTTCAATGCTGCCTTTCCTTACGCTGAAGAATTTTATTTCGAATTCGGACAACAATTACCTCCGATTTTGCGATCCGAATCCGAATCCAGCCGCCATTTTAGAACTCCTCCCGCGGTTAAAACTTCAAACGAAAGACCGCGGTTGAGTTCGGTCAATGTCGGAACAAACACTTTTTTGCCGCAAAATCACGTTTAAAACAACGTCACACATTCAGTGGAAGTAATTTGGGCCTTGTGTTTCCGCAGCCACCGCTGTGAGCGTCAGCTTCTCCTGCTGCCTGGCGTTTAGTGAGCGCAGCAGAACACAGGGGGTAAAGTAATGTTCGGTCATCAGTTAAGTACGAACACCTGCGACCAAACTGATCGCCATGATGATGACGATCAGGTGTGCTGTTCGCCTGCTACTTTTTTTTTTCTGTTTTTTTTAACCGTATTTATTTTTTTAATTTTATGAAAAAAAAATCCCTATTTGCGAGAATTAATTCCCAAAACATTACATTATGAGAAAAAGTTCGCAACTTTATGAGCATTGAGTGGCAACTTTAAAAGTCATACATTAGTGAGAATACATTCATACATTGATGAGTTCAAGGGAGGCAGAATGTTGTGGTTGTATAAATATGAAGCGTCTCTTTATTTGTCAAACCAACACCAAAGTATAACTTCACAAAATGCTCCACGTTTCTCCTTCTGATGCCGTTAAGATCAACGCTGTGTTTCTCTCTCGTCTGCCCCAAAACATCATCTAAATTTACGGCTTTAACGTCATAAATGTACGACTTTCCTATCACTGTGACTCAACTCTCATAAACGTATGACTTTAGTCCCATAAATATATGAGCTCATTCTCGTAAATGTACGCCTTTATTTTCGTAAATGTTTGACTCTATTCCCCATTACTTTTTTTTCTCTTTTATTTAGGAAATGAAACATATGTTTTATTCTCTGTTCGTCGTGTTATCCTTTGTTTGTGGTGAATATTTTCTACTTCTAAAATCATGTTAATCTAAACAAAAATGTTATAAGGTAATAAGTGTAGGAGCCGAGTATTGTATTACAGATCGATTATTTTAGTTTTGATTTGTTTGGTCTGGTCGTCACAGTGAAGTGACGTTTGGATCTCTGACTGGTGTATACGGAAGTGTTGCGGAGAGAGGCGAAACCTTTTTACGACCACACTGCATCTCAAGGGACTTGACATGAAAGTCCCAACAATAAGATTTAAGACTAATAATGGACTCAAGAACTTCGGAGCTATTGCTACCACCCGCCTCTAGGTGTAGGTGTTCCGTCCAATGACGCTGGGTCGTTAAAAAATAGTTTAGACACAGAACTTCGACACACGGTGGCAGCTACACGTATTGTTTACCCATATAATGAATAATAACTATTTAGCGAACACATCATGTTCATTCAGCAGCTACTGTATATCGATGGTTGTTCAGCAAATAAAAAAGGTCAAGTCAATAGTTGTACATTTTTTGGTATTTTTTATAAAGCGATTATTAAAAACAAAACAAAATGATATTGTTTTAATGTAACCAACTCTATTTTTGTTTCCCTGACATTGTGTAAGTCAAAAGGGTAAATGTTTAGGAAATATTAAGAAACACTCACTGAAGGCAGGTCATAAAAAGAGATCATCAGAGGTCGACTGAGGTGAACAGGAAGTTTTTATCCCAACTCTATTTTTGTTTCCCTGACATTGTGTAAATCAAAAGGGTAAATGTTTAGGAAATATTAAGAAACACTCACTGAAGGCAGGTCATAAAAAGAGATCATCAGAGGTCGACTGAGCTAACAACAACATGTAGATACAGTTGATTTTTCCACTTTATTTGT
>NC_024320.1:26414395-26417864 GCF_000523025.1 Cynoglossus semilaevis
TCTTCTTCTTCTTGTCCTCCAGGTCCTGCTGTTGAAGTTTGTCCATCAGCTCCAGACTGCTGCACAGCTCCTGAAGGTTCCTGTGCAGGAGATGCTGCTGGTAGAGCAGAGGTCTGACCTGTGGCCCCACGGTCCAGTGGAAGTCCATGAGTGGACTGAGCTGAGAGTGGAGTCCATGAGAGCACAGCATGTTCAGAGTGTGTTTAGAGCTGAGTCTTCTTGTTGTCAGAGGAAACACTCTTCAAGTGTCTGTTCACTTCTGTCTCTGTCTTGGTTTGTGTCTCAGCTGTGGGACCGTCTCAGCTTTTATATTCTACCAGGAGGAGGAGCAGAGGCTTCAGGAACCTTCGAGTAATTACCACAACTGGCCACTGGGGGGAGCCTGGAACTTTCTAGTTCTTTCATGTGGCTTCCTGAATTGGCAGCATCTCACCTCAAGGTGTCACTAGTGTGCAATTTCAGGAACCTTCTAGTAATTTCCACAACTCGCCACTGGGTGTAGCTCACAATACATAACCCTGACGTCACAGAATCGACATCTCTGTATTGATCGAATCTTACGCTAGAAGGCACTGTAAGGGCGAAAATAATCCTCTGTTGTCTCCACATTTAGTCAGTAATGGTGGTAAAATACATATAAAATAATTCAGCAGTATTTTAAAAATACATCGATACGTTGAGATTACTTCCAAAATGACAACGTCTAGAAAAAGACAATAAATATCCAGTATCTTTTGATGTTCGTCAAACAGCACCTCCTCCTGGATCTCCTCTGTTTAAGCTAACGTTTATTGGCTTATTTTTTTTAAAAAAACGTACATTTTTACAGAGAACAGGGAGAGATGGAAATCAATGATTTGCTGTAGCACCTCCTGAAAAAAGTTGAAAAAATTATGGAAATTTTTCAAAAAAAATATATTTTTTTAAATTTCAAAAAAATAATTTTTCAAAAAAAAATATTTTTTTTTGAAAAATTTTTTTCTTGAAAATTGTTTGCTTAAAAATTTTTTTGAAAAAAAATTTTCTGTCTGTGCCTTCCTGTCTGTGTTGTTTATTTTTGAATTTTTTTTTTTCGAAAATTTTTTTTTGAAATTTTTTTTCTTGAAAATATTTTTTTGAAAAAAAATTTTCTGTCTGTGCCTTCCTGTCTGTGTTGTTTTTTTTTGGAAAAACAATTTCTTGAAAAATTTTTTTTTTTGAAAAATTTCCATAATTTTTTCAACTTTTTTCAGGAGGTGCTACAGCAAATCATAGATTTCCATCTCTCCCTGTTCTCTGTAAAAATGTACGTTTTTTAAAAAAAAAAAATTTTTCAAAAACTGACCAATTCTGAATGACCACAGAATGGACAGGATCAGGAATGAGGTCATTAGAGCAACAACACAGACAGGAAGGCACAGACAGAAATTTTTTTTTCAAAAAAGAAATTTCACAAAAAAAAATTCAAAAAAAAATCTTTCAAAAAAAATGTTTCAAGAAAAAAAATTTTCAAGAAAAAAGTTTTTCAAGAAAAAGATGTTTCAAGAAAAAAAATTTTCAAGAAAAAAATTTTTCAAGAAAAGTTTTTTTTCAAAAACATTTTTTCAAAAAAAATTTTTAAGCAAACAATTTTCAAGAAAAAAATTTTTCAAAAAAAAAAATTTTTCAAGAAATTGTTTTTCAAAAAAAATTTTCGAAAAAAAAAAATTCAAAAATAAACAACACAGACAGGAAGGTTTGGAGAAAAAGCTAGAGAAGCCAGATTGAGATGGTTTGGACATGTGCAGAGGAGGGACAGTGGAGACATTGGTAGAAGAATGTTAGAGATGGAGCTACCAGGTAGGAGAAAGAGAGGAAGGTCAAAGAGGAGATATATGGATGCAGTGAGGGAGGACATGCAGATAGTTGGAGTCAGAGGAGGAGATGCAGAGAACAGGGACAGATGGAAATCAATCATTTGCTGGAGCAACTCCTGAAAAAAAGGGACAAAGCTGAAAGAAAAAGAAGTACAACACAGTAGATTATATTTTATTTTCGAACATCCGGGACCGACTGTAAACACTTCCGGGAGCCTCCAGACTTCTGCTGATAGACCGGCGCTCATAAAGGTATATCTTTTTTTCTATCACTTTCTCATGTAATATCTATCTTTTACCACTTGATGGCAGCATGTCCTTCTTTTAATATGAAAAATGACTTTTAGAACCTTAACTGTCACCTCAGCAGTTTGCCACTAGTTGTCAGCCTAACCTGGTCTTTGTTACCTTACATTAAGTGCTTTGTTGTTTTTGTATTATTTCTCTTTTGTAATGAATTTGTTTTAATCCTGTTTAATCCCTTTTTTTAAATATTAAATCAATCACCTTATTCATTCAGATCTCTGTGAATACGACTTTTACCTAAAAGCAAATGGATAAAAACTGTGATGAAGATCAGACTGATGAGTCAATGTTGATATTTCACCACGATGTTTGTTGTGGTTCCTGGTTTTCTCTGTTTCTGTTCCTATGACCTGACATGTTCTTGTTCATATAAGTCGTGTGTTGATATATAATAATATCCGTGGAGAACCTTTGGGAGCAGGTTGAGGGTTTATTCATCCAGCGGCTGTGAACAAGACAGACTGATATTTTCAGGGCTCTGCAGCAGAGCAGGGGCAAAAACAAGTCAGGAGCCAGGATTTAAACCTACAGCTTTCTTTCAACCTGTGGAAAAAAAAACCCAGGGCAGGATGATGAAACCTGAACCGACAAACCCTGCTCCTGCCGCTCGGGGACATGCCAGGACTGGTGTCAATATTTTTGACACATAAAGAGAATGCAGAAGATTTTTGAGGAGGAAAATTTTTTTTTTTTTCCAGTATATTTTTTGGCATATGTTCACCTTCGGATGAACTCCCCAAAGTGAGAGGAGGAGGAGGAGGAAGAGGAGGAGGAGGAAGAGGAGGAGGAGGATGAGCTGTTGGAAGGAAATGAAAGGTATGATGGGAAAGTGTGAGGAGGAGTGTGTTCTCCTCATCTTCTACACTGTTCCCTTATACTTCTGTTTGTATGAAGAAACACACACTTATAGACGCAGTGGGGATTCACACACACACCCCTCCCACTGTAGACGTTCAGAACCTGTGGCCGCTGCTGCTCCGCGCTGCTGCTCCGTCAGTCTCTGCTGGAGATGATTCTAATGCACCATAATCCCCGTCTTTCCCCACAACACATAAAAGAGAGATCCTTCTATCTGTGTAAGTGCTTCTGACGGCCACCGGCTCACACACACACACACACACACACACACACACACACACACACACACACACACAGCCGCCGGCTCATCAACATGCAGTTATTCCTTTGGTGCTGGATTGCAGGATGTTAATTGGCTGCCAAGCTGTGTGTGTGTGTGTGTGTGTGTGTGTGTGTGTGTGTGTGTGTACTGCAGAGCTGGGGGTTGCTTAGACATTCCCATCACGTCTCTGAGCCTCGATTAAGACGTT
>NC_024320.1:26418670-26419784 GCF_000523025.1 Cynoglossus semilaevis
GGGGGGGTGAGGGGTGAGTAAGAGGGAGGTGGTGAAATGCTGCAGTGGTTCAGTGTGTAGGAACCTGGAGCTGATCATTCTCCTGCACTGCCTTCCTTATCTGTCTGACAGAGCAGGGCAGTGAACGTCCACCAGGGGGAGATGCTCATGTCCCACACCAACACGGACAATTTCAGGGCATTT
This sequence comes from Cynoglossus semilaevis, assembly GCF_000523025.1. NCBI lineage: Eukaryota > Metazoa > Chordata > Actinopteri > Pleuronectiformes > Cynoglossidae > Cynoglossus > Cynoglossus semilaevis. The sequence continues at coordinate 26,418,854 of NC_024320.1, forward strand.
CGTCATTAAACCTCTCCAGGTTCCGTCTTAAATACCAGACAGGAACCACCGTACAGAGAATGAAGTTCTTTCTTCTACAACGACAGCAACATGTAGCCTAAATGTTAGCCTAATGTTAGCCTAATGTTAGCCAAACAAACAAAACTAACGGAAAACTGAAGGTTAGCCAGCACCTGGTACATCAGTACCTGGTACATCAGCACCTGGTACTTCAGCACCTGGTACATCAGCACCTGGTACTGCAGTCAAGAAGGAGGACGAGGAGGAGGAGGAGGAGGAGGAAGAGGAAGACAAAGTGGAAACAGGAAGTCCAGGCTCTGTGATCGTGAACACAGAGATCATTGGTTCTTATACAGACTGAACTCTCACTTTATGGTCTAATGAAGTCATGAGAGACTGGTCTACGATTCTGGGCCACACACACACACACACACAGAGAGTGTGTAGCAGGTCACATGACACACTAACTTCCTCTCAAAGTCCATGGACAAACGTGGGAGGAGTCTGATCAGACCAGGACCAAACCCTGGTTCTTCAGGTCAACGTTAACGACTTCTTCACTGCTACGTTTGAAGCTACAGATCAAAATAAACCTGATTGGTCGGTCACCTGGTTGTTACTGACTCCTGATGGTTAACCTAATAACCAACCAACCAACCAACCAACCAACTGAACTAACCAACCAACCAACCAACCAGCTGAACCAACCAACCAACCAACCAGCTGAACTAACCAACTAACCAACCAACCAGCTGAACTAACCAACTAACCAACCAGCTGAACTAACCAACTAACCAACCAGCATGAACCTGTTAAACTCACAGTGACAGTCTTACCCAGTGACCTCCGTCTCACCAATCAGCTCCACCTAGTGGTCAACATCTGCTGACTTCGTTTGTCGTTCTTCAAGAACACGGCTGCGTTGTTGACC
>NC_024320.1:26421000-26422144 GCF_000523025.1 Cynoglossus semilaevis
CATAAATCTGAGGAGGAACAAAGAGGTGAGAGAGAAGGATGACTGCTAATTAAACTGTGACACCGCCCCCTGATGGTCAGACGCTGCTGTGTAAACCAGGACACGTTTGCAAAGTGGGGTTGACACACACACACACACACACGTGCACACACACACACACACATGTTTAATTGATTTTCATGTAGCAGCTGTTACAGTGTCATAATGAAATCCCTGTGTGTGTGTGTGTGTTTGGTGTGTGTGTGTTTGGTGTGTGTGTGTGTTTGGTGTGTGTGTGTTTGGGGGCTCAGTGGTGGACTCCTTTGTTCTTACATGCGTGTGCCTTTGTTCTCACTAATGTCTGCTGTTGGTCTGTGTGACTATGATTAGCTGTGATTGGACGGAAGAGTGATATGGAGCAGGGACAATGGATGGATGATGGATGGATGGATGGATGATGGATGGATGGATGGATGGATGGGGGGGCAGGCTGGTGTTTCTGTTAAATATATAAAGCCAAATATTCTTCATTAATTTATGAAGTATCCTGTACTGCCTATGGTAGTATTACTGTAATACCAGTGAGAACCAGTGAGTCCCACCTCTAACCCAGGTACTCAGTCAGTTGGTGACTTTAATAGTCCTGGTACTATCTAACCAAACTGGTCCTCAGTCCTTGGACCAGAGACCAGACCAGGGTCAGGTCGTGACCTCTGTGATGGAAACACCACAGAGGCAGGTTCTTTATTTGACTTCCTGTTTTAAAATAATCTTCTTTGTAAAAACTCTGACTGGACTCAACGTGTCTTTGAACTTGTCTTTGAACTTGTCTTTGATGTCTTCTAAGGACCAAAGTCATTTCTTGGCTCCGGTTCAGACCGAGGACGGTCTCTGATCGATCGATTGGACGGTGGACTGTTCAATACTTGGCTCCATCCCCGTCACGCCGCCCTCTGCTGACCATGCTGTGGGACGTCTCATCAGATCTAAAACTAACCTTTGACCTCTCTCTTCCTCTGAGTCAGTTTGTGTTTCTGGTTCGTCTTCATCTTCATCTCAAACGGACGACGACGACGAGAAAAATGTTGGTTTTTTTGTCCTTTAAAAAACAGAATATAAAACCGTTTGATGTGGACTGTAGTCGAGCAGTAACACACACCTGTAC
>NC_024320.1:26422177-26424014 GCF_000523025.1 Cynoglossus semilaevis
CCCCCCCCCCCTCGGCCGCCCCCCCAGGTCAATAATGGCCAATAGGGGGCACTCCACTTTGACCAACTCCACCTTGTTGTTCCAACACTTCACAGTAAAAATCTCATTATTTCATCCACTCACCTCCACAGAGGTTGACTGACACTGACACAATGGTGTAGGAGATGAATGAGCCCCCCCCCCACCCTCCCCCCCCCCCCCCCTCCAGCAAACTCTTAGCGGAGACGCCGTGGGGACAGACACATAAAGGACCTCAGTGCCACGGCGCTGATCCCTAATCATCAGTGTGTGTTTTATAACAGGGGACGGGGGTGAAGCGGACCCCGAGGACGGCTTCACTGATCCTGGGTCTGTGACCTCCGTCTCCACGGTGTCAGGTCAGGCTGGAGCTGAAGGTCAACTCTAACGTTGACCTCAGCGTCTGGGCTTCTTCCTGTTTTTCTGCCCTATGGTGGTTCAGTTCTAAAGTTTTGCACTGCGTTACATTTTGTTCCGTCTCGTCTTTGGTGTCAGCGGAGCTGATAAAATATGCAGAGTTTGGACTTTTCACCTTTTCCCATTTTTTTATTTCTTGTATAAATCAAAGGAAAATGGAGCCTTTTATGGTTGGAGCTCATCCATGTTTGATGTGCAGCCAGGAGGGAGACCTAGATAATAGAAGCTATCAGAGACGGGAGAGTGTGTGTGTGTGTGTGTGAGTGTGAGTGTGTGTGTGGGGGGGGAGTGAGTGCGTCCTCTTTTCTCCTTCATTCTCCATGATTATTAATGGACTTGAATTCAGACAGTTGGACACTGAGCTAAATAATTTCACACACACACACACACACACTTATATGTATTTAATAACCATACTGAGAAATTTCACTGCAGCAAACTTTGCACCAACAGGGGGCGCAGTCCTCAGTCAGGGAGGATTCTCCTTCTCTATTTTTTCACGGACGTCAAGAAGCAGAAAAGAACTTGAAATGTAGCCGACGATAAACGGATCGTTCCATAATCATCTGGAGAAATGTGTCCAATTCAGAGCAATTCAGACGTCCATTGATCTTCCTGTCAGGGACGACCAAGAAGAGAGAGAGAGAGAGAGAGAGAGAGAGAGAGAGAGAGAAGAAGCTGCAGCGAATCAGAGTGGAGTCAAGTCACGGCGCTGGAGAATCGTCCCAACACAAACGTCCCCTCGTACGTCCAGCGGTGTGGCCCACAGCAGTCGACGCTCCGGCACCGGGGCAAAATCAATAGTCATTTTAGGACGGTGTGACTTATTAATGACTTATTAATGACTTATTAACGACTTATTACACAGTGCAGTGAACACAGAGACCGACTGAAGGTCAGAGCAGGAGAATATTCCAGCTGCAGATATTCAGGACTGGCCTGGAACGTCATCATCACCCGCCGTACGTTGTGTTCACACCAAGTTTCCTCACAACAGTAATCTCATCCCAAATAAATGTGTCCCCACAGGTACAGCTCTACCAGCTCCACACACACACACACACACACACACACACACACATATATTCTGATGTATGACACTCATTAGTTTGCAGTGAATATTAAGACAAATGGATGGTTTTGCACCGACAGCCTCTCAGTCATGAATGTGTGTTTGGGGAAGAGAAGCAGACGTTGGAGCCAACACCGTGTTTGGGGAAGAGAAGCAGACGTTGGACCAACGACCAAACGTTGACCAGTTCTCACCAGGTTTTTGTTGCTGCAGCAGCAGAGTCCGTGATCCAGCACCACCTGACCTGGGGTCAAACCTTTACTCCGCCCACAGACTGTCCGCCCACAGACCGTCCGACCACAGACCGTCCGACCACAGACCGCCCGCCCA
>NC_024320.1:26424238-26425038 GCF_000523025.1 Cynoglossus semilaevis
CCCACAGCCCGTCCGCCCACAGACTGTCCGACCACAGACTGTCCGACCACAGACTGTCCGACCACAGACTGTCCGACCTGACGCAGTGGTCTACGTTTCAGTTGGTTGAAAAACAAATATTTATCAGTCATTTAAAAAAAAAAAACTGCTACAAACGTAGGGCGACCCCATGTGGGGCCGTGACCCCAAGGTTGAGAAACACAGCATTACATCAATTATTAAAATCAATAAAATCTGACTGTTATTAATGATTATTAAAGTCTCTCCACAGAAACTAAACTAAAACCAACGCTCAGGCTCTGGAAGGTTCTGGAAGGTTCTGGATCCAGGTCTCCTCGTCCAAAAAGTCAAGCTGTGAGGAACATCTGTCCCTGCTGTCCCTGCTGTCCCTGCTGTCCCTCTGGACCTGGTCCCACCTCAGATCTGAGCAGATCTGTGTGGACCTCAGTCTGGAACAGTCACTGCACCACAGGCTGAGGGTTCACACACACTGACAGACGCTTTAGTCCCTCAACCCCAGCAGAAATCAGCCACCGCCACAACCACCGCTACAACCACAACCACTAGAAACTAAACTAAAACCAACGCTCAGGTTCTGGAAGGTTCTGGATCCAGGTCTCCTCGTCCAAAAAGTCAAGCTGTGAGGAACATCTGTCCCTGCTGTCCCTGCTGTCCCTGCTGTCCCTCTGGACCTGGTCCCACCTCAGATCTGAGCAGATCTGTGTGGACCTCAGTCTGGAACACTCACTGCACCACAGGGTGAGGGTTCACACACACTGACAGACGCTTTAGTCCCTCAC
>NC_024320.1:26425151-26426902 GCF_000523025.1 Cynoglossus semilaevis
TGTTGTTGTTGTTGTTGTTGTTGTTGTTGTTGTTGTTGTTGTTGTTGTTGTTGTTGTTGTTGTTGTTGTTGTTGTTGTTGTTGTTGTTGTTGTTGTTGTTGTTGTTGTTGTTGTTGTTCCTTCTGACTAACTGACAGTCTGTGCTGATTACTGACATCGACCATGACATCAGGACAGCGGAGCCGAGTTCTTCCGCTGAGGATTATTACTGTAATGAATTCATGTGTACTGAGAAGTATTACTGCAGTACTGTACTCTGATGAGGAAGTGTAATCAGATTACAGCTGTACTACAGTATTCAACCATCCATCATCGTTACTGCAGGAGTGAACGGCGTCTGTGGTCCATTTGTTACAAAATCTGACGCTGTTACACACACACACTCAGACACACACACACACACACTCAGACATGCAGCCATGCATGGAGGAGCTGATTACGGTGAATCTATGGCGAGCAGACGCTGTGGTGGCGCACCCCCCCCCCCCCCCCCCCCCCCCACCAGCTCTCAGTGGGAAGTGTCAAAATAATTATCAGATGAGACAGCTCAGTGGGCAGGCAGCACCTCTTCATTACGCCGCCAAGTCGAAGGGGGGTTAACAACCTCCGGATGTGGCGCCACACGCTGTACAAAGTTTGATATTAAACTTCGACAAAATATCCTTCACCTCCACTTTTTTTTTTTTTTAAACACACGACGTCGATCTTTGTTTTTTTAATTCCTAAAACTCCAGTGTTCTCCTCCAGCCTAGCTCCTTCTGTTAGCTCCTTCTGTTAGCTCCTTCTGTTAGCTCCTTCTGTTAGCTCCTTCTGTTAGCTGCTGCTGTGTTAGCTCCTTCTGTTAGCTGCTCCTTCTGTTAGCTCCTTCTGTTAGCTGCTGCTGTTAGCTCCTTCTGTTAGCTCCTTCTGTTAGCTGCTGCTGTTAGCTCCTTCTGTTAGCTCCTTCTTCTGTTGGCTCCTTCTGTTAGCTGCTGCTGTTAGCTCCTTCTGTTAGCTGCTCCTTCTGTTAGCTGCTGCTGTGTTAGCTGCTGCTGCGTTAGCTTAGCTTTAGCTTCTGTGTTGTCTGAAGCTGAGGTCAAATGTTTTTTTTTGGTGAAGCTCTAATTATTTACAGCCAGATTTAAACCAAGCTTCATTTTTTTGTGCTAATTTCTCAGCAAGGTTTTTTTTTTTTTGCTACATTTGTGCTTTTACGCATCGCTAGTCTCTGAGCTAATCCTAGAAACTCGTTCAGGAAATTTTCTTTTCATCTTTTTCTGTTTTCACGTCAAAGCTTCGTGATATCATTTCATTCGTAATTCCTCCGTCTTCGTTTACACCTGAATTTGGGACATTTCTTTGGCGATAATTATCGTCATTGTTAATAAATGATTTTTTTAATTCATGACACGGAGGCTGCTGGTTTGAATCCCTGTACAGAACCAGACAAACCTCCCACTCCTACGTGATGAACGAAGTATAAAAAACCCAGTAAAACCTCTACCTGTGAAGAGTTACTGCAGTATTTTGATTTACTGCAGTATTTTGATTTACTGCAGTATTTTGATTTACTGCAGTATTTCGACTTGAACTCATTTTGATTTAAGCTTCTTACTTTTTTAACACGTCTGACATTTTGGTCATAATTATGACATAAACTGGGAGTGGGGGGGGTGGTGTGGGGTTTTGTGGTTGGGTTTGGTGGGTGGGTTGGGGGGGGGGGGGGGGGGGTGTATTCTCATCAGGTCGTTGCAGTTGATTTCATCACTGAA
>NC_024320.1:26428812-26436703 GCF_000523025.1 Cynoglossus semilaevis
CCCCCTCTCTCTCTCTCTCTCTCTCTCTCTCTCTCTCTCAGCTCTTTTCCTTCAGCCTCTGATCCAGAGGTTTTGTTGTGAACCACTGATGGAGACGCAGCTAATTTCACCTTCACACAGGTTTTATGTGTGAGTGTAATCATCACCTTCAGCCACACACACACACACACACAGACTGTGGCCCACAGCGCCACCTTCTCCTCGTCCAAGGTCGTCTCACCTCTTCAAAAAGATTTAGGGTTTTTTTTGTTAATCACGGTGTGTGTTCGCTGTGAAGGTGTGTGAACACAGTCACGAGAAAATCGCTCGCGCTGGCGTCACTAATTGTTAGCAACGCTGCTATGTTGACGTTGATCACGCTCTGGTCGAGATCACAGTAAAACCTGACCCGCTGACATCAGCGTCTAATTTCGGCGCGTCTGTCGGAGACATCGTTGCCACGTCTTACATCATCGGGTTTTTTAAAAGTTCCACACATTTTATAAAACCTCCAGATGTCAGTACGTCCCTGACCTGAGAACAGCACCTTCTACAGGACTGGATCAGCACTGCGCTGCAGCACCGACCGTCCGACAGCCAATCAGAACATTTGTTCAAATCGATTCTTTCTCAAAACATTTTTACAAATTCTGAATCAAACGATTTTTTGTCCTGTTTAAACCAGAAACAGAAATGCTAACTAGCGCTACAGGCTAATAACATCTGACACAACCATCCTCAAACTACAGACACCACAGAACTGACACGAGTACTGACAGATACTGTAACCACGTCACATCTGTCATGTGACCAGACATCGATCATAATTTAATTGTTGACTTGTTTCTTTTCAACTACAAAATAATTATGACTGAAACGTTTGACACACAGACCAGGAGTTGAACCAACAACCTCCTTCAGCTAACCAAATGGTTTTTGCAGATTTGCTGTGGTAGAAAAAAAAAATCAACAGAATGAAGTGAAGAATTTGCAGGAAAAACTTTTTTTGTTGTTGTTGGTTTGTAAACGTAAACAAAACCAAAGTCCGACTTCATTTTTAGTTTTTCAGACTTTTTCAGACTTTTCTCGTCCCTTTGTTTCTCACCGTGATAAAAAACGCCGCTCCACTGCTCCTCTGTTACCGTGGCAATTATTTTCTACCAAAATAAACATGTGCGAAACATCTTCCTACAGTTGGTTTCTGGGTAAAATCGCTAATTACCCAGAATCCAACAGGGGAGTTAAACAGAGGCAGAATAAAACCCTGCAGTACCAGTCCCAGCCTGTAGTCTGGTTACAGTGATGGAAGGAACAACAACAACAAACTGACGAGGGCAGAGGTCAGAGGTCAGAACCTGCCCTCTGTGCTAACATGCTAATGTTGTCTCATTAGCACCAGTGTCAGCAGGTGTGTGTGTGTGTGTGTCTAACAGTGTGTACATACATTTGTCTTTTTTTTTTAACCCTAGCTTTGAAGTAGTAAATGATCTCAGCAGTCGGTTCACGCCGCCGCCGTCTGCCCTGCGGGGGCAGCGCACACTCACACTCTCGGTTCACGCCGGTTCAAGGTTGTGAACCAATCAGATCAGACCAACTCCAGAACGGTGGTGCAGGTCAGTGCGACTGTGTCCAGCTGAATACCAGGTGAACGGCTGTGATATGATGGTCTGGTCGGACCAGGTGTTGCTGAAACATGGTCCACCTGGTCACACCACAGACCACGACTATGGAGACAAGCTGGTTTTTTTTCTTAAGGTTTTATTGCAAAAATATAGAATTTGATAACACACTACAAAAACATCAACACAAACATGATACACGACGGGCTCAAGAGCACAACCTACTGGTCAGAGATTCTTCTTTAAACTGTGCTTTCAATCCACCACAAAAACAGTTCCTCAGTAATTTTCAAACCTTACGTGGGAGTAATNGGGGGGGGGTCTAATAACTACATATCTGATTTTGAACGTAACGGTTGGAGTGAAAGCTGCACATTTGGACAGCAGGTGTCAGTAAACGTCCCGTTACCCCCTTCCTGAGGCGTCGGCTGCAGAGACGTGTCACATGACGAGAGGAAACCATCTGTGAAGAACGCGGGTTCTCCTGTGGTTCTGTTCCACGGGTCAGAACCAGCTGTAAAAACCATTTGTGCTCATTTGTGGTTCTGGTCCCAGACCTGGACCCAGAGCTCTGAGGTGGACTCTGGTCCTCGTTGCTTTTGTCACATCATATTCACCGGAGGTCGAGTGCAACGTTACAGCGAAGATAAACTTCTTGAAGAAAGTTCCTCGTGTGCTCATTTTCTTGAACGATGACACCCAGTGTTAGTGCAGCAGTTTTTTTTTTAACGTTTTTATCTGAAAAACCCAGGTCTGACAGTGAAACAGTGAGACATTGCTAAAGTTATACGTTTTTTTATGTTAAATATTTGTGTGTTTCACAATTCAAGATCTGAACTGCTGTTTCGATTGCAGTACCACTGATGGCCAGCAGTGGCTAACTCCAAAAAATGATTGTGTTTTATTCCATTCACAAGATTTCCTACTTTTTGATCACTGGTTCGAGAGTTCAGTGGAAAATAAGTTCAGATCTTCAAAACTCCGTCAAACAATTTCCTCCTGAACAAAAAAAACAAAACAAAAAAACCCAAAAACTAAATATTCTGCTCTTCTTCTCTCAGGTTAAATATCTGTGCCATCTTGTAAAATCAACTTTTTTTTTTTTTTTTCACCGTTCCTTGTGCTTTCAATACCAGACCTGTAGGAAACATTGGTAACAGAGTAATAACAGCAGTAATAACAGCAGTAATACAAGTGTTAAGTTTTAAGTTCGTTTTAACAGAAGTCTGACTTTTACACATTTTAGTCGACAAATGGCAAAAAGTTTTTTTTTTTTTCTATAATAAAGTGCAAATTAAACTGAGTTCTAAATCTCCTGACATTCTTTTTATTGCCTGGAATTCTGGTTGGCAAAGGTTGAGTATAAATACGTGGGGCGTGTGGGATCAGCTGATCAACGCATTTCTTCATCAGGGCAGAAAAAAAAAAGAGGCACTTTTTATTCTTCACCAATTGTTGTTGTTGTTCTTCACTGATATTTTCAGTTCCTTTTGAAACATTTGAAATCATGCACTTGCAAATGCATTTTTTTTTGACAACAAAGAGTTCAAACATGCAAGGTGGTAAATTTAAACCCCGCCCCCGATGAAATTATTTTCACTTAAAAGACGCACCGTGCCACGTCTGAGCAGCAACAATGATCAAGACAAACAAAAGAGTAAATGTATAAGAAGTTCAACTTTGAGCCAATTCAAAAATGATAATATTATATTAACACTTCAAACATGTTGTTGTTGTTGTTGTTGTTGCTAATGCATTCATCTGTTTTTGACGTCAATATTTTCTTTTTGCTGCTGTTGCAGTTGTTGTTGCTAATGCATTCATCTGTTATTGACGTCAATATTTTCTTTTTGAGTTGGTCGTTCTGTTCAGAAAAACGTAAAATATTCCTTTAACAAAGCCTTACATTCTGCGTGTGTGCTCGTCTGTACAGCCAGGTGGCGTCAACTCTTACAAAACTAACTTTCACTTGGTTTCAGTTGCAGTGTACGAACTGTCCACTGTGTAAAACTGAGAAAATATCAGCGTGTCGTCTGCAAAGAGGGACACGTCACTGTCCGAGTTCCTGATTTACACGAATACAAGAGTAAATACAAGCAGCAAAACCCAGAAAAGTAAGGGCGTGATCTCTGACATCATCATCGTAGAACTAATAACTGAACCGCGTCGTCGTGTCAATCCCTTTGTCAGAACATTAGTCGACTTTAGTCCAGCAGGTCGGACTCTTTCAGGTCCGACACCTGAAACAATCATCAGCAACGTAATACGAGGAACCCCTGCTAGCAGCAAAGGCTAGGCTCAACACCATCTGAAGTATACAGGCGCTTGATGCTATTGCTAACAAGACAAAAGGACAAACATGCGATCATGAATGTGGCGATCTGTAAGAACACGGAGAAGAAACAGTACCAGGTGACGCTAGAACCAGTGGAATTGACCGTGTCAACGAAACAATATGTCAATCAAAATTTACTGAGAGTGCGAGACTTTACTGACGTGAAATAAAAAATGTTTGTTTGGAATTCTTATTGGATGAGAAGACTAAAGATAACATTCAGGAAAACCAACTTCCTGCTGGGTTTGGACGTTGGCGTCTTATGCTAACCTGAAACACGTTCCTACTCGACAAAGTAGTGACAAATGTTTTACCAGGATTGACATTTCTGGTTCAGCGACAGGCCATTTTTAAGCTAACGAAAACTGACAGTTGCTAATAGTAGCTTCTAATAATAGCCTTGTGCTAATGCCCTTCATTTAATGCCAGTGTTTGCAGTTGTCATTTTCTTCCGATGCTCGAGGACCTTTTTTAAAAAAAGAGTCCAATCAGACCCTCTCAGTCGAAGACAGATTTGCTGGTTCGTCCTCCCTGACTGTCGGAGTTTCTGCAACTATTTACTACTGTGTACTTCTCTGAGTTGCTCAAACATCAACAACTAGAAGAAGGATGGTCCCTGCTTTAAATATATCGTACAATATATACACGAAGACGGAGTTGTTCAGGAGTCCGAGGGGAGAATCTCCAGGGATCGAACCCTAACCCTCGCTCATATTTTTGCTCACAGCTATAAACAAGTATAAATAAATAAATGATTATCAAGTTGAACAATATTGCCTTTTTTTTTCTCAGCAGTCCAGTCAGAGTGAGGTCGACGGTGCCGTGACGTTTGCGTCCAGGAAGACAAAGTGTGACGCATCGGGGAGGTGCGCAGCGAGCGGGGCGGGGCGGGGGGGGCGGGGGGGGAGGGGGAGGAGTTCTGTGGTACCTTCAGATTGGTGGTTCAACATTAGGGTTCCATGATGATCATTTGACCGTCACCTTTGACTTAATTCCTCTCAACGTTTGTTCTTAATTTAATGATTCGTCTGATGTTTCAGAGTCCCAGTCCTGGAGGTGGATCAACAAATCTGTGAATCTTTGTGGCGTCGCTTCCAGGAGTCGCAGCGTGTTTGCCTGATGTCTCCTAGACGTCGCTGGGGGGAAGAGGGGGGGGTGTTCTCGTGGCTCGGGGGAGAGTTTTTTTGAGGACAGTCTCACGGAACACTGACATAATCTCTTGTACAACCTGCAGCTTCATCAGAAGCTGGATTTAAGGACCAGGACGGTTCTGTTTCACATTCTAGCTAACATTAACGTGTACATTCAGGAAACACAGAGTATCCTTCAACCTCCAGTCTTAACCTTGAGACGTATCTGCGTCGGCTGCAGCTGATCCTTCAGCCTCATCGAGCAGTAGATCTGTAGAATTAAGTCTGGGCAAAAATACCTGAGTGAGACCAAAACCAAAGAAACTGAAGAAGAATTCGTTTTTGATCCGTTTTAAGAGAAAGTTCAATTGAATTGTGTCTGATGGAACATCACTCTCCCAGAAAATGATTTGGGCTCAGAAAACCTGAGAGCGACTGAGACGTGTCTCTGTGTCTCCTCAACGCAGAGCGTCAACATCCAGGATCCAGATTTCGAGGTCTCGGTTCTTGGTTCTTCTCTGGGCCTCGTCTACAACCGATGTTGGAGATCAGATCTCTTCACCTTCTGTAGCACCGTCTGGTTTCAGCCGGTCACCGTCAGAAACCCCCGGTGACGCCACGCCCTCGCTCCACACACTGACCTGGAGGTCATGGTCAGTACTGGTGTCTGTAGAAAGTGCTGAGCTGCTCCAGGTCCAACAGCAGATCTGAGTCTGGTCCTGACGTCCTCGGCCCGGACAGTGAGTCAGTGAGTGAGTGTGTGTGTGTGAGTGTGTGTGAGTGTGTGTGTGTACATGTCACATGTTGACAGTAGAGGTGGTGTTCATCTTCACCCTCATCTCCTGGACGCTCGTGATGATTTTCTTCTGATGTCCGGCCAAACTGACGCCAACTTTACGCAAATCCCTGAAAACAGAAGAAAACGACAACAAATGTGAAAGAACCGGGTCCACGTTCCACTGGTCCACGTTCCACTGGTCCACGTTCCACTGGTCCACGTTCCACTGGTCCACCCCGCGGACGGCCCCGCCCACAGCCCAGCTCCAGGTGGACTTACTCTGACGTCATGTGAGCCACGGTGTCCAATGAGGAGTAACCTCCTTCCATGAAGAGCTCGGTGTAGCGACCCATCTTGATGGAGTCCAGCCACTCTGCCACCGTGCTGCTCACAGAGCTGCACTCCCCCTGGACGGTGGCATGTTCCACCAGGAGGTTGGAAACCCTGGTGCATGATGGGAAACAGAAACAACTGATGATTAAAGCTTTAGATCAGACTTTATTTCAGTCTGTACTTTGGTCAGTTGGTATGTACTTCTGTCACTGTGTAGTACTGCGTAGTACTGTGTAGTACTCTAGTACTGTGTAGTACTCTAGTACTGTGTAGTACTGGGTAGTACTGTGTAGTACTCTAGTACTGTGTAGTACTCTAGTACTGTGTAGTACTGTGTAGCACTGTAGTACTGTAGTACTGTGTAGTACTGTGTAGTACTCTAGTACTGTGTAGTACTCTAGTACTGTGTAGTACTGTGTAGTCCTGTAGTACGGCGTAGTACTGTAGTACTGCGTAGTACTGTGTAGTACTGTGTAGTCCTGTAGTACGGCGTAGTACTGTAGTACTGTGTAGTACTAGTACATGTTAGATGACATTTGGTTTAATGTCCACACAGAAGTGAAATGTAAAAAATAAAACCAAAAAAAAAAGTACTGCATAAAACAGTAACCCCACGTGTGTATAAAAACGTGCATGTATGTATAAGAGTGTGTGTGTGTGTGTGTGTGTGTGTGTGTGTTGTGAGGCGACGTCTCACCTGTGTGAAGAATTGACCAGGTCTTTTAAGGAGCTGGGATTACGGATGAGTTTGTCCAGCAGACAGACGATCTGGTCAAACTTGGGTCGACTGCTGCGATCTCTCTGCCAACAGTCCATCATGAGGTGGTAAAGAGCCTCGGGGCAGTCCATGGGACCAGGCAGTCTGTAGCTCTCCTCTATGGCCTTGATCACCTACAGACACAAGACGTATAGACGTCAAGCATCAGAAGGTTTAGCTTCAAGCTAACATAGACGAAGAAAGAGGTTTATGTTTGAGCCACTGCACCACAGTCGACCAAACTGGGATTTGAACCTGAACCTCTGACGACAAGCCAACTCTTTCACCACTGAGCCACAGACGCTCAGCAGTACTGACCGAGGACTGGACTCCGTGACTCAGAGTCCCAGTCGTGTGTGTGTTTAGTTCGTAGCTGCAGCCAGATGAAGGGACTCCCAGTTCTGTTCAAGGGGAACGGAGTGTGATGAATAATATATAAATCCCCCCTCCCAACAGCGGGGGGCAGGCTGGAGTCTTCTGTGGAGTTCTGCCAGAGTGAGACACTGGAGGGAATTGATTTGTCGAGTTCATGACAGCCGTTACTTGTGTCAATTTCACACAGAAAGACAGACGTGGACGAGTCAAAGCCCCGAGAGAGGAGGACGTGACAGCAGCCTGCTGGGAGGGAGGGGAACTACAGCTCACTCAGCTGCAGAGGAGGACGACAGCACGGAGCATGAACTGCATTATTGAAACACAATGGACGAGATGTGAGAGAGGGAGACAGAGAGAGTGAGGGAGAGAGACAGAGTTTTCAGACCAGAACTCACACTTTTCTGGGCAGATCCTCCTGACTGAATCCAGTCAAACACTTTCAATTAAACATTAAACCTCTCTCTCCTCTCTCTCCTCCCCTTCGTTCCTCTCCTCTCTCTCCTCTCCCTCCTCCTCTCCTCTCTCTCCTCTCTTTCGTTCCTCTCCTCTCTCTCCTCCTTCGTTCCTCTCCTCTCTCTCCTCTCC
>NC_024320.1:26437690-26438140 GCF_000523025.1 Cynoglossus semilaevis
CCCCCCCCCCCCTCCCCCCGCTGGGGGGGGAGGGGGGGGGGGGGGGGGGGGGGGGGGGCAGTGAAGTGGGGGGGTGAAGAGGTCACTGTGAGGCTGTTTATATGTTAGGTTTGAGTGTTTGTCTGTGGGGGTGGGGGGGTGTTAGTCATGACTGCTGATGTCTCACTGTATTGAACCGACCGTGGTCTTCATATCAACCTGTCAGACTCAGTCATTTCGACGTCCACCTGTGCAGCCACAGAGGCATTAATGAGTGAAACTGAAGCCCTGCTGAGTGATTACCAAGTTACTGTTGAGCAGCCACAGAGGCATTAATGATCATGAACCTTTACGTTTGTTTACATTCCGTTCAAAAAGAGACGTCTTGGCCTTTAAAGATATTTAAAGAGACAGTTCACCAGTTTATTATTTTTTTAAAGAGTCTAAATTTTGAGGTAAACTGTCAGCCAT
>NC_024320.1:26438241-26439814 GCF_000523025.1 Cynoglossus semilaevis
GTTCTGTTTACTTTTAGACACAACTTTTGGTTCCAGCCCAGAATATTCATGGTCACAGTCAGTAACAGCTGACAGGTTGATGGTTATATTTATAATGAAGCACAGTGTCACCTCCAGTCACCACCTCCTGCCAGCAGAGGTCTCACTTCTCCTCCACCCCCCCCAAACCCCCCCTCGTCACCGTCACCACTGCCCTTAACATGTTCAAAAACACATGTGCTGTAATGACCAGTATAATAATAATGATAATAAAATAATAATAATTTAAAATTGATCTGAATTTCAGTGGAATCTAAAATCACAAAGATCAAAAACAAAGTAAAAAAAAAAACAAACGTCTTCATTTGTCTGGAGTGAAACCGCTGCTTCACCAGCTCAGCTACAGTTCACGGGATTCTTAAACCAACAATCTTGACACCAGTTTTGGCACGATCCTGGCAGAGAGCTCGTCCTCAACGGCGCCATCTGTCTCTTGAAAAATGAAGCTAGCGCCTTGTCGCAAAAGGCTTTAAAACAGTCCATCCATCACGAGAACAGCGTTAATTCACACATCACTTCTCATTCATTATTCCACACCAACAAATAAATAAGACCAGTATTCTGGGCGTGGAGGGGGGATGGGGGGGGGTTTAGGTGCCAGACTATTCTCTGGATCTGGACAGGGTCCAAACCAACACCGTTTCAGATTTTGTCCAACAAATGTTCTGGCACTGGGCCCGTCGCTCCGACTGTAGACGCGTCGACTGTTTGTACAGATTAAAAAAAAAAACAGGACCCGTGTTTAATTAACGATGTCAAACACGGACGTGAAAAAATGTTGACGCCTCGACAACTGGACAAAGTCCAGCTCCTGATAAAGACCGCGGAAAATGATGACGGCGCGGAAAAAAACCAAACGGCACTTACGTCCTGGTTGGACATCTCCCAGTAGGGGCGCTCTCCGTACGACATCACCTCCCACATCACTATCCCATAACTCCACACGTCGCTGGCTGAGGTGAATTTTCGGTACGCGATCGCCTCTGGAGCGGTCCAGCGGATGGGAATCTTCCCGCCCTGTGAGAAAAGACACATTTATGGATGAAGAATTCTTTCTCTTTTCATCCTGATGAAAACCTGGAAAACTGTTACACCACGGTACGGCAGGGACGTTTTATTTAACCCATGCTAGCTAATGTTAGCCCATGTTAGCTAATGTTAGCCCATGTTAGCTCATGTTAGACCATGTTAGCCAATATTAGCCCACATTAGCCCATGTTAGCCAATGTTAGTCCATGTTAGCCAACGTTAGCCCACATTAGCCCATGTTAGCCCATGTTAGCCAATGTTAGCCCATGTTAGCCCATGTTAGCCAATGTTAGCCCATGTTAGCCCATGTTAGCCAATGTTAGCCAACATTGGCCCATGTTAGCCAATGTCCATGTTAGCCCATGTTAGCCAATGTTAGCTCATGTTAGCCAATGTTAGCCCATGTTAGCCAATATTAGCCAACATTAGCCCACATTAGCTCATGTTAGCCCATGTTAGCCAATGTTAGCCCATGTTAGCCAATATTAGCCAACATTAGCCCACA
>NC_024320.1:26439938-26442309 GCF_000523025.1 Cynoglossus semilaevis
GATAAAGTGGGAAAACAGGCAAATACTCGTAGTCGTTCCAGTTCTTCTTCATGAGACTGAATAAACGACACGCTGTGGACGTATTTCTTTGTCTGCTCGTAGAATTTTAAAATTAAAGGTCTCCTTTGGACAAGCCTGGCTCAGAACAGATGAGGTTTTGAAAAGCCTTGAATCAGACGTTCACTGAGGGAAGAGCCACACGTGGTTCAACCCGCGGCTCCCCTCATGAACACCAACTTAGAAAGACATTCATGAAACCAAGTTTTTATATCTGCTACATATTTCCTGCCCCCCCCACTCTGTCAGGCTGCTGCAGAACTGATGAAGCGGGGGGTCGCAGGCTCTGATTGTTTCAAGGGTGAGAGAGGCAGACAGATGTAGAGAGAGAGGAGCGGTCTGGCTGTGAGGCAGGTGAGTGACAGGATATTTAGCTCTAAGGCAGCGACACTCGCTGCTAATTGACTGTAGCAGGGACTGAACCCAGTACTAATTGGAGCTCCTTCTGCAGGAAGCAGCTCGTCTGTGGTTGACAGGAACGCCACTCACACACGGCTCCATTTACAGGCTTTCCTCTGCTCTGTGTGTGTGTGTGTGAGGGAGAGTGTGTAGTAACTGTGTGTATCTAGCAGAGTGGAATGATGTGTGTACTTGTCTGGAGTAATACTCTGGGAGAGTTTTTCCTCTTAATCTGGAGTTAAAAATACGAGTCCTGCTGCAGACGCTGGATTAAATCTGGATTAACTCTGAAAACCATTAAAAATGTGTGAGGACTGGAGGGACTCAATCATTAAAATCACAACGCTGTGGACAGAGACTAACGCAGGACTCTGATGGGTTAATTTGATGAATCAAGTTCAGAATTAATAACTAATTAAAAAATAATTAATAACTAATAAAATAATTCAGACACCAGAGCTAATGTTAGCTACGACAGTCCTGGTACAGAGACCAGAGCTAACGTTAGCTACGACAGTCCTGGTACAGACACCAGCGCTAACGTTAGCTACGACAGTCCTGGTACAGACACCAGCGCTAACGTTAGCTACGACAGTCCTGGTACAGACACCAGCGCTAACGTTAGCTACGACAGTCCTGGTACAGACACCAGTGCTAACGTTAGCTACAACAGTCCTGGTACAGAGACCAGAGCTAACGTTAGCTACGACAGTCCTGGTACAGACACCAGCGCTAACGTTAGCTACGACAGTCCTGGTACAGACACCAGTGCTAACGTTAGCTACAACAGTCCTGGTACAGAGACCAGAGCTAACGTTAGCTACGACAGTCCTGGTACAGACACCAGCGCTAACGTTAGCTACGACAGTCCTGGTACAGACACCAGCGCTAACGTTAGCTACGACAGTCCTGGTACATACACCAGAGCTAACGTTAGCTACGACAGTCCTGGTACAGACACCAGTGCTAACGTTAGCTACAACAGTCCTGGTACGGTCACCAGAGCTAACGTTAGCTACAACAGTCCTGGTACAAACAATAGAGCTAACGTGGTCTCACCCGTGTGGTGTAGGCACCTTCCGGGTCGTCCTCCAGGACCCGGGACAGACCAAAATCGGAGACCTTACAGACCAGGTTACTGTTGACCAGGATGTTACGAGCTGCCAAATCACGGTGGACGTAGCCCATGTCGGACAGGTACCTGGAACCATCCAGACCAAGGAGAAGGTCAAACATTCAGCACCAACTGTGGATCAGTGACATGAAGAGTGTCTGTGGAATCGAACCTCATTCCAGAAGCGATGCCTCGCAGCATTCCCACCAGCTGAATGACCGTGAACTGACCGTCGTTCTTCTACAGGAAACGAAAAAGCACACGATACACAGAGAACGTCAGCACGTACAGTACATCAAAGGCTAAAGGCTAAAGGCTAGCTGACAAAATTAGCTAAAAGCTAGCTCAAAATCAACTATAAATATAAATATATCTAAATATATATAAATATATCTGTATATATCTAAATATATATAAATATATCTGTATATATCTAAATATATATAAATATATCTGTATATATCTAAATATATATAAATATATCTGTATATATCTAAATATATATAAATATATCTAAATATATTTAAATATATCTAAATATATATAAATATATCTAAATATATATAAATATATATCTAAATATATATAAATATATATAAATATATCTAAATATATATTTATATATATATCTAAATATATATATAAATATATATTTAAATATATCTAAATATATATCTAAATATATATATATATATCCTATCGCAGTAGTTGCATTTCAAGACCCGCTAAATACAAAATCTATGTTTATGTATACATACATATACATATATATTAATATATATACATATATATATATATATA
>NC_024320.1:26442709-26448575 GCF_000523025.1 Cynoglossus semilaevis
GTGGGGGGGGCAGGGGGAGGGGGCGCCCTCTGCAGGGTCATACACTTCACTGCGAACCTCCAGAAGGTTGTTCTGAACCAGAGTGAAGACACTCTACAGCGCCTCAGTGTGGACGTCCTCAGTGTGGACGTCCTTCAGGAAACACAGACACAGCCAATCCCAGATTAGGGATTTTCTTTAATCCCTCTCAGTCTCAGCTCCCTGCAGTCACACTGGTTTTAATGAGGCTCAGACTCCGCCCCTCACGCCCCCCAGAGTCTAAACTCTGAATTGAAAATTCCTCAGCTTTAATTTTTTAATCTGATCAATCAGCGTTTAATGAATCACAGTTAACGATCGTCGTTGATCAGGATTAAGACTGATCAATCTGCCGGGCCGCTGCCGGGCCGCTGACCAGAGGTTGACGCCTCCACAAACACCTGCTGGGGTTTAAACCTCGAGGAGCTTCAGTCAAACAAAAACTCCTCCCCACAGTGTGTATAAATACCAACAACAGGTCGGTGGAATCAGACCACAGACCTCGTCCTGATTGGACACAGGAAGGACCTGCAGCTCCAGGCTCCGCCCCCTCCTGAGGGGAGTGGTCTGACCAGTGGTCTGGACCAGGACCAGGATCGGTGGTCTGGACCAGGACCAGGACCAGTGGTCTGGACCAGGACCAGTCACTGGGCTTTACTGCAGTACTGACTGATGATGTCATTGTGACATCATCACATCTCGTTCTTTAACCTGACGCACTTGAATGAACGCGATGATGACGAAGCCACTGAATCAGAATAATGACAGCGCCACCACCTGGTGCCGTCAGCATTACAGACAACACTCGTCTCTTCCAGATGATTGGAGCTTTTTCCACCTCTGAGATAATCGTCCTCTGAACGCAGCACATCAGTGACATCACTCTGGTACTTCACCAGTGTGTGTCACTGCTGGTCCAACGTGGCTCAAAATAGGGGTTCAATTTAACCCTGCGTGGAGCTGCTGTTACTGAAACCTTGGCCAAGGACAGTGAAGGCATCGCTGACCCCTCCCCCCCCCTCAGCCCCTCCCTCGTGTATCCTACCTTGAGGAAGGTGTCCAGTGAACCGTTCTCCATGTACTCAGTGATGATCATCACTGGTTTACCTGGAAACAACAACAGGAAACAACTGCATTTAGACCAAGATGAAAAGAACTTTGTTCAGATCGTGTTTCATTTCCACGATCTTTGGACCAAGTTCTAACTTCAAAGTTTTGTTTAAAAAAAAAAGAAAAAAACAAGTTATGTTTTTGCTCAGCCGTGAGTGAGTGATGAACCAAATGTCTGTGAGTTAAAGCTCATCTGGACCAGTCTGCAGACTGACTGACAGGGGTGTCAGTCAGTCGGCAGACTGACTGACGGGGGAGTCGGTCTGCAGACTGACTGACAGGGGAGTCAGTCAGTCTGCAGACTGACTGACAGGGGTGTCAGTCAGTCGGCAGACTGACTGACGGGGGAGTCGGTCTGGAGTTGGTCTGCAGACTGACTGACGGGGGAGTCGGTCTGGAGTTGGTCTGCAGACTGACTGACGGGGGAGTCGGTCTGGAGTTGGTCTGCAGACTGACTGACGGGGGAGTCGGTCTGCAGACTGACTGACAACCCTGTCAGTCTGCAGACTGACTGACAGGGGTGTCAGTCAGTCGGCAGACTGACTGACGGGGGAGTCGGTCAGTCTGCAGACTGACTGACAGGGGTGTCAGTCAGTCGGCAGACTGACTGACGGGGGAGTCGGTCTGGAGTTGGTCTGCAGACTGACTGACGGGGGAGTCGGTCTGGAGTTGGTCTGCAGACTGACTGACGGGGGAGTCGGTCTGGAGTTGGTCTGCAGACTGACTGACGGGGGAGTCGGTCAGTCTGCAGACTGACTGACGGGGGAGTCGGTCTGCGGACTGACTCACATCTCTGTCAGTCTGCAGACTGACTGACAGGGGTGTCAGTCAGTCGGCAGACTGACTGACGGGGGAGTCGGTCTGGAGTTGGTCTGCAGACTGACTGACGGGGGAGTCGGTCTGGAGTTGGTCTGCAGACTGACTGACGGGGGAGTCGGTCTGGAGTTGGTCTGCAGACTGACTGACGGGGGAGTCGGTCTGCAGACTGACCGACGGGGGAGTCAGTCTGCAGACTGACTCCCCTGTCAGTCTGCAGACTGACTGACAGGGGAGTCGGTCTGCAGACTGACTGACAACCCTGTCAGTCTGCAGACTGACTGACGGGGAGTCGGTCTGCAGACTGACCGACGGGGGAGTCAGTCTGCAGACTGACTCCCCTGTCAGTCTGCAGACTGACTGACGGGGGAGTCAGTCAGTCTTCAGACTGACTGACGGGGGAGTCGGTCTGGAGTTGGTCTGCAGACTGACTGACGGGGGAGTCGGTCAGTCTGCAGACTGACTGACGGGGGGTCAGTGGAGGGAGGAGGAGCTGAGTCAGACGGACGCTGAGAGGAAGTGAAAACAGCTGATGACTCACTCTTGGTGACCACGCCCTCCAGACGGATTATGTTCGGATGGTTAAACTGGCCCATGATCGACGCCTCCCACAGGAAGTCGCGCCGCTGCTGCTCCGTGTAGCCCGCCTTCAGGGTCTTGATGGCGACCTGGATCTCTCTCTTCCCAGGCAGCCTCAGCGGTCCGCTGCACACCTCTCCAAACTCCCCTGAGGTGAAAACACAGCCGTCAGCAACGGGAAAATGATCGGTTCAAACTTTTTATCTGACGAACCAAATGTGGTCAGACGTGAAGTCTGGGTGTCTGGGTGATACGGCTAACGCTCCGCTGAACGCCCGGTTTGTCAGACTAACACGACGCCTCAAATCAACATTCCAGAGCGAACGACCACGACGGCATTTATAGCCGTCATTTTCCAGCTCGGCAGCTTAATTGACGGTGTTTAACGGAGCATCTTTACAAGATCGTTCAATTACAAATGTGACAAATTCACTCAGGGTGAAAGATAGACGAGCCATGACCTCGGAGAAAATGAGGAAACGTTCGAATTCTGTACAAAACAACAGACAGGAGTTCAACAAACGACAGGACGGTCGGTGATGTCGGGTCGGTCGGTGACGTCAGGTCGGTCAGTGACGTCACGTCGGTCAGTGACGTCAGGTCGGTCGGTCAGTGACGGCAGGTCGGTCAGTGACGTCAGGTCGGTCGGTCGGTGACGTCACGTCGGTCAGTGACGTCAGGTCGGTCGGTCAGTCAGTGACGTCAGGTCAGTCAGTGACGTCACGTCGGTCAGTGACGTCAGGTCGGTCAGTGACGTCAGGTCGGTCAGTGACGTCAGGACGGTCAGTGACGTCAGGTCGGTCGGTCAGTGATGTCAGGTCGGTCGGTCAGTCAGTGACGTCAGGTCGGTCAGTGACGCCAGGGCGGTCGGTCAGTGACGTCAGGACGGTCAGTGACGTCAGGTCGGTCGGTCAGTGATGTCAGGTCGGTCGGTCAGTCAGTGACGTCAGGTCAGTCAGTGACGTCAGGTCGGTCAGTGACGCCAGGGCGGTCGGTCAGTGACGTCAGGACGGTCAGTGACGTCAGGTCGGTCGGTCGGTGACGTCAGGTCGGTCAGTGACGTCAGGTCGGTCGGTCAGTCAGTGACGTCAGGACGGTCGGTGACGTCAGGTCGGTCAGTGACGTCACGTCGGTCAGTGACGTCAGGACGGTCAGTGACGTCAGGACGGTCAGTGACGTCAGGACGGTCAGTGACGTCAGGACGGTCAGTGACGTCAGGTCGGTCGGTCGGTGACGTCACGTCGGTCAGTGACGTCAGGTCGGTCAGTGACGTCACGTCGGTCAGTGACGTCAGGTCGGTCGGTCAGTCAGTGACGTCAGGACGGTCGGTGACGTCAGGTCGGTCAGTGACGTCACGTCGGTCCGTGACGTCAGGTCGGTCAGTGACGTCACGTCGGTCCGTGACGTCAGGTCGGTCAGTGACGTCTGGACGACCTCTACCTGATCAGACCTGATCGGACATTTACCCCCCAGTGGTTTTGGGAGTGAACTACAGTAATGTTTTCCATGATCTGATTTACTGCTGCTCAGAATGAGAAGGAGGACGTCTGTAAGACGTGCACGTAGAGGCAGCAGCAGCAGCAGCAGCAGCAGCAGCAGCCGGCGTCGACTCACCGGCTCCGATGATCCTCTCGATGGAGATGAAGGAGACGTCGATCTCTTGGGCAAATTCATGCACCGCCTGGTTGGGATCTTCGTAGGTGAGGGGGTCGATGTAGGTACGAACCCCGGGGAACTTTACTGCAGGAAGACAATGACGTCATTTAACCTCTGAACAACCACCAGGGGTCAGGGGTCAGGGGTCAGGGTTCCTCTGGACCTCCAGGACCGGACACCACTGAGATCAACGTCAGCCGTGCAGCAGCCAATCACGGCAGAGCATTCAAACGTCAACTAAAGTTTGATGTGTTTTCATGTGACGTCCGACATCAAACATCAAAGGCTTCAAACGTCTAAATATTCCATTTAAAAGTCATCACTCCACCAGAACGCTGCTGATCTTTACCCCTCACAGACGCCCCCCTGTGGTGTAACTCCACGTGTGCCTTGCTCAGGGACACTTTGATAGACAACACACGTCCACAAACGTTTTTTTTTTGGACACAGAGGTTCCTCTCCAACAACAGCTGAGGCTCCAGAACACACTGTTTTCAAAGGTCATTTCAAAGGTCATTTCAAAGGTCAAGTTTTAGAACGAGGACAGAACGGTGGCTGGACTCACTGTGGCCGTTGTGGAAATGCATCTTCTCCTCCTCAGGATCCTGCTTCGCTTTGCTGTAGCCACAACGTCTGGAGGTGAAAAGAGACGTAAACAGAAGGCATGATGGGTAACTGTGGGGGGGGGGGACGACAAATCATTATCTGCATTCACTTCCTGTACTACACTTCCTGTCCTACACTACCGGCCTGTTTACGTTTCTCTTCACGGCTAAGTTATCCATCGGGAGCCACGTGTTGAGCTCCGTCCTGGTGTTTATCTGTGTTCAGGCTGAAAACGTGAAAGGCAGGAGGCTGACCAGGAGGGGGCAGCGTTACAGACTTCTTTACATACAAAGTGACCAGAACAGAACAGAAAAATAAAGTGGAGACGGTTTGGACACAGAGGGGTCTTGGGGGGGGGGGGGGGGGGGGGGGGACACAGGAGGAGGCAGAGCTGGAGGCAGACGATGAACCGTGGCTCCATCTAAAGGACGAAGCCAAGAACAGCAGAAAAAAAAGATGATTTTTGGAGGACAGGACACTGTCCTTGGGAGACAAACAGGAGACGTGTCTTTGTCTCTCCTGAGCTGGACTCTCAGTAGAAGACACAGCCAAGACCGGGGCTGTTGAATATGAGCAGCTGGATGCTGTAAAGGGCTGAGAGCCAGAGCTTTGTTCACGTTTGTCAGTTCTGTGGAGTCAAGAGGTTTGAGCTTCGACCAGGACTGAAGTCGGTCTCTGGGTCAGAACTGTCACAGTGTTACTGAAACCAGAGGAGGAGGAAAAAAAAACCCTCCATGTCTATTAATGTAAAAAGATCTTCATTGATGAACTGCAATTAACAATTAAAATGTCAATAAATATTGGGCGCCCTCTGGTGTCTGTACCAGGACTGGTTCATTCACTGAGGTTCCAGATTGTTCAAATTGTTCAAATCCCAGCTTTAGTTTTTTTCACAGCGTACGCTGATGAAAACATTATGGTCTGGCAGTAGGAGCCCCCCCTCCCCCCCCCTGGTCATGTGATCATTAGTTCAATCTGACATATTAACTGTTTATTGTTATATGACATTAAGATGATGAACAGAGATAAATAAAGAACTGCACAGACGAGAAGGTGGTTCAACCTGTGGTTCAACCTGTGG
>NC_024320.1:26448944-26449559 GCF_000523025.1 Cynoglossus semilaevis
GGGGGTGGCAGAGCTACATACACCCCCCCACCTAACACTGCAAGGTCACTGTGGTCGATGAAGCTGCAGGAGATTCTTGTACCGTGAGGCTGAACAGAAACAACAATAACAATAATAACAATAATAACAATAATAACAATAATAACAATAATATTAATAATATTAATAACAAAAACAATTAATAACAATAAGACTTTGCGACTAAGACAAACTGTACACTAAAGTACCCCCATAGTACTGTGTACTACCCTTCACAGTAGTACTTCAGTAGCAGCCCCACAGAAGGAGTTCATGTTCTTCTGCTACAACATGGCGCGTCCTTCTGCGGACCGTCCTCCAGGGGTCTCCGTTCGTCTGGATGAACCTTCTCACTTCTGCTGAGATTCTACTCATTAATCTTTAACTACAGGCCAGATGGATGGGAAACAGACAGGGAGGAAGAGGAGAAGCTGCGGCACGGACCAGTAGCTATATTTGTTCAGGATGATTGGACGGCGACTTCGCCGCCACGACAACCGACTGACAGACGCACGTACGCAGGAGAGCGGGAGGTGACGTCAGCGACTCCTGCACGGAGCATCGTGTTCCACACACAATTAGGTTTAAACCATCTGA
>NC_024320.1:26450663-26455481 GCF_000523025.1 Cynoglossus semilaevis
CGACTGAAAGCGCCGTAGCCCGCGTAGGTCCTGGCTCGTACCTGAAGAACGGTTGAAGCTCATGTTTTTGTTGAAGACTTTTTTTTTTTACGACTTCTGACTTTTTTTTTTCTTTACCTGAAAGATGTAAACTGAGGAGGGTTTCAAACCCTCCACCACCATCTCTGTCTCCTTTGACTTCATTATGGTGTAACTGGAGTCCTGCTCCTGGAGGGGGAAACACACATTATGGTGTAACTGGAGTCCTGCTCCTGTAGGGGGAAACACACACACAGAGGTCACTGAGGTCACCGAGGTCACTGAGGTCACCGGGGTCACTGAGGTCACCGGGGTCACCGAGGTCACGGCGTCTGGACAAGGGTGTGAATCCTGCTCCTGGAGGGGGAAACACACAGAGGTCACTGAGGTCACTGAGGTCACCGAGGTCACCGGGGTCACTGAGGTCACCGGGGGGTCACCGAGGTCACGGTGTCTGGACGAGGGTGTGAAAACCACCAAACCATCCAACCAACCATCCACCCAACCATCCAACAAACCACCCAACCAACCATCCAACCCACCATCCAACCAACCAACCACCCACCCATCCAACCAACCACCCACCCATCCAACCAACTAACCACCCAACCAACCAACCAACTAACCACCCAACCAACCATCCACCCAACCAACCATCCAACCAACTAACCACCCAACCATTCAACCAACCAACCATCCAACCCACCATCCAACCAACCAACCAACCACCCAACCATTCAACCAACCAACCATTCAACCACCCAACCAACCACCCAACCATTCAACCAACCAACCATCCAACCCACCATCCAACCACATAAAGGCTTTAGTGCTGCAACACCCCCTGGTGACGTGAAACTGAACTGCTCCATTCATGTCATGTGACCAGACGCAGTGACTCCGTCTGATCAATATCAGCATTGAAACAATTTCCAAAAAACTAATCAGTATCGTATCGATCAAGACTTCTGGCTTCGCCCATCGTTGATGTTCAACCTAAGGGTCGCCTCCTCTGCTACGACTCCTTCATTTCTGAACAACAACACCACCTGCAGTGAGTGTGTGGAAGTGCACGTGCGTGTGTGGAACAGGGATCAGTTTTCCGACTGAAACCACATCGGGTTTAAAGGCAGCTAAATGGCCGTCCATTAGCCATTAGCTAACCACCGACCACAGAGGCGGCGTTCCTTCATCCTGACCTTCCCCGAAAAAGAAGACGAGAGCGGAGAGGAAATGACCTCAGCACAAGGATCAGATGGCTNGGGGGAGTCAGTCTCACTGAGTGGATGTGATATAAAAAGCCACCACTAGAGGGAAAACAAGGCGGTGAAATCTTTGAGGTTCAGAATCTTCACAGCTTCAATACTGCAGTAGTTCAGAAAGAACCGATTCATTTGATCAGTTCTAGAATCATCTCTGTCACAGATCGTTAACATCAAACAACATTTTTTGTTTTTTTTGAGTTTTTTATTTTTTTTTACCTTTTCAAAATACTTGATCTCGTACTCCAGGATGATGCCGTTGGGACGATCAGGCTCCGCCCACGACAGGGCGATGCTGTTCTTCTCTGTGTGACCTTTCCTCACCACGCTGACCGGAGATGGAGCTGCACACACACACACACACACACACACACACACACACAGACACACACACACACACAGACGTGTTGTCAGAAGAACATGAATAAACAGAAGGAACAGAACTGTGACTTCAGTCGACCTCCAGGACGACTGATCTGTCACTCATGTTGTTGTTGTTGTTGTTGTATTGTTGTTGTTGTGTTGTTGTTGTTGTAGTGTTGTTATTGTTGTTATTGTGTTGTTGTTATTGTGTTTGTTGTTGTTGTATTGTTGTTGTATTTGTTGTGTTGTTGTTGTTGTATTTGTTGTGTTGTTGTGTTGTTGTTGTATTATTGTGTTGTTGTTGTGTTGTTGTATTATTGTGTTGTTGTTGTGTTGTTGTATTTGTTGTGTTGTTGTTGTATTTGTTGTTGTTGTTGTGTTGTTGTATTTGTTGTGTTGTATTATTGTTGTTGTTTTTGTTGTGTTGTTGTTGTTGTGTTGTTGTTGTTGTTTTTGTTGTGTTGTTGTTGTTGTGTTGTTGTTGTTGTATTTGTTGTGTTGTTGTTGCTGTGTTGTTGTTGTTGTTGTATTATTGTGTTGTTGTTGTTGTTGTAATGTTGTTGTTGTTGTTGTTGTGTGTTGTTGTATTTGTTGTTGTTGTTGTTGTATTATTGTGTTGTTGTTGTATTATTGTGTTGTTGTTGTGTTGTTGTTGTGTCTGTGTCAATGGGACGACACTCTAGGCTCTGAAAACAGCAGAGGTTTTCGTGACCAGGACACAGTCATTGTCTGTATCATATTTATATCAGTTTTTATATTAAATTCTGCTCAAACTCTGGTCCAGAAATAGAAACTGAAAAAAAAAACTTCACAGGAAATAAAATAGAAAAGAAAATGAAAAAAAACTGAAAGAGGAAAATGAGATTAAAAATCAATACCAATCTAACTCCAGGATCATAAATATGTTAAAGTGAATTAAACACAGACAAAAGTAAAATTCAAATATTTTTTTATCTCCATCTAACAGCAGGCTAATAGATTAAAGCTAAAGCGAACTCTGGTCTTTACTGGACGTTACCCAACACTCGGTGTCGGTAAAGAAACGGATAATTGTAAATATTAACTACAACAGTGTCACGTTGTGTTAAAAACGACTGAAGGAAATTTAACAGGTCGTTGTCGTCGTCGTTTTTCCTCCACAAAACTAAAAAAGTCCAGTCAACAAATGAAAAGTGTCTGTGGTTCCACGGCAGCTCTGCCTCCGTCCATACCAATCTGTGAACCAACGTCTAACTCCAGGATCATAAATATGTTAAAGTGAATTAAACACAGACAAAAGTACAATTCAAATATTTTTTTTATCTCAATCTAACAGCAGGCTAATAGATTAAAGCTAAAGCTAACTCTGGTCTTTACTGGACGTTACCAACCGACGGTTGGTAAAGAAACGGATAATTGTAAATATAAACTACAACAGTGTCACGTTGTGTTAAAAACGACTGAAGGAAATTTAACAGGTCGTCGTCGTTGTTTTTCCTCCACAAAACTAAAAAAGTCCAGTCAACAAATGAAAAGTGTCTGTGGTTCCACGGCAGCTCTGCCTCCGTCCATACCAATCTGTGAACCAACGTGGAGACGAGGAGTGGAGACGAGGAGTGGAGACGAGGAGTGGGGACGGACTCTTCAGACTGGACCTGGCAGCGTCTTTGTCTTTGGACCGTGTGGTTCTGGACTGGAAACTGAACCGGACCAGGAAACGCCGGAGCCCACGGTACTGATGGACCGTCATCGTTATCAGTGTTTAAGTTGAAAATCGGTCAGTGGTCAGAGTGGAGTCCAGACGACTGTTGGAACCTGAGCTGGTGGAGCGTCTCTCTGAGGGACAGTTGGACGCTCTCTGACACCTAAAGAGCTTTTAACCAGGCAAAACGCTCCCTGTGGCAACATCTGTCTGTCTGTCTGTGTGTGTGTGTGTGTGTGTGTGTGTCTAAATGCTAAACACCGTTTAGGTTTCACGGCCTCAGCAGAACTCCAGGGGGAATAAATCATCACCACAAACACAGTAACAGGATCCTGAGTGGAGGCTGCACACAAGTGTTATCTCCAACATCTTAAAAGCCCTGAAACCAGAGAGCCAATCACACACACACACACACACACACACACACACTGGTCCTCGGTGAAAAGAAGCAATAATTTTCCCAGCAGTTTGTCGTCCATAAAAGGAAATCCTCCAAAATCTGTTCAAATTTCAATTGTGACTTTAATTAAAAGACGTCGGTGGAAAGAATCACAGACTAACACTGAGGACCTGTGATGAAGTCTGTGAGACTGTAGTGAGACTGTAGTGAGGTCTGCTATGACGGACGTGACCGACTGTTGGTCACATTCACTACAACAGTCAATCTAGAGCAGACGTGGACAAACTACGGTCCGCAGGCCAGATACGGTCCACTGGGTTCTCTGAACAAGGTCTGGTCCAGACTCCTGTTCACCACTGCCATAGAGCATGATGGGGTACTGCCCCCCCCCCCCCCCCACAGAGGGACACCTGTCCTCAGTTCAGTCAAGAACTGTTGGATCCACTGAACCAAACATCTCCACCTACTGTGTTTCTGACTGTTCTTTTTCCACTTGTTCCAAAAGTCTCTTCCAACAAACACCAAACAGCGGGGGGGGGTCGAGTGACAAGTGTGGGTGGTTTGATGAAACTAAAAAAAGTGTGATATGAAATGTGGGGAACAAAGAAGACAGCGCCCCCCCACCTCAGTCACAGGAAGTGCTTCAACAGTTCCAGCGCAGATGTGATCGGTTCACAGGAACCTTCAGAACTGAAGCTACTGAACCTTCAGAACTGAAGCTACTGAACCTTCGACCGGGTTCATGTTCCTGCTGCTGTCACTGAGGAGACAGGAGTCAGAAGGTCTGGACGGAACCGTAACGAGAACAGAACCTGAACGGATACGACGTTATCACGGCCCGATTCTGATCCTAAAACTGAAGTATCTGCATAATTATATAATTATATATATAATTAATATACTTATATAATATATATATAAAAGTAAAGAGGACGAGGAGGACGAGGAGAAACAGAGAAATGAATTTCATTTAGTTTTAAATCCTAAAGAACATCACTTTGACATGACTTTAAAATGAAATCTTTTGTTACATATTTTCTGTTGTTGTTGTTTTTTCATTTTCAACTCAATGAAAACACTTTCTGTTCCAACAC
>NC_024320.1:26455916-26460161 GCF_000523025.1 Cynoglossus semilaevis
TCATCTTCATCATCACCATCTTCATCATCATCAACCTTCATCATCTTCATCTTCACCATCATCATCATCTTTCTTCATCATCATCATCATCAACATCATCATCATCATCATCATCATCATCACCATCATCATCATCATCATCCTCTTCATCATCATCTTCATTATCATCAACAACATCATCATCCTCATCATCACCACCATCATCATCATCATCAACATCACCATCATCATCACCATCTTCATCATCATCCTCATCATCCTCATCATCACCATCTTCATCATCATCATCATCAACCTTCATCATCACCATCATCATCTTCATCATCATCCTCATCATCATCACGTTGTTTTTTTACTGTGACTTTAACTTCTGTCACCAGTTCCTCCTCCTACTACAGCAGTTGTTGTTGTTCATTCAGCTTTGGCTGAAAAGTTCAAATAACTTCAGAAAATATGTCAACGTTTGCTACGCAACCGACTCTAAAGACGATTGATGTGAGACCAGAATAAAGACATTTAAAAAATTAAAAAACAAAGATGTAAAACAAAAAGTGGAAAATTTAAAAATGGAGGCTGAGAAAGTGGAGAAGGAGGAGAAACAGAGGAAACTATTAATATATTCTAAATAAGGGCCACAGGGTGTGTCAGCGGTTGGAGCTCTTGCCTAACAGCAAGACTACAGGACAGTTTTTCCTAATCATCGAGTTCTTCACCACCTGAGACCAAAATCCAGAACCATTTTATTTGTTTTCCCGCACATTTTCTCAGAAAGAAAAACTGGTTCTGATCCTCAGTGGAATCTGATTCTGTTGTTGTTTGTGTTTTGTTTTTTAACATTTGTCCTAAAATGTTTGTGACCTTTTCTTTACAGCACAGACGTCACTGCTGGAGGTGAGGTTAACTGACCAAACTGACCGTCTGTGGGTGTCCCTGTGATGGACTCCTCACCTGACGTCTTCTGTCAGTGTCTTTATCAAACTCTGACTCTGGGAGAATAACATGATCAAAGGTCAAAGGTTAAATTCTGACTTTGATTTCAGCTCCAGTTCAGTTCTTTCTTCAACCTGATCCCAGATCAGAGAAGATCAACAATAACATCTGTGTCTGGCTGCTGAGGTTGGTTCACCCTGAGGGGCGTGTCACCTGACACCGCCCTCAGGGCGTATCAGAAAAGTCCCTGGACAGTCGTCGGTCAGGACTTTTGGACCGGACTGAAAACAAACTTCAAAGACACCACTGATCTTTTTCTCCTGCTCAAATGACACGGAGTGACTTGAACAAAGTCGTCCAGACGGCTTTTGTCTTTGACAAAGACCCGTCGCACAAAGGACGGAAGATGGAGGATAAAGTTAGGAAAAACCACAGAGCGACCGTTCTCCTGATCAGGAGAACAGGTTCAGTTCTGCTGTTTTCCTCTGATCTTTATGTTAATGTCATTCGTGGCTCAAAGCTCTTTATAATCAAAGGAGTTCTTCAGTTTGGTCAAAAACTTTGTCGACAAACGTCACGACGTGAACCTCCACTAACACGTCGTCATCACACACTCACACACCTCTTCTATTTCTGAAATCACACACCCCTCGTTCTCGTTCACGTGCTGCCAGTTCACGTCAGGACTGACGGAACGACGAAGACGAAGACGAAGAAGTTCAGCAGCGAAACAAGCACCAGGCACCGAAAAAATATAAGTTCAGCAGTGAAACCAGCACCAGGCCCCGAAAAAATAAAAGTTCAGCAGTGAAACCAGCACCAGGCACCGAAAAAATAAATGTAAAGAAATGAAGAAAAGATCAGCAGCGACAAGAATCATGTGATTTTCAGCAGGTTTTTAAACAGACACAGAATAATATCTGCTGCAAGAAGAGTCGCAGGTACAGCAGCAGCCTGTGAATGAAGTCTTCATTAGAACAGTGACTCCTGCAGGTGGAGCTGATGAAGTGCACCTCAGTCTAATGGAACACGTCAGGGTTTCAATCTGAAATCCTGATGAAAAACTGCATTCAATGAAGAAGAACTGAACCCAGACTGCTATCAACTGTTAATGCTTCTGTGCCTGCGCACAACAACATCTGCACTATAACAGAACAACAACTGCCACCAGGGGGCAAATAAGTCGAGTCCATTTGATTCGTCACCTCAGATTCACAACAAAATGTTTTTTCCTTCTGAAAAACAGAATGTGATATAACTAGAATGAGACTTTTTTTCTATTTTTAAATATACGGTAGTTGTGATTTCCCGGCCGTGGGGCGGCGTCACGACAGTGACATCAGGAGGAAGACAGAAGTATTTCAACTACACGTGTCAGGTTAAAAATCCTGCGTCTGAACAACAATAAAAACATCATATTATTAATATGAAGATAAAAAAACTCAACCAACGATGCCTCTGTGCCTGCGCACCAGATCAACACAGACCTGATTCAGCTCTGCTATAAAATCATTAGACCTTCGTCTTATTGTAATAACGTCAGGGAACAAAGAAGGATTTTATCTGGGTTTTTTTTTTTAAGAGCTGCAGTACCTCTGTTGACCTGTACACGATGGTGAAACCGTGAGAAAGAAAAAGGTGAGAAAGTACAGCTGCTGAGGTCATGAATTAAACCCCAGCTGCCGTCGACTGTCGTGACATCTGGGTTGGACGTACCTGCCTGATTGGTCGTCACGTTGAGCGACACGTACTGCCTGCTGTGGTCCTTGGCCTGCTCCGACACCCCGTTGACGGCCTCCAGCAGGAAGCTGTAGTTGGTGTGCGACTGCAGATCGGCCACCATCAGTGAAGTGTTGGACAGGTTGACGCGGCGCGGCAGAAAACGTACGTTGGGGCCGCACTCCTCCAACCCCCGGCCGCCCGGCAGGACCCTCCTGCACAGGATGTTGTACCTCACGTCCTTCCTGCCGCCCAGTTCCATGGGAACGGACCACTCCAGGAAGACACTGGTCTCGTTGACGTTGGAGATGGCGTTACGTGGAGCAGAGGGGGGGCCTGAGGGAGGGAGAGGGGCATCAAAGGCATCAAAGACACGCAGATCTACTACAACAGTTACGGTAACAAGTACGACCAATCCTGTCCTTACGTGTGCAGGCCATATTGGTTGGATCGGAGTCGATCTTGTAGTACCCATCCTCACAGCTGCAGGAGGTGGCGCCGTTCTGTCTGGCCACACTGTGGGGGGGGCATTTACTGCAGCTCAGAGACTCCAGCAGCGAACGGTAAAAGCCCACCTTACAGGCTGAAGACAGAGAGAACGGAGGACAGCAGGTCCATTAGCATTTCTGTGGTAACAGGAAGTTAGCTTTGGTGTGTGTTAATGTGCTACATCTAGCTAGCATTAGCTTCATCTGTATGTGTTTGTGGTTAGCCTTCCACTGGTATGTTAAACTGTTAGATGTTTCTGCGTCAACTTTGTCTCCAAACTCTCGTCCCGTAACGACGTCCTGCAGTGAACGTTAACAGTTTAAAGACAACGACATAAACACGCTACGTTTTTTTGCAGCATGTTGTCATTAGTCAAAGGTTCAGAGGAGGAATCGTGGAGCCACTGGTGCTTCAGGTCATCTCTCTGTTTCAGGGATGATTGATTTAATCCAACTCTTCAACAAACCAGTTTCTCATCTTTGTCAAAAAAAGTCGACATTTTCCTTTAGTGGAAGATACTTCCTGCTCAGTCTCCAGTTCAGTTCACTGATCTGGGACCAGCCACAGCGGTGTATACAGAGAGGAGTGAACACGAACACACACACACACACACACACACACACACACTCAGGCAGCTGTAGACTCCCTCTGAATGCTAACACACCAGCATACATCAACAACCTCCGTCGCCACGGCAACACACACACACCCCACCTAAACCGACCAATCACGTCCTTATCTCGGCATCACTTCTTTGTGGCTGAGTGTCTTATTGGATTCAATGTAATAACAATGATAATAATGTTGGACGTCTGATAAGGACCGTCCTGGAGACCAGTCTGTCTGGACAGACGTTTCTGTGCTTTGTCCAGGAGGGGACGCAGGGATATGAAGAGGTCAAAGGTGGTTTGTGTCACCTGGTTCCACAGCAGCTGGTTTTGGACATCGTCGTCCTCTGTGAGAACCCTGACATCGGACGACTGGTTTTAGTGTCTGTTTTTGAGGCTGCTCCAGGTTTCCAGGCCTGGTTTGTCTGATTATGGCATTCATCACAGACAGAAGAAGCAGAGGCACGCGGGGGGGGGGGGGGGGGTATGGGGGGGGGGC
>NC_024320.1:26460808-26461547 GCF_000523025.1 Cynoglossus semilaevis
CTGTAGTCCCAGTGTGATCCTAGTCTCAGACTCTGTTCCATCTGAACATCAGTTCCTAACACTGGAACAGAGGGATCTACATTTGGAATCACTAGAGAAGAAAGAAAAGAAAAAGAAGGATGTTTTTGATAAACAATGAATAAAAAAAAAAGAAGATTCTTTGTTTGAAATACTTGCAAATATATGCAGTCCATGTACAGGTTTAAATGCAACACACACAAATTTACCAACATTGTGAATATTTGTATGTTAATTGTTAATAAAACAAATCCATAAAATACTACAGAACATCGATACTGGATCATGAGACGAAATATAGCGATGTTTCAGTGCAGTTCAGTGACATTTTCATAAACTCTTATTTCTGTTTTGGTTTTAATGTATTCATTCTGCGGTGTGTAGGCACCGTACCTGTATCTGCTTTGGTGTTAAAGAGTCAGATTGTTGGTTTGAATCCCAGCTGCTACAGTCTGATGGTGTGTTGAGCAGACAAAACTAGAGTTTGTTTTAGGTTTGTGGAACTGAAGATGATGATGAAGATGAAGATGATGAAGATGATGATGATGATGAAGATGATGAAGAAGATGATGAAGATGATGATGAAGATGAAGATGATGAAGATGATGATGATGATGAAGATGATGAAGAAGATGAAGATGAAGAAGATGAAGAAGATGAAGAAGATGATGATGAAGATGAAGAAGATGAAGAAGATGATGATGAAGAAGATGAAGATGAT
>NC_024320.1:26461641-26462745 GCF_000523025.1 Cynoglossus semilaevis
ATGAAGGTGATGAGGGCAGTGTGAGGTAAAGATTTAAAACAGTTCCTTTTTTTTCCTTCCCCCTTCCTCTCCCCCCCCCCCATGTGACCAAATCTTTTCCACTGAAACTTCTCTCACTCTGACATCACTGTCGTCGACTCTCCGTCCGTTCAGACGTCTGTGACCTGGCCCAGTTCTAACCTGCCAGACAAACGTGTCCGATCACATCAGTCACGGTCCACAGACACAGACACAGACAGACACAGACACAGACAGACACAGACACAGACAGACACACAGATACAGACACAGACACAGACACACAGATACAGACACAGACAGACAGACACAGACAGATACAGACACAAAACACAGACAGACACACAGACACAGACATGGTCACACACACACACACACACAGACACAGACACACAGATACAGACACGGTCAGACACAGACACACAGACACAGGCACAGATACAGACACAGTAATTATTGAACGTGTTTGTCAGCTTTGAGTCTGAAGAAGGACGTGGAACCTGTGGTTTGGTAGACGTTAGCTGACGTCACATTAGCACGTTAGCTGACGTCACATTAGCACGTTAGCTGACGTCACATTAGCACGTTAGCTGACGTCACATTAGCACGTTAGCCTCAAACTCCACCGCACGATGAGGATTTTCTCTCTTCACCTTCATCTGTTTCGACTGTTTACATTTGATTCACGCTCCACGTCTGATTGGAGGCCGTGAACGTCCTTCACTCTCTTCAGGACAGAGGGACAAACACACAGATTTATGGCCCAGTCTGGAGTCTGGCGCCCCCTGAGTTCATCCTCCAACACAGTCCATGGCCAAACCCATAAAAACATGCAGGCAGACACACACACACACACACACACACACAAACTGTATTTTTTCATGTTCTTCTTTTACTTGATGCAGTTCCTGTTTTCACCACATGCTGTGCTCATGAGCTGACAAACACTGAAGATGTTTCTGCATAAACAGGAAGTGATTAGTGATGATTTGATGTTAAAGACTGGATGATAAGTTGAGACTGAGTCGTTATAATTATAATAATGCATTAACCCCCCCCCGTTACTCCCCCCCTCACCCCCTCACC
>NC_024320.1:26463695-26468432 GCF_000523025.1 Cynoglossus semilaevis
ATCAGGAATGAGGTCATTAGAGGGACAACAGAGACAGGAAGGTTAGGAGACAAAGACAGAGAAGCCAGATTGAGATGGTTTGGACATGTGCAGAGGAGGGACAGTGGAGACATTGGTAGAAGAATGTTAGAGATGGAGCTACCAGGTAGGAGAAAGAGAGGAAGGTCAAAGAGGAGATATATGGATGCAGTGAGGGAGGACATGCAGATAGTTGGAGTCAGAGTAGGAGATGCAGAGAACAGGGACAGATGGAAATCAATCATTTGCTGGAGCAACTCCTGAAAAAAAAGGGACAAAGCTGAAAGAAAAAGAATAAGATTCTAGTTCAGTTCAAATTAGGGTAAACAGATTAACCCCTGCTCAACAGGAAACCGTCAACACGTGGGGCGTGTTCCAGTAACTGTACGTCACTCATGAGGTGTTTCAACATGATGTGAGGTTTTTTTTTTTTTTAATTAATATTAACATTATCATTAACATCAGTGAAGGATTTAACCAGAACCAGAAGTCACCAAGACTGGATCAGAAAATCTGTTCAGTGAAATGACTGAACCTGCAGTAAATGAACCAACGTCAGTGAAACATGAGCTAAAAAAAAGTTCTCATCAAACGTCCCCAGTTGACAACAAACTTCAGCAACAATGAAATGTCTCTCTGTCAGAGGTCAAGACGTTTACACCTGCGTCAGTCAGACTCTACATCATAATGTCACATCATTAAAAACAACTCTGCTAAGGAATTGCAACCAGGCAGCACAAAAATAGCTTTAAAATAGCAGAGAAAATATATAAAAAAATTAACCTAAGAAACTGTTAAAATGTTTTATTTTTGT
The DNA here is from genome assembly GCF_000523025.1 of Cynoglossus semilaevis. Lineage (NCBI taxonomy): Eukaryota > Metazoa > Chordata > Actinopteri > Pleuronectiformes > Cynoglossidae > Cynoglossus > Cynoglossus semilaevis. The sequence continues at coordinate 26,464,528 of NC_024320.1, forward strand.
ATTTTTATCAATAATATTTTAGAACCTCATCATTTACTAAAACCTATTTAAGTTTTTTTAAAGTGAATTCCAGCAGAAGAAAAAAAAAAGGTCCAGGTCCAAAGTGGTCCCCGGGCCACAGTTTGGACTGACACTGATATGGTTGTCCAGTCCTGCAGATGATGATCAGGTGTTTGTTAAACAATTTGTCCCCTGAAAGAACAAACGCGTGAAAACAATTTCCCGGGTGTCATTAGTTACAGTCACGGCCGACTGATCAATCCATCAACGCTGATCACACTCTGAGCACGTGTATCTGTGTGTGTGCTGGTATCGCTTACCTTGTGGGGACATTATTTATACATACAACGCTGCTGTGAGGACACTTGTCCTTGTGGGGACATTTTTTATCTGTGAGGACACTTGTCCTTGAGGGGACATTTTTTTTATCTGTGAGGACACGTGTCCTTGAGGGGACATTTTTTTTTATCTGTGAGGACACTTTGTACTACATCTATGTGGAGTCCACACAGAACACAGAACCAGTGTGTGTGTGTGTGTTCTGGTGTGTGTGTGTGTGTGTTCTGATGCCACGCAGCTCTTAACGAGCTACACAAAAGGGTAAAAGGTAATTAATATGGAATAGGCACTAATGTGGCTGCATGTGTGTGTGTGTGTGTGTGTCTGTGTGTGAGGTTAATATGTAATTAATATGCATCACACACTGGTATCCCTGACAATTAAGCACCAACGTTGTCCGCTGATGCGTCTTAACGAGCGTCCTCTTTAATTGCTAACATTCCACTGTAAACATGTTGATTTATTTGATTGGCCGTCGTTAGCGTGGATTAAAAAAGACTGAGACGTCAGAGCCCATGAAGGAAGGAGCCGCGGTTTGAGAACCAGAATCTCAACCAAACAGGAAGTCAATGCATTTCTGTTTGATTTTTGAATTATTATTATTATGTTGTTACGTAACTTCTTTCCAAAAAGTCTAAACGGGAAAAATATGGATAATATTTAAATTTGAATAAACAAGAACCGTCATTAAATCTTTTCATCAACCTCATCTTTACTATTTTTCTTTGTTTGGTTATAATTTAAATAATTAATTAACTTAAGTAAGCAAATTAATTAGCTGAATAAAGTGTTTTTACAAAGTTATAATGAAGACAAATTTAAAGGAAATTCCAGCAGTTTTTTTTTTCAACAACAAAATTCAAAGAGAGAATCAGACAGAGCTGCCTTTGATCTTTCACTCCTACATCTGTAAAAATGAATTTGAACAACATTTCTGTTTCGTTCAGAGAAGTCGTTAAATGTCCACTTCCTGTTTTTGTCCCACTGCCGGTCCACGAGCCTCAACAACGTAAACACGTTATCAAACTGCCACGTGACACGATGACGACGTCAGACAAAACCAACACAATAATAAAAACACACAATCGAGTCGCGATGAAAGTGTTTCTCATTCTGCAGGATGACAGAAGGGGGCGCTGCAACTGAGAGCAGGAGCCTAAAGGTCAGCCAGGGTCACGGTCGGGGGGAGATTAAGGAAGTCTGGAGGGTCGAGATTATTATTATTTTTTTATGACAACTTCTTACCAAAAAGTCTAAACGGGAAAAATATGGATAATATTTAAATTTGAATAAACAAGAACCGTCATTAAATCTTTTCATCAACCTCATCTTTACTATTTTTCTTTGTTTGGTTATAATTTAAATAATTAATTAACTTAAGTAAGCCAATTAATTAGCTGAATAAAGTGTTTTTACAAAGTTATAATGAAGACAAATTTAAAGGAAATTCCAGCTGCAGTTTTTTTTTTTCAACAACAGAATTCAAAGAGAGAATCAGACAGAGCTGCCTTTGATCTTTCACTCCTACATCTGTAAAAATGAATTTGAACAACATTTCTGTTTCGTTCAGAGAAGTCGTTAAATGTCCACTTCCTGTTTTTGTCCCACTGCCGGTCCACGAGCCTCAACAACATAAACACGTTATCAAACTGCCACGTGACACGATGACGACGTCAGACAAAACCAACACAATAATAAAAACACACAATCGAGTCGCGATGAAAGTGTTTCTCATTCTACAGGATGACAGAGGGGGGCGCTGCAACTGAGAGCAGGAGCCTAAAGGTCAGCCAGGGTCACGGTCGGGGGGAGATTAAGGAAGTCTGGAGGGACGAGGCAGCGTTAGCCATACATCATCGTGAAAAATCAAGTGTCGCCTCCTGCTGACCAGATGTGTGAACTACACGTTCAATCACCACCACGTCAACGTTCAGTTCATTTGACTGAAACCACGGTCCAGATAAACTGCCGACGTCTGCAGAATCGTGGTGACCTGGGGTCGAGATCAAAGCGACATCAAATTCTCCTGAGACGTGAAATCAGAGCGAGGAATTGATTCTTTATGAGAGTTTCGCAATTTGAAAGAAATTAAAATGACGGCGGAAACAGATTTTCATCAGAAAACTGAGGTCAACACAAAGACAGGCTGTAAAACAACGACTCGGTCACATGATCTAAAACAACCAATCAATGAAAACAATCTGAGCAGAAAAATCCTTAAAAAAAAGGTTCATAAAAAACAGCCAGAAATGTAATTTATAAAAAACTGAAGTTAGAAAAGCTTCAGAAATCTAAAAATAAATAAATAAATAAACGACCGAGAATAAAGTTAGCTGCAAAAAAAAAAATCCTTCAAAACAAAAGGCTAAAATAATAATAACTGAATACAAAACTGTAAAAAGTGAGGGTAAATATCTGAAGTCTGAAAAAGATGAACCACAGCTGAAAAAGATCATTGATTATTGATCATTGATTATTGATCAACTATGTTATGATTGATAAAGGCACCGAGGACAGAGACGGGGGAGGACGGGGAGGACGGGGGAGGACGTCCACAGCCCGTACACAGTTCTGTGACTCATCATTTGAGCCACATGTAGGTGAAAACACGTGACCGTAAATACTGGTATAGACGCTCCTGAAAACCACCTGGGACCTCAAGGCTTTCATGGAGAAAAGGTTCATGAATATTTGACCAACCTGGGACGCACGTGTGTGTCTGAGTGTGTGTGTGTGTGTGTGTGTGTTTGGGTACTAATCTGATCCACAGATCAATGGTTTAATTTGGGGTTTTTTTATTTGTGTATTTTGTCTTTTACTAAATTTAAAAATGTAAACGTGAAACTGGAGACGAGTGAACGTCGGCAGAACGAAGGGCAAGATGGAGTCAGCCCTTCAGAGGAAGTCGGTTCAGCCGACGAGTCCTCAGGAAGCACTTTGGTTGTCATGACGACGGGGGCACGTCCAGATGATGGAGGTGAAGGAGGGGGGAGGTGAGGGCGGGGGGGAGGACTGGGGAGTCAGAGATGCAAGAGGAGAAAATACAGCAAAGGTGTGTGAGTGTGTGAGTGTGTGAGTGGGGGGGGGGCTGTGGGGGGGCAGAGAGACGCCCGCAGCAGTGTCTCCAAACGAACAGGAAGTCAGAGATGAACGGATGAATCAGGTTCATATTTCAGAGGTGATGAAATCAGTGGCTCCTCCTGACAGACGTGGACGGGGGTGTCATCGCTCTCTCCTCTGTCGCCGTGGAGATTCTCAGCTCAGACATTTTCCATTATTGAGTTTCAACGAAACAAAGAGTTTCAAAGTTTAGTCAAAATATGAAAAAATATTAGTATAACCACAGGTTACGGCTCACGTTTGTGCCTGAAAGAGCCCTAGTGGTGGCTTGAATAAATTCTGTAATTTTTTTTTTTTTTTTTTAAACACAGCCTTTCAGACTGAAGGGTCGAAGGTCGCTGTGTTCCTCTGACCGCTGTGTTTGAACCACACGAGTGTGAAGACGTTCTCAGCTCTGAGTGTCAGAGTCGTCTTCTCCCATAATCCCCCTGTGGTGGTGGGAGGGG
>NC_024320.1:26468524-26473820 GCF_000523025.1 Cynoglossus semilaevis
GAGGTCTGAAGCAACACTCTGTGATGTCACAGCAGCTCTGTGACCAGATGGAGTTTGACATATGCTGCGGTGACGCCTGACAGGCCGTGAACACACAGAGGGCCACCAGGGGGCAGTGGAATTGTCAAAGGAAATCCAGCCGAGACTGAGACGCTCACCACGACTGAAGCGTCGAGTTATTAAGGAATTTGATCATTTCCACGTCATTTGTCAAAAACTGATGACACCAACGATTGTCCTCCCTCCTCCCCCCCTCCTCCCTCCCTCCTCCCCCCTTATCTCCCAGCTTCTTCTCCTCTCCTCCGACTCCGCCGCCTCTCGTCTTCATTCACGTCTTTCTTTCCTCCGACTCTTTTGTGGTGTAAATTCCGTGGCGTCCACGCCGTGTCTGAAAGCCGTCAATCTGAGGATTTCATTTCGCTGTTTTCCCAACATGCCGTTCAGCTCTTATCCCGTCGTTCCGACATTCAATTTGAGCCCACGCTGCATTATTCCCACACTGGATCCGGCCTCTGCGGCTCCATTATTCCACCGTCTCTGCACCGTGTGCCGCTTCGCTCCGCGCCGATCATCACGGCGTCTCGTTCGGCTCGTGTCCTGACTCCCACATTAGTCTGTTATTCATAATTCCCACAATTCATCAGCTCTTCTGCCGCTGAACAAACATTATTTTACTGCCAAAAACCCCAGAAATCATCTCCCTGACATTATTCAGCCATTCTTTTGTGTCGGTGCCACGGTGGAGGTGTGGACGTTTGTGTTGCTGCACATCCAAACAGAACATCCTGGATTCAAACACCTGGAGCAGCTCTGGTTCTGGATGGTTCTGGATGGTTCTGGATGGTTCTGGATGGTTCTCCTCCAGTGTCATTCATCACAGAAGACAATGAACAAAGAATTATGGGATGTGGAAGATCAGGAGGAAATATTAATATTCAGTTATGAGACGAACCAGTCCAGTCCTCTCCATGTCAGTCTAATGTAGACCCAGGCAAACTATGGCCTGTGGGCCACATATGGTCCGCTGGGGTTTCTAATCCGGCCCGTCAAACCCTGGTACCAGGTCTGGTTCTGACTGACGTCAATCCTTTATTTTGGTTCAATCTCTGACTTCACTCCATGTGAAGAACAGCAGCGGCGCTAACACCAGCGCTAACACCAGCGCTAACACCAGCGCTAACAGACAGCTACATCCATTTCTCCTCCTTTACTTATTATGATCTGAAGCAGATAAAAGTGGGGGGCGTGGTCCGATCATCCTGACAGAACGCTCGACTCTTCCACACCATCAGACTCAGACATTAGTCTCTCTCCTGCTGCAGCCGCTCCTTCTCTGCTCCTCCTGGTGTTCAGATACCCATCACCCCCCCCCCTCCCCCCTCGCTCCCTCCTCTTCCTCCTTGTCTTGTTCTTCATCCATCTCCACTCTTCTACTGCTCCTTCATCCTTCCTCCATCACAGTCACCCCTGGAACAACATCCATCCCTCCTGACGTCTCTCTGCCCTCACGTCCATCGCAGCTAAAGTTGGACCGTCGTCCCACACTCACAGACGCTGTAGAACCAGACAGGATCAACTTTGGATCCAAATACATTCACTTCCTGTAAAAACCCTTTCATTTACTGAGATCAATATCTGGACAATTAAAAAAAAAAAAAAGCCGTCACATGATAAAATAACGCAGGCTACAGCGCAACGACACAAAGACGTCAAGAGAGGGGAGTGAAGAGCTAGGAGACGCTAACGTCGTTAGCAGCTACAAAGACTCAAAGGTCAAGAGAAGAGAAAGATGGATGGACGATCAGGGAGAGATAAAACAGAAGAATGGGGGAGGAGGGAGAGAGAGAGGGTGAGGATGGAGGTGGTAGTTAGTCCTAACAAAGACCCCGGCCCCCAAAGAATGGGGGAGAAAGATGGGAGAAGGGGAGACAATGAAAGAAAAGAGTGGAATGACGGATGATTTAATCACGTCTCGTTGTTATTTATTCAAACTAGAAATGATCAAATATTTAGTTATCGATATTATAACGATAATGAACTCAACCTTTTCCACATGGTCAGGACTTTGATGATGGTTTTTTTCCATGACTTTTTGATCATTTAGTTTCTGGTTTTTGTTTGGTCTGTTGACGTATTTAAGAACTACAGACTCGTGGTTTGGTTTTCTACAGATGAATGTTTGGATTAAATATTTGGTACTAGTTGAAAAACTTCAGCAGAATTCAATATTTGACAAAATATTTTCAAACCGTAAAAACACAACCCATGATCCTGAGCTCCTATATTTTTGTACCACTTCACCACAGACTCTCAGGCTCCGGGCTGTGATAAAACCCAGCTCCTCCTTTCATCCTCCCTACCATATATACTGTGCTATAGGCAGGAAAAAGAAATCCTTCAACGTGAGACGGATTCTCCGGTTCAAATGTTGAGAACTTCCACATCTGACGACAAAAGCTGAAAGTACGAGGAGACACCGAGGAGACACCGAGGACACCAGTCTACGCCGTCTGTCATCCAGGGATTCTTTCAACATCTCAAAAACAAAATTCAAAAACCTCACACTCCGAGGTGAACATCAGAACCCGACGTTAAACCCAGAGCTGGAGCTCCGACGCTAACAGAGCCGAGAAACAGGTTTGTCTCAGCGGAACGTTTCAAAGACGTCGAACGTCGGACAGAGTCATCAGCGTAAGAAAAAAGAAGGTACGGAGATCTTAGCTAACCGTTAATAAATCTTAGCTAACTGTTAAGGAATCTTAGCTAACCGTTGATAAATCTTAGCTAACGTTAATAAATCTTAGCTAACGTTAATAAATCTTAGCTAACCGTTAACAAATCTTAGCTAACTGTTAATAAATCTTAGCTAACCGTTGATAAATCTTAGCTAACGTTAATAAATCTTACCTAACCGTTTTAAATCTTAGCTAACTGTTAATAATTCTTAGTTAACCGTTAATAAATCTTAGCTAACTGTTAAAAAATCTTAGCTAACCGTTAATAAATCTTACCTAACCGTTTTAAATCTTAGCTAACTGTTAATAATTCTTAGTTAACCGTTAATAAATCTTAGCTAACGTTAATAAATCTTACCTAACCGTTTTAAATCTTAGCTAACTGTTAATAAATCTTAGCTAACCGTTAATAAATCTTAGCTAACCCTTAATAAATCTTAGCTAACTGTTAATGAATCTTAGCTAACCGTTATATTTCTGCACATTTATATTTTTCTCAAATTACAAAAAATCCAAAAGTCGGTTCTGGTTGACGGGGAGTTAGTTCTGGAGTAAAAATATCCAAGAGTCGGGCAGCGGTACAGACATGGCCCCCGCCCCCCCCATTTACTTTGAGGTTTCAGACGTGAAGCTAAAGGCACCAGGTGAGAGTTTCCTCACTGTCCGACAATTACAATAAAATCCTCGATGCTTCCTGAAAAATAAAATTGAGTTCAGATCTAATCTTGAAAAGAAATGAAACATCACGGCGTTGAATCAAATTTGTTCAAATCTGTGACAACGACCAGGGAAATCAGACGTGACGTCATTTCTCTGGTCCAGATTTACCCTCACGGTAACGTTTGCTGGAATATTTTTATCTTTTTGAAAATCATATAAAGTCTCAAACAGCAGGGTCGGGGGGGCCGGGGGGAGGGGGGGTCAGAGAGGGAGAGAGTAAACAAAAAGGAGAAAGAGGCCCAACGGGTGTCCAGGAAAACGGCAGCTAAGGTCAGCGCTGAGTGGGAATAGAACCGCAGCACAAGAGTGGATGGATGAGAGCAGCAAAGAGCTGCAGGGGCTCGGGGGAGACACACACACGCACACACACACACACACGCACACACACACACGCACACACACACGTACGTACAGTGTGTAGACACAGTCAGAAACACAAACAGATCCACAGACACAAAACCAACAAAGACGGAGACGAGGAAACTGGAGACGTTAAAGCGGGAAAAAAAACTTCCGAAGGAGACGTGACCATTTTCAACACATAGGTGGCGCTGTTGTCCAAGGTCACACTGGTATCACCAGGAGAGAACCGCCAGTTTGGTAGGACACAGACCCAGTTAGAACGGCTGGTTTCCAGTACAGACCGAGTTTTACAGAACCAACCAATGAGGGAGCAGGAGGGTGGGGGGTGGGGGGTTCAAACATGAGTTAGCCTTAACGTGCTCAAAATATCATCACTAACGCAAAGCAACATCAGAAGTATTTCAAGGATATGCAACATCTGCATCAGTACTATGACCACCATGAGGCGCTGTGTTCAATGATTATTATAAAAAAGTGTAAAGAAATTCTGACATTTTGAGCGCTGCTAATCTGTTAGCTAATCTGTTAGCTAAGCTAAAGCTACTAATCTACAGAACAATAAAAACCTTCAGTTCAAGAACATTTTGGACCATTTTTTTTCCACTTACTTTGGCAGAACCCACCGACTTCCTCAAAGCCCGGCTGACAGACACACTTCCCGATGGGCACCAGCCATTCGCCCTCCGTGCTGCAGTGCATCCTGGGAGGCTCGTACAACGGCAGGGAGTCGTTGACGCAGCGCCCGACCACCTCCACCAGCTGAGAGGCCTCGGAGCCCGGGATGGTGTCCGGGAACTCCGCCAGACTCTTGACCAGGAAAGGGCAGCGTTTGTAGAACACCCGCACCGACACCAAGGCGATGCAGGCCCCCAGGTCCTGGAACGCCAGGTAGAAGCCTTTACGCGTCAACGGACCCAAGTCTCGGACTTCGGTGTTGAGCTTCATGACCCGGTCGCCCAGGTCCAGCTCCGTGAAGCTCTCGTCGGCGGCTATGGTGTCGATCTTGATGTACCTGCTCTCCTTCATCGCCCTCTCCTCCTCCTCCGTCATGGCCGTACCATGGCTCATCTCGCCGCCCTCGGGTTCGTCCTCATCTCCGTCCGTCTCGTAGTAGTACATGTTGAACGTCTCCTTGCAGGTGCCCACTCCGCCCGGCAGACTGTTGCAGTCTCTCAGCGTGAACTTGAGCTCGATGAAGACTCGCTGCGCGCCCTCCGTCAGGATCCAGTTGGTGTGGAGCCAGTTGTTCTGGTTCTGCTCCATGACCCGACACACCTGGTAGGTGTGGATGGGGGCGTAGTTCTCGTCCACTTCACCGATCTCCTCCCACTGATGAAGACAGAGGACGGACATCCATTGGTGGAGAGAAACAGAAAAAAACCACATCGACCTCCAGTGAAAACGACGAGGTAAAAATAAACGACTGTGAAGAAAGTTTACCCTCAAACCAGCTGGTACTAATCAACTGGTACTAATCA
>NC_024320.1:26474602-26476179 GCF_000523025.1 Cynoglossus semilaevis
TGTAGGGGGGGGTGTCCTGTACGTCCATTCATCTATGATCATGTCCTCTTCACTGCCTTTGTGTGTGTGTGTAAATGACAGTGTCATCGACCAGAGTTTGTGTGTGTTTATTTGTGTGTGTGTGTGTGTCAGACAGCAGCATTAATTCCCTCCCCAGCTCTCCTGGGACGTGGCTATTATCTGCATCACTAGCACTCTTCCATGGCTAATACAGTCGCTTCATCATGTCACCATAATTTGGCCAGAGGGAGGCGCCGATGATCCGGTGTTATGGTCTAATAGCTGGTATTAATCAGTGCTGGTTCAACCTTCTGTCTTTGTCTTCACTCCGTGTTTCACTGCGACAACGTCGATGAAAACGGGTTTAGTTAACCTCTGGTTAAACTAACTATCACTAGACTGACTAACCAACTAACTGTTGGAGTCAAGTTAATGTTGAGGTTTTTACCACTGGCCCAGGTCAACCTTCGTTAACGTTATTTTTACCACTGGCCCAGGTCAACCTTCACCTGTTCATGATTTCAGTCACATTAATTAAAGTTTAAAGTTTTGGTCTCAATTCAACCTTAAATTTTCACTTATTCATATAAACTCTATTATCAATTTATCTATTAATGACCTATAAACAAAAAATGTTCTAATTTTACAGGACAAACATTCGAATTATTTTTTTTCAGTTAGCTTCATGCTATACTTATGCTAACCACTTACATTCTTTTGGACATATAATGCTAATGTGTGTAAATATTTAGCTGTTGCTAACAATTAGCTTTTTTTTAAACTAATTCCAACCCCCGTTAGCCTAACTGCTAACTGCTAACTGCTAACTGCTAACTGCTAGCTCTTCATTTCCAAATCAACTCTAAACTTCTCTCCGTCACTTTTAAATCACATTCCTGAGTTTTGTGAATGTCAACAGTTTCCAGGAGGAAGATTGAAGTTTAAACGTTCAGGTTAGATTTAAAACGACCGACGTCGACGCTCGCCACAAATTTAGGAGCACGCACATTTCTCCAAACGCGTGACGGTTTTCCTATCTCCTCCAGACGCCGCGGCGCTGCGTCTCCCAGTCAGACATTAAGCCTCTTACTGGTTAGATCACACAGATCCTGCTGCTGTGAGCTTCACACAGATTAACACACACACACACACACACACACACAGGCAGCAGGGAATTGAACAGATGATGGAGTCGACTGTAAACTGTATTTTGTGGATTTGAAGCAGTTACAGAACTAGTTAGTCACACTAACCCAAACCACCGTCGTTAGGGTTAGAGTTTTAATAAAATAAAAACAAAGTCTGACTTTCTGCTCTGAAATAAAGAATAAAACGGTTTAAATTTAATATTAAAGTGCTGAAAAAACGATGAACGTCATTAGAATTGAACCGATTTATTTGATTTTTTTAAAGATTGAACTGAGAAACTGGACATGAATGAGTTTAACTTCTGTTCAATCAATTAGTTTAATTAGTTTTGTTATGATTAAATCACGTCACTTCTGTGAATTCATCTCCACCATCACTGTGACCCCCCATCACTGTGACCCCCATCACTGTGACCCCCCATCACTGTG
>NC_024320.1:26477289-26477641 GCF_000523025.1 Cynoglossus semilaevis
GGGGGAGGCGGTGGGACAGGGTGAGACAGGGTGGGACAGAGAGAGACAGGGTGGGACAGGGTGGGACAGTTTGGACATGTGCAGTGCAATGTTGAAAAGAAAAGTGTTTTTTTTTTGTCTTAAAGTCAGGAACAATTCTAAGGAAATGAGGAAATTCAAAATAAAACTGACGTTGAATCACCATCATGGAGGAGGATCCTGTTCTCTCTCATGTCTCATGACTGAATAAACATTATTTTCTCAGCATTTCTTGTTAATTTTATTGTTAAAGGTGAAAAGAATTCAATCAAACTTTTTCTCTCTGATTGTTGGGTTGACGTCACACTGACAGAAAACAGAGGCGTTTTACTCA
>NC_024320.1:26479260-26483217 GCF_000523025.1 Cynoglossus semilaevis
TCTAGTTATGGCTGGAAACGGCAGCTTTGATCTTTGCAGACGAGTTTTCTGATTTCTGCGGCTTTAATTAACATTTCAAAGAAAAGTGAACGACTGATGTGTTTATGTTTTATTGTCAGTGTGAATGACATCATCAACGCACAAAGGCCACGCGTCGGCCCGCGTTCACGTACGAAGGACGACAAATACTGTGAGGATGTTGAATAAAACATGAGAACTCACCCCGTTCTTGGGGTACGCCACCCATCCCAGGTCCACCATGACGGAGCGAGAGTCCAGCAGGTTCACTGTGGTGAGAAGAAAACATTCTGTAAATCCTCCAAATGTCTGACGTTCAATTTGGTCTTGGGTTTAAAAACTAAAGGTCAACATTGAAGTCGCCTTCGTTGTTTTTATTTTTTGTCATCGTAGAATTCTTTTCTTCACTTCAACAGAAGAAAACAAAGACAGTAGAATAAATAATGTTCCTCTTCCTGCACTTCAACATCCCTGAAGGTAGGAGGCGCTGGTGGGGCCTCTCCTTCAGGGTAACTGTGCAGCTCAGTGCTAACTAACAGGTCCAGAACCGATCACCCATTGGTCAGCCAGCTGCCTGTCGTGGCTCAGTTGTTAACGACCACAACTTTAATTTGTCGTCGTCCCACCTGGGGACCAGCGGGGGTGTTAGTGCTCTCTCAACAAACCTGGACTGGGATTCGAACCTACGACTCTTCAATCACAAGACATCTGGAGTGTAATAAGTTAACAACGCTGGTCATGAAAGAAGAAACAAGAACAAGAACAAGAACAAGAACCTCTGTCTGATGGGTTCATCTCTGAGAAGTTTGAAAACTCCAGCCGTCCTCGGGCCTGTCCTTATTGATTATCAATCATGGGTTTTAAGCCCGGTCTACACACCAGCCCGTGGGTCTCGATTTGCTTTCAGAGCAATTTCCAACTAAGCCCCCGATGGAAACCGTTTCCAGCAGCTTAATAAAGGCTGGAATTAAAGGAGCGAGTCAGGGATTCTCACCCACCACCCTCCCCTGGTCACAGCGTCGGACTCTGAGATCCGTCCTGTGGAACCATTTCTCTCCGCAAGTGAATTTGGATTTGTTTTCAAGCAGAATTTATTCTGTAAATGTGGAGAAGGATGTTTGTTCCACCAGGACAGAGTCACAGTCACGTCGACATTACAGGAGGTGAAACCAGAGCAGGAGAAAAACCCACGCATCACTTTTCTTCTTCTCTTTGGTGATAACGTCGGCGGTCGGTCGATGTCGGACTCACTGTAGACAATACGACCCACAGTCACTTCATCAGGTTTATGACGTTCATGTGGTGGTAACGTGGACACTCCTATTGGCTGCTGATAAAACCACTGATGAGTCAGAAAAAACAGACAGAATCAAATCATTCCTTCAAGGCCGAGGAGTGGAGGTGGCCACGGGTTGAACCTCCTTTAATTAAACTATCAAAGTTTTCTCTACAGTCCGACCATCAACAGTCCGACCGGAGTCCGACCGTTGATCCAACATCCACACTTCAAAGAACAAAGACTGAGAAAACGTGTGGACGGACAAATGTTCAACCCCGTTTTTTTTGTTTTTTTTTTGGTCGTCTTCTTCTATATCATCTCACTCTATACCTTCAGAGTGAATTTCTGAGTGGACGATGAAAGAGAGCGTATGGAGCGGAGCGGGAATATAAATGACCTGCTCCAGACACGGACACTTCCTGTCCTCAGCTGATAAAGGTCACACAGAAAGAGCAGCAGAGTTGATCTGGTCTGATCGATCAGGAACCAGAACCTGGTCCAGAGTCAAAGACCTAGACCCGGTCCAGAGTCAAAGACCTAGACCCGGTCCAGAGTCAAAGACCTAGACCCGGTCCAGAGTCAAAGACCTAGACCCGGTCCAGAGTCAAAGACCTAGACCTGGTCCAGAGTCAAAGACCTAGACCAGGTCCAGAGTCAAAGACCTAGACCCGGTCCAGAGTCAAAGACCTAGACCAGGTCCAGAGTCAAAGACCTAGACCTGGTCCAGAGTCAAAGACCTAGACCCGGTCCAGAGTCAAAGACCTAGACCCGGTCCAGAGTCAAAGACCTAGACCCGGTCCAGAGTCAAAGACCTAGACCAGGTCCAGAGTCAAAGACCTAGACCCGGTCCAGAGTCAAAGACCTAGACCTGGTCCAGAGTCAAAGACCTAGACCTTCTCCTCTCTGGGCGTTTACGGAACAACTTAAAAAAAAAAAAAATTCCACAAATGTTGGACCAGAGCCGTCATTTCTGATTAATCACGTTTTTCTAAATACTGAGACGAATCACAGCAGGTCGACGTGTGTGTGTGTGTGTGTTAGAGCAACATATTGATCTTCATTAAGAAACATCTCCAGAGTGGAATTTATGTTGTTTCCTGATTATTAATGATCATCACAATAAGTCACTAAAGCAAAGTAACATGAACTGAACCTGAATTAAAATAAAATAAAATAAATAACTGAACATTTTAAAACTCTAATGCTTTAGCGACATTTTAGCCTGGGATATTCTAGCAACATTAGCCTGGGATATTTTAGCAACATTAGCCTGGGATATTCTAGCAACATTAGCCTGGGATATTTTAGCAACATTAGCCTGGGATATTCTAGCAACATTAGCCTGGGATATTCTAGCAACATTAGCCTGGGATATTCTAGCAACATTAGCCTGGGATATTTTAGCAACATTAGCCTGGGATATTTTAGCAACATTAGCCTGGGATATTTTAGCAACATTAGCCTGGGATATTCTAGCAACATTAGCCTGGGATATTCTAGCAACATTAGCCTGGGATATTTTAGCAACATTAGCCTGGGATATTCTAGCAACATTAGCCTGGGATATTTTAGCAACATTAGCCTGGGATATTCTAGCTACATTAGCCTCGGACACTGCAGCGTTTTTCACTAAACATTCGAGGGAAACTCTCAGAGACGACCTCTGACCTCAGCAGGACCAGAGTTTGGACTCGGAGACAATTGGTGGCACAAAGGTCGGTCCTTGTACCAGATGAGGTTCCTGTGAGGTTACCAGACACACACACACACACACACACACACACACGCCGCTCCACGGAGAACAATAAAAGACGTCCTTTGAAGGTGATCAGAGGACTAATTCGGCCGTAAAGAGCAGATAAGAGGAGCTGAGGTGGATCACAGTCTCACTGTGGGGATCAAACCCTGTCACATGACCCTGATCAGCTGTGACAGCCATCTACAACCCCAAACCCCCCCCCCCCCCCCCCTGGTGTGGGTCAGTACTGCAGCGGGGTTTATTTGGACTGAACAAAGAATAAAGACATAAAAACAGTTCTAGTTCACAACATGATCTGGTTGAGGTTTTTTATTTTTGTTTTTTGTTTTACATTTTTTTAAATGTTCAAATCTCAATTAAGTTCAGCCTTTAGCATTTTTTTTCTTTGCCATTTTTTGACTTTCACCTATTTCCTGAATTTTAATTTTTTTTTCCTCAATTTATTTTGTCTTTGATCTGTGCTTTATTAATATCTACTTTTGGTTATTTATTTGACTAAACATTTATTTTCATTTAAGGTTTTTTACAGTGTTTTTTTTTTTCAAAACCTATTTGAATATATTTGGACACTAAAATATATAAACTATTTTTTTTTGTAACCAGTCTTAAATTGCCCTGAAAGAGAAGCTGAATTTTTCTGTCCACAAATTTAATTTTACTGCATTATCTAGATTTTTTTTTTTTAATTGTTAAGAATATTTCTGTTTCCCTCCGTCGTGTCGTCTCAGGTTTGACTGTTGGATTCACTGACTCGACCTCCAGCCCCGACACAAACTCCACCTCTTCAAACCATCTACTGTCCTCGTCTGATCAACTACACGACCAGAGAAAAGGCCGAGCGGTTGGATTTTCACAACCACCCCCCCACCACTCCGCCTCACACCACAGCGCAGCCGACAAC
>NC_024320.1:26483727-26488261 GCF_000523025.1 Cynoglossus semilaevis
GGAGTTTTCCTCCTCTTCCTGTTGTAATTAGTCAGTGATCAGGAAACCAGTCGCTGAGTGGCTGCAAATTCAATTAATGTGGATTTGACTCAGAATCGAGGCTAATGAGAGGTTTTTACAGATGAGGAGAGAAGACGAGGTGTCCAAGATTATGATCACATTCATGTTGGTTAGTGACTTCAAGTGATTTAAAATGATCACATGACATGACTGACATGACATGACTGACATGACGTCGGTCGGTGATCTTTAACTCAATATTTTGTATTTAACGTTAACTGTAGGGTTGAGCATCGACAAGAATCTGGCGATACGATATTTTACGATTTACTCCGATACTACAGGTACGATGATATATTGAGTTTTTGTAACTGACTCTGTTCCATCTGAACATCAGTTCCTAACTCTGGAACAGAGGGATCTACATTTGGAATCACTAGAGAAGAAAGAAAAGAACAAGAACATGAACCAACACCAGGAATATTGGACTGGGAATTGGTGAGAAAAAAAAAAAATCAATAACTGATTTTTATAGGATTTATTTTTTAAATTTGGGACATGATTTAAAAAGAACACCTGACTTCCTGTCCTGTTGGACGAACAACGTCAGGGTCAAATCTCCACCAGCTCCTGAGACTTCACCAAAATTAACAATAAGAGTCAGGACTAAAGCTGAATTTTGAAAAGTCCTACGTTCCAATACGACCAGGCAGTGACCGTCGGAAGTCGTCAAATGTCCAACCCACTTCATCGATTTTTTCTAGAACCTCAAAGACTCCGGCTCCAAACACACAGGAGTGTTTTTGTGAAACCAAACTGTGGTTTAATAAATCTGCCATGGAAAACAACTGCAGGTTGATGAATGCCCCCCCCCCCCTGTCTAATAGCCCCCCTAACAATGGCATTCATCTGGGGCTGTTAACATTGCTGCTCTGTTTGCAGACAACGGCGTGGGAACAATATTTGGACACAGATTTATTTATTTTCTCTCCACCTCAAACTGCAGTAATTAAAGGAGAACACTGGACAGACCGTGTCCGTCTGTACTGCAGGGTGGTCTGTCAGGACACAGACCGACAAAAGGTCCAAATATATAAATATATTTTTGTTATTAGTAAAACGGAGAAGTTGAACCAGTGATGATCTGAAGGAGGTCAAAGAGACAGGATCAAGTCCACGAGGTTCTGAACAGAAGTCCGTCGGTGACTTTTGTCCTGTGAACACAGTCACCGACTCAGCACTGACTTCCAGATTCCACCTGCCTCTCTGACCGACCTTCCTGCGGCCGCACTGAAAACCAAACCACCGGCAGGTGTGTGTGTGTGTGTGTGTGTGTGGTTACCTTCGTTCGCCGGGATGCTCCACACTCCGAGCAGTGCCGGGCTCCAAACCCACGTCCACGCCGCGGCCAGCCCGACGCCACAACTCCACCAGCGGGATTTCATGGTGCATCCACAACGGAGAAAAAGAGAAACAAACCCGGGGTCGGGGTCGGGACCAGGACGCAGGTTTTGTGCCTAAACGAGAGCAGTTTCAGTCAGCAGCGAGCTGAGGAGTTGGCGGGAGAACCATCCGTGTCGCCGCGGGTCCGCACACACGGAGCTGAGCTCATGTTCGAGGCTGAGGAGCAGGAAGGCAGTGAGGAGATCCGAGAGCTCCGGGTGCGGGGCTTCACGGGGGGCGGGGTGCAGTCCACAGCTCCTCCAATCACAGCCCGTCCACAGGTGAAGCCCACTCCTGCTGGACGTCTCCGCGATCACTGACGTCCGACCGTCGGTTCTCATCAGCTCCTGTCGTGATTCTGGAGAAAAAAAAAGATTTATTTCACAGAAACAACATTTGTGAGACGGTGTTTAATGAACGGTTTCTTTTCAAATCCAAACGTTTGTCCAGAGAAACGGACTTCCGGTCGGTGTAACGATCCGAGCAGACGGTGAAACATGAGGTTTGAAAACAAACAGACAGAACTGACTGTCGACTGTCTGGGTTTTTACTGAAAAAAAAGAGATAAAATAATTCAAAAAATGAAGCCTCTGATAATAAACTAAATAATATTCACTGAATCAAACAATTAGGTTAAAATACTTCCGGTTTAACAGAGAGTTTGACGACACAACTGGTTACTGAGTAAAATAATAACAAAACGACCCGTAAAGAAAAGAACAGTTCATGTTCAAAAATTAAAAACTAGCTTCAACTTTGAGCCAAAAAGATCAGAGCATCAACAGAACTTTGACTTCAGCCCAGTTTTTACGAACATCTGTCAGTCAACACCAGGGGGCGTAGTACCAGGCACTGGTTCTCCACAGACTCACAGTGGGACCAGTGGAGTCCATGAGCACTGATCCAGATCAATGCCAACGTTCCATGTTCCAGGAGCCTCCGGACCATAACGAGGGTCGCGCTGTGGCTCAGTGGTCACGGGACTGTCAGCAGTTCAATCACTTTAACAGGAACAAATGGAACAACATTTACAGACAAAGGAAAAAAGTCACAGAAAACTGTTCAGAACCGGAGAACGTCTGCGATCTTCTCTGTCTCTCACGTCTGTTTCCCCCCCCCCGGACCCCCCATCCCTCGCTGGTGGGGCAGACGTGTCGGGGTGTAATCAGGATGCCAGGAGCCGTTGGTGTCTCCTGGAGGAGTTGTCGGTTGAATTCTATATTAAATACCTGCGACGGAAAAGTGAAGAAAAATCCAGACCTTCTACCGACACCAGGACCAATCAGCTGTGGAGGTTTGAACCCCTGGTTCTGATGGTCGCTGGTGGGCGGAGTCACCTCTACTGTCGATAAGAAATGAAAAACACAGCGGTAAAATTAAAATCTCAAATCCAAAATTCCAAAAACCTGGCCCAGATTCCATTTTGATCTGGCCCACATATGGCACGGAATAATTGGACTGGGCTGGTCCTTCAGGTCTGGGAAATCTAGGCCACAAGCTGGACACGACACGTCAGCCAAAAGTTGATGGTTTTATACCACATCCAGGGCATTGTTTACTGGCAAAAATATTTGGTTTAGCAGGGTTAGCTTAGCTTCAGTTAGCCTAGCCCTGAAGTACACTGAGTGGTTTACTGTTACGCTAATGAAACTGTAGATTTAGCAGAAAAAAAAAACCATACTGGAGCATGAGTCCAATGAAGAGGAGAACTCTCCAGCACAGCGCCCCCTACATAAAAAAAATCCCCAAATAAATAAAAATTCACCAACTGTATCTGAGTCAAAGTAAGAGGAAGTATTTCTTCAGCTACTGTATATACTTCCCCCCCCCCCCCCCCCCCCCCCCCCCCCCCCCACAGCATGTACTCTATGTTGCAAGGAACTCTGGGATTTCTGGGATGTTTGTGCTGAGGCCTGGTATCTACAGCCTGAAGAGAAATATTTACAGTGAATCCTGCCTTTTGTCTGCAGTTACTCCTCTTGGACTCTAGGGGCAGATCGACAACACGTTTTCATCGTAGAAACATTTACATTTAAATCATCGACAACACGTTTTCATCGTAGAAACAGAAAACATTTACATTTCATATTTAAATCAACATTAAATGAACAGGAAATGAAAATTCTTTTATACGTTTCTATAATCGTCAAACATGTGGGAAACAGGACAACGGTCCCTGTTCAGGACGGACGCTGGGAATGTCCAGACGTGGACAACACGTGTGTAATTACCACCACAGACAATGGCCCACATGCAGCGCCTCATTATCACACACTCTGCTTCATTGGCTCCGTCTTTGTTGGTATAAAAATGGGACGTTAGCCGTGGTATTTGTAGCACCTGCTTTTAAGCAGTGATTATTCTTAGGTGGAAGATTCATGTCCACGGGCGACGGCGGGAAACTCACAGAGGAGGCGGGAAACGGCCCGTGATGGAGTGAACCACATTTTCTGTGTCGATCCCAGTCTGAAAACCCTCTTCTTGTTAGCGACTCTGCGGCAACAATCGGCCGCTCTGAGAGCAGCGCTAACAGCAGGACTCTTATAGCGCCACGCTGCGCTAACGACACAGCTAAGTGCGTGGACTGTGATGTGGCCCGAGTCCAGTCCTGGGGGGGGGGGGGGGGGGGGAGAAGAAAGACAGACTGAAGCAGTCTATCTGGGCTCCGTCATCGTGCTCCACTTACAGGAACCTGCTCCGACTCCGACTCCGACTCCGACGGTTAGCTAACCGCCTGACGACTTATCAAACAAAGTTGTGCTTTACACATCCACTGGCCTCTGGTTGACCCCGGAACATGGAGCTCTTGTTTTGGGCTTATAAAAAGAAGAAAAAGCAGACACTGAGATACACACTCTCTCTCTCTCTCACACGCACACGCACACATACCCCCCCCGGGCATCGTTAAGCCCTGCTTAGCAGCTCGGTGCGGCTGCTGGCAGGAGCTGCTGCTGATATTCCCCCTCTCTATTTTGGCTGCACCGTCTGCACACTGCTCCAAATCCTCCTGCTCTCCTTTCACACACTTTTATCTCTCCACTCAGGTCCGACAGAATGTATATATACTTAATAAGGAAAACGGCATGTGGGG
>NC_024320.1:26488299-26489646 GCF_000523025.1 Cynoglossus semilaevis
ATCCAGAGAGAAAACAATGCCAAAGGACGGAGGCGCGGCCACCGTGGAAATATTCAGGTGGATGGAAAAAAACTTCTCTGTTTGCTGAAGAAAAACGTCCTTCTTTTTTTTTTTTCAAATAGTTACATTTTATTTATAAAGGCAAAAAAAAACCCCACCAGAATAAAGTTCTGTTAAGGGGGGGACGGGGGGGGGGGGATGTTACCGTGGGGGGGGGGGCTGGTACCAACTGAAAACGTAAGTTAAGTCGAGTAAATACAGTATCTATTCCAGTGTTTGGGCTAATATAGATCATTTAACGGGCCGTTGGCGCCCCCTACCCTGACGTTAAATGGTAGGAACTTCTTGCCTGTTATTAGATTTAACACCTGCTCCAGATTGAAGACGTTCATGACAACAGTGAGTAGAAACGTCCACCGTCGGCCGTGGGTCACAGTTACTTCTCTAATCCATTATTTTTTACTTTACGCCGATGATTCTGTGATTTGAAAGCGTGTCCAGACGTTGACAGACAACCTGAGCGTGTGTTTGTGCTGCAGCTGTAGCAGAACTGTTCTGTTCTGTTTTGTTCTGTTCTGTTCTTCTCTGCTCTGTTCTGTTCTGTGCTGTGCTGTGTTCTGTTCTGTTCTGATCTGTTCTGTTCTGATCTGTTCTGATCTGTTCTGATCTGTTCTGTTCTGTGTTCTGTTCTTTTCTGTTCTGTTCTGTGTTCTGTTCTTTTCTGTTCTGTTCTGTGTTCTGTTCTGTTCTATTCTGTTCTGTTCTGGTCTGTTCTCTGTTCTGTTCTGATCTGTTCTGATCTGTTCTGTTCTGATCTGTTCTGATCTGTTCTGATCTGTTCTGATCTGTTCTGTTCTGATCTGTTCTGTTCTGTGTTCTGTTCTGTTCTTCTCTGTTCTGTTCTGTGTTCTGTTCTTTTCTGTTCTGTTCTGTTCTGTTTTCTTAAACTGTAGTTCATTTACCAGCAGCTTTGGTTCACACTCGAATCTTAACCTAAATCTGTCACAGAGTATTTTAGTACGACTAGAACTACGGTTCTGGGTCTTATTTTTTTGTGGCTAAAGATTTAAACAAAATTGGCAAAAAAAAAAAAATTCTGGAAAAATCCTCCAGAGTGACCTGGAAATTCAAGCTCTTCCAGACTTCAGGGAAAAACGGTCGTTCATCTTTCAGTTGAAATCTGTGACTCTGGAAACTCCTCTTCAACCAATCATCACCAGAGCAGTGAACCCACAGCTGGTCCTGACCTCTGGTCCAGGTGAACATGTTCACGTTAACGTTCCTGGAGCTCCGTGAAATCAACGCCAACCTTCAAATAAAACACAGTTTTGAACCCGACAATTTTTC
>NC_024320.1:26489989-26490443 GCF_000523025.1 Cynoglossus semilaevis
GGGGGGGTGTAGCCAATCACTGTTGTCACGGGGTGAATGGTTTTTACTCCAGACAAAATAAACATAAACACATTTACATCAGAGTAAATATATTCTACAATAACTGGAACAATCATATAAAGTACTACAGTACTACAGTACTTTATACTACAGTGTTTGTACAAAAGAGAGTACAATCTGATACAAATGTTTCGGACCATTAGACCGCGTACAAAGACAATGTGTAAACACCATTAAATCACCAGGTGGGGCGCTGTTTCATTCTATCATGAACTGCTAACATTCAAGTCAGTCAGTACTGAACACACATTAAAAAAAAATTAAATTTTCATAAGAAATAATGGGTTTCTAAAAAGTTTAAAGCCACTTGACTTGAAACCAAAGGTATATACAGAGATCAAAGGGTATATACAGGGATCAAAGGGTATATACAGAGATCAAAGGGTATATACAG
>NC_024320.1:26491269-26491716 GCF_000523025.1 Cynoglossus semilaevis
GATCAAAGGGTATATACAGAGATCAAAGGGTATATACAGAGATCAAAGGGTATATGAAGGGATCAAAGGGTATATACAGAGTTCAAAGGGTATATGAAGGGATCAAAGCGTATATACAGAGATCAAATGGTATATGAAGGGATCAAAGGGTATATACAGAGATCAAAGGGTATATACAGAGATCAAAGGGTATATGAAAGGATCAAAGGGTATATACCAAGATCAAAGGGCATCTGAAGGGATCAAAGGGTATATACAGGGATCAAAGGGTATATACAGGGATCAAAAGCTCAGTTTCTTCCTGTAGCCACCAGAGGTCAATATTCTGATGATTTTTTTTTAACTTGTCCAGTTTCCACAAACCTTCTCCATATTTACCTTCTTTGTCCATTTCCTCCCACAGAGAAGTACATGCACCAACCTCCCCCTACACCCCCACAGACCCCC
>NC_024320.1:26491749-26495343 GCF_000523025.1 Cynoglossus semilaevis
CTTCTTGGTCCATTTCCGCCACCAGAGAAGTACATGCACCACCCTCCCCCTACCCCCCCACAGACCCCCGCCCCCCCACCCACACTCACACACGCTGCTTCATTTGAACGTTACATGTGAAAATAAAGAGGTCCCTGTGGAGCCATAATGGACTGGAAGCTGGAGACGGATGTAAAGGCAGCAGAAAATATGGTCGGATGTTCCGTGGGGAATAAATACTCACATCTAAACATTTAAGAGCGGCCGTCATCGCCACACAAAAGGAAACGGACATATTCTAATACCAGCTGTGCAGTAAAACCTGCATCCTGGCTGTGGTTTGATGGGAATTGAACCGTCGTCACGGCTCATCGAGCAGTGAACACTCACTCCAGCCTGATTACCATTGGCCGAGGGCAGCCTGGAAACCTGTCCCTCCAAATGAACTGGTGCAGTCGTTAGAATGTTATGCTAATGCTAATGTGCTAACGCTTGTAAAACTAAACCCTTTCTGTACCAACGTGGCTGATTTGTTAATGACACACGGGGTGGAGAGGAAGTCGCAGACACCTACTGGTGAGACGACTGAATTACTTCAGTGCAGAACTCACATCAGCCACTAGTTCACTTTCACTTTCACTTTCACTTGTATCTTCTGTCTTTCACAGACTGAGAAACTCAGTGGAATAAAAGCTGTGGATTATCGTTCTCTACAGAATCTGTTCCTGAAGGTGTTGGAATTTTAAGTGTTGGGTTTGAATCCGCCATTCATCGGTACCAGTGCCACATCCTCTCACCAATAGGCAACTGGCTGCTCCAATATTTGTTTTATTAGAGGAAAATCTCCCGTGACATCCTGACACTTCACCTTTTGTTATTTGTAAAAAGAAAATTCAAAAACTCATGAAATTAAGTCAACGGTGAATCCATGAAATTTCCAAAGGCAAATCTGAGGGGGTCCCACTGAGGGGGTCCCACTGAGGGGGTCCCACTGAGGGGGTCCCACTGAGGGGGTCCCACTGAGGGGGTCCCACTGAGGGGGTCCCACTGAGAGGGTCCCACTGAGGGGGTCCCACTGAGAGGGTCCCAGGGATCGTCGGTCGTTTCCACCAGGGAGCCTTATTTTTTCGTACCTTACAGAATTGATTCATCACGGCATCGAACAGCAGAAATGTGCAGGTAATTAAGGCCAGGACGGACGGCCGGGTCAGAGTCTATCTGTGTCAGCACATCCACTTCCTGCTCTGCGTTTCTAAAGGTTTTATTTCTTCTCATTCTGCTGCCATAAATTATACAATTGATTTTATTTTTTTTTGACCTCACACAGACAGACACAGGGCAAAGGCTCCGCTCTCCACCGCGCACACTCAACTGCAGTTCATTTACAATTATTAAAATATTAAATTAATCTGCTTTAAAATAATGATGTACATTTTTTAGGTAAACAAACTGCAGTGATGTCACAGAATTCTGTTCCTACACTGAGACGCAGCTCGACTGTCACTCGCCTACGCTGACACAACGGTGACATCATGATCTACGACATAAAATCATCATCAGAGTCTGACCTGCACCTGTGAGCCAAAACCAAGGGCAGAAACCTCCACAAACAACAACGCAACAAAGGAAAGTGAATGTAAGGCGTAGAACCGGCCAACGGAAATAAAGATCCTCGTGACGACGTCTTCATCCACGTCGCTTACCATCTCATTCCTGTGTGAAATTTGTTTTAACTTTGTACGTTTGAACGATGAAACAAGATTTTTTTTAATTTGTTTTAACTTTGTACGTTTAAACAATGAAACACGATTTTTTTTATTAATTATGTGGAGATGGCGACGTAACCATGAAGAGCCAGAGGTCAAAGAACGTCTTTAGAACCTGTTTGGTTATCAGTTCATCACAAACCTGACGAAGATCCAGCAACAGACGATCTGACTTTGAACAAGTCTGTTGCTGGAACTGATGCTGATGAAAAAGTTCAGATCAAATCAGTGTTGATTTGATGATTCTCTCTTTAAACATCAGTTTCATTTATAGAAAAAATAACTATGGATTTTGGCTTCAGTCACGTTGTTCAGCCGTTGTTGAGTTCGTCCTGTTTGGATCGACGGTCGACGGGTCAGTGTAACTGTGGGTAACAGTCGGACAGAATCAGTGCCTGAGTCTCCGTCTGATTGGCCGCAGACACAGATGGTTTTGTGAGTGCCAGGAGGAAACGGCACAGCTGTCAGACTCTGACGACAGCCTGGGTTCAGACTGGACGCTGCCAGATTATCAATGAGAACGTTAGTCTGTACTGTGGGTCAGACCCGTACTGTGGGTCAGACCCGTACTGTGGGTCAGACAGATTTACCTACAACTTCCTCCAGTTTTGTCTAAATTTTCCTTCAACATATCTGTAGACCAGTTTTGTCTAAATTTTCCTTCAACAAATCTGTGGAGCCTCGTTATTGATCTCACTTCTAGTCTCCAGCTTATTTTTCCAATAAATTGTCTAAATCTTTGGGATTTTTTTCTATTTTTTTGTCTAGTTGCTAACGCTAAAAGCTCCCTTTTTAACTGAAGCTTTGCTGCATTTTTCAGACGTCAAAATTTAATTTGCTAAGTTGTGTCTTTATGTGTATTTTAGGCCTACTTAAAACTACTTTTACTATTTCCTGCTACTCTGTAGTATTTTTTAACAACAACACTGTTAAAAATACTGTACTCCGACTGAAGAAGTTCGTAAATATTTGAATGTTTCCTCAAACTCATTTTTTCTGTCGTGTCAATAATTGATCTCTTTATTCACGTCCGTCAAAGACCGTCGTCAACTCTGGATGGAAAGACCACCGTTGGTCTGTTTGTTGTTCGTACCAAGGACACCTGAAGGTCACACTCGTCTAAAACAATCCTGTTTCAGATGTTGCTCACATCGTCCGTATGCCGTAACACATTACGCGGCCAATATTTCATGTTTAAATGCAGCCGCGTTGGATGGGAAATAAATTTTGAGTTAAAAAGCTGACATTACGACACGACGCGTCTCGTCTCATCTGAGCCGGTCATTTACCTGCCGGGGGAGCAGAGGCACAGCTGGCAGCGCTGCAGTGCTGCTGCCTGAACAGCTTGCACACAGACATATAGGACAGCGATGAGCGGAGACATAAAAAGGCCGGCTGGCTTTATGTTTCTTTCATGTGCCGAGGAACGCCGCAGCCAAGAATGAAGAATAAAAAAAAAATCACTGAGAGACGGCGGTCAGTGAAGACGCAAGAAAATATCTATAATTAATTTCTTTGTCAATAAAAAATCTATAATTAATTTGTTTGTCAATAAAAAAAACCCCACAAATGAACAAAAGAAAAAAAACAAACAAACAAAAAAACAACCAGAAACACCAACACCAGGAAATCTGTCAAAGATAGCCTGTTAGCTCAGAGATAGCCTGTTAGCTCAGAGATAGCCTTTTAGCTCAGAGATAGCTTGTTAGCTCAGAGTTAGCCTATTAGCTCAGAGATAGCCTGTTAGCTCAGAGATAGCCTGTTAGCTCAGAGATAGCCTGTTAGCTCAGAGATAGCCTGTTAGCTCAGAGATAGCCTGTTAGCTCAGAGATAGCCTGTTAGCTCAGAG
>NC_024320.1:26495377-26497488 GCF_000523025.1 Cynoglossus semilaevis
CAAGGTCTTAAGGTCATCTAAATATATGTGTGTATACATACATAAATAAATATACATACTGTATATATTTAATTTTAGCATCTAAAAATAAAAATATATAGAGGTTGAGTTAGCCATGGTTCCTAGTGATGTAAGCTAGCTTAAAATTAGCCAAAAGATTACATGTAGCAACATGAATATTCTCAATAAAACCAACACATACTTTATGGACAGTTTGTGTTCGTATTATTTGCTTTGACTGTTTTGATTTCTTCTTCTGTGGTAAAATCAATGTTTTGAATTTGAATTGATCAGGTGACAATGAGGTTCAATCACAACAAAGGACCTTTGATTAGCAGCTTTGAAATATAATTTTAAAAAGTAAATATAATTAATAAAAAAATACAGAACATATGTTTTGTTGGAATTTCATTTTTGTAGTGAGAAAATGTGACAGTTGTCGTTGTGTTCAGCAAAAGACATCGTAAACAACAACAACAACAACGTCAACAACATGGTTGCTGTCAGTGTTAACAGTAAAACATGCTCCGAGCTTTGAATAATGCATAAAAGGCAGCACTTTTCTGTGTTCCTCTGTGTTAGATCAAACCTCTGTGGGCTCATCTCTCTCTCTCTCCCTCTCTCTCACTCTCTCTCTCTCTCTCTCTCTAAGATCCAATTTGTTGCCTAATATTTACATAATAGAACCAACAACCAGCAGCAGATTGTCGTTTACGTTTGTTTACATCCTCAACAGAATAATCTGGAGGAACAGGGTCGGGGGCCCGTGATTGGCCCACCTGGGCTCATTCAGGGTTGACGTTGGATTGGATCGGATTAAATCCCAGCGTTCCTTGGACAGATGACAGGAAACCCACTCTGACATCACAAACCCTCAGCAGCAAAATCCACGGGAAATTCAATTTTGTTCTTCCCTCTCACAGCGAGGGAGAGAGAGAGAGAGAGAGAGAGAGAGAGAGAGAGAGGGTAAAATAGGATTAAATGCCTCATTAACAGTTAGCGACAGCTTGGATCGTCTGACACTGTCTCCACTGACAAATGTTGTCCACACTGACACTGAACAACCAGGATGAAACCAGTGGAATCAGCAGAAACAAAACTGTGGTTTCACTGGGACGCAAAAAAACACGACATCCCACGGTCTGAGCACCGACCATGGGACCAGGACCAGGTCTGAGGACCGACTGTGGGACCAGGACCAGGACCAGGTCTTGGAAGACACCTTTAATTCTTGGTTAAGTCATGGTTTGAATAATGATCATCAATCATCACATTTTAACTGAGAAAATCACCAAGTGATTTTTGAACAACAGACAAAAAGTCCAGAAAAAAACAGGTTTAACCTGATTCACCTGATCTAGCTGAACTAGAACTATGTTGTTAATTTAAAGGTTTCCCAATTATTTAAGGATCGCTAACTAACGAGACAGAGAGAGAGAGAGAGAGAGAGAGAGAGAGAGACATCAAGAGTCTGTCTTTGGTCTACCACACACTCATGGTCTCCCCACGGCTACAACACACAAACACACACACAGTCAGACGGGACTCCTAGTGGAGTGGCAGTGTGATGGCAGTTGACCTCAATATAAACAAAGAGTCACACACACACACACACACACACACACACCCCGGGGGCACTTGGCAGAGTGTGTGCTTTAAATTACAAACAGTCTGATACAGGAAACAAACTAACAACATTAATCTGCCTGCACACACACACACACACACACACACACCTTTTGTCTGATCCACTGCAGTCCCTAACCAACCTTAACTAGTACCTATATTTGCCTAATCTTAATCCTAACCCTTGTGTTTAATCTCACTCTCATCTTGACTCCAAACTAAACCTTCAACGTCATCAAAATGTCCCCATAAAGAAACACGTCCCCACAAGGATGACGTTGTCCAAACATTGTCTGCATGAGTATAACTGTACCAGAAACACACACACACACACGTACACGTTGTTTATGTTCTCGCAGACACAGACAGAGAGACAGAGAAAGTGAGGACTGAGTCGTCGTCCAAGTTCTGTCTTATATTCTGTGTATATTCTCTCCTATTGTGGAGTCTCACCCCCCTCCCCCACACTCCCTCACCCCTCCCCC
>NC_024320.1:26497573-26501737 GCF_000523025.1 Cynoglossus semilaevis
CCAAACACAGTGAGGTAATAGAGAGTGGTAAACAAAGACAGAGACGCAGCAGATGATGCTGCAGGGAGAGACCAGGAGCTGGACTGGTTCAAAGTACAAACGGTTCTTCATCCCTGCAGGACTGAAGACGCCGTCCTCTCACACACGCCTTCAGCTGCTGAGAGACTTATTTATTACATTAAAACTAAAAAACAAATGGCAAAAAAAAAAAAACCCAAACAAACAAACCCTCAACAAGCTCTCCAAAAATTCTCCAACATTTCTGAACTTTTGTTTTTATATCAAACATCCTCAGAGCTGGTTTGGTTTGATGTTGGAACAAAGCTTTAGAAAATCACATCAGCCATTTGTATCTGCTCGTTACTGTATTATATTATATTATATTATATTATATTATATTATATTATATTATATTATATTATATTATATTATATTATATTATATTATATTATATTATATTATATTATATTATATTATATTATATTATATTATATTATATTATATTATATTATATTATATTATATTATATTATATTATATTATATTATATTATATTATATTATATTATATTATATTATATTATATTATATTATATTATATTATATTATATTATATTATATTATATTATATTATATTTATTGATCTGTAAAGTTTTTGTTGCTGTATAAAAACCCTTAAAATGATTTTATCACTCGCTCCAACATTATTTCTTATTCTTGCTGTTGCATCACCAACATTTTCCCTGATCATCAATAAACTGTTCTTGATTCTTGATTCTATTGATCACATCATAATTATTTTCACTACAAATACTCATTTAACCAAATCTGTTCCTCTAACCAACACAAAACATGACATCATCAAAATAACATTATAATCAACGATCAACGTACAGTACAGTTGTTCTCATCTTTTTCCTAGAACCGTAGAAGCAGCACTGTCTCTTCATTTTGTCTCTCATTTCGTTAATTTAACCAGAAATAATGACATTTTAATTCAACGTTGAACAGAGTTGAGGTTCTTTTTTTCTGGATGTTTGTACTGCAGTAGCTGTGAATAATTAATCAACCTCATCATTTAACCTTTTTTATTAATTAATATTCCTCTTAAATACACAGTATTATTTTAACGTTAGCAGTACGTGTGAATATATACGTAAACCCTGTCTCTGCGTCGTTCCTCGATCGTTTTTTCCTTCTCTGTAAATCCTGACAAAATAAAATATGCGATTGTTCCAGTTTGAGGGCGAGCTCATCGAAAACTCTTCCATTAAGGGGGCGATATTGATCACAGTTGGGACAGTGGCTCCTGCTATTGATTTTAAACTGGTGTGGCAGTGGCCGGAGCGGCCTCTAGGGTTTCAGCTGAGTGCAAACCTGAGGGGTTTTAAGTAAAGGACCAGAAAAACTCTGCTTCTACGGTAACACTGGAAGAGGAATGGAACAGAAGGTCGGAGTGTGACTGCTGACCTTGGCTGACCTCTAGGACACCACCTGACCCTGGTGTGATGACTCACGACACCTGGTGGAATCGGGTGGAGGTGTTTTGGTAAACACTGCTGCATGAAAACACATCTTCAGAACACGGTGTTAACTGACAAAAGTTCCAGGACAGACGTTCAAATTTCACTGAAACTCAGCGTCTTGGCTCCGTTTTATCTTCTTTTTTTTTTTTTTCAATCTCTGTTCATTGGATTTAGAACAAAAATCTTGTTTTTCTACACAACTGGAAACCTGATCAAATGATCGAAGCTCATCCACAGATTTTGCTTCAGCGCCACCTGATGGCTTTCTTTACCTCAACTAGATTTCAGTCCTTAGACTAGATTGAGACGTAGGTCAAAGGTCATCCTCCAGAGTTCTACAGAGAAGGAATTCTGTGATAGAAACACCAGTGAAGAAGAGTTTAGACTAGTGGTCACCAACGGTATTGTCAGAGTTTTTCCTCGGGGGGCCGGACACTCAAATAAAATACAATAAAAGTCACAATGTCATGGTCGGGTAGGATGGGTCGGCGGACCAGATGCAGTCTGCAGACCAGCAGTTGAGGACCACTGGTGTAGACTGACACGGAGCAGATGGAGAGAAATAGTTTTCTTTACATGTATCTTAAAACTTTCGTGTTTTTATCGACGGACGTATTTGGGTCAAGAAGAACATTTGTTTATATTTCACGGACGAAGCGCAGGCTAATCTGCCACGTGCGGCGATGACATCAGTCCTTGGAGGGAACGCCGCTCTATTAACGGTAATTTACACCGTAACACAACACAGTTTGGTCGGAGCGCTGAACCGTGTTTCAGGTGCACATCTGATATAAAAATACAGTAAGAAAGTGATCTACTGCAGAAATCCACTCAGCATGAAGTCAATACGAACAAACACAGAAGGAGAGGGGGAGGAGGGGGAGGAGGGGGAGGAGGGGGAGGTGAAATCCAAACTGATCAAGGGAGGTGAAATCCAAACTGATCACTCAGGAAGCTTTTTCAAACCACAGAAATGCACAGTGTGATTTTTCAATTCCAGGCTCTCTTACCCAGCAAATCTGGGCAAAAAAACAGAAAGATAAGAAGAAGAATGATGTCATGTTTGGAGTTGAAACAGAAAGAGGTGAAAATCATTAAAAAAAAACCTTCATCTCACAGGAACACCGAGTCTGTTAACAACGTAACTCAAACACTGGTTCTCAGTCAGACGTTCGTTGGAGTCAGTTATGATTCGCAGATGAAATGATTTCATGAGATGATGATCGTAGAAGCAGAAGAACTGGATGGAACAAGAAACTCCTGAAAAACAAAGAACAAAAAAACAACAGAAAAGTTTGTTTTGTTTTTTTTTTCGCTCCAAGCTGAAAAACATAAATAATAAAAGAAGAGCTTAAAAAAAAAAACAACTCTAGAAAATAAATTTGACAACAATAGGTTGGAGTCTGAACTGAAGTGCAGACGTAGAGAAGCAGCAGCGCCACACTGTGGTGACAATCAAATCTCTGTTTCTCCAGTTTAAATTTCGCTCTAACTGACCCAGTGACCACGGTTTGATTCACTCTGACCTCTCCGCGGTGTGAGGTCATATTCTACAAACAGCCAATCAGAGAGCGTGTCTCACTTACTGCCTGTTTTTTTTTTATTCTTTGTTTCCCACTGCAGCGACAGCCTGCAGTGGAAGCCGGCGTGGAGACGTGGAGACGTGGAGACGTGGAGACGCTGCAGCCTGGATCCAAACGGTTCCAGCTCTATTTGTGGTCACCTTGTCCCGTCCTCCTGTTGTTCATGTTTGTGAACACCAGGGTAGTGTGTCATTGTCACAATTCAGCATTCTGCTTTTTCTGCCATCAGCTCCCACAGGAATACTGTCCCCCTTTACACACACACACACACACACACACACACACTGAGTTTCTGAGTCAAATAAAAAGAAACCAAAAAAACCAGGAGAGATGATTGAGATTCACCGTGTGTTCCTGGACTCGGGGTCACGACCTTCTGTGGTGAACACGGCCCACAGTGATACAACAAAGGAGAAATCACAGCATCTCTCTGTGAACACACACACACACTACACACACACACTCTGACACACACACTCTGACACACACACACACGTGGAGGGAGTGTTTGAAGGTTGACTTTTCAGAGAATTTTTTTTTTTTTTTTTTTTTTTTTTTGAATTTTCAGATTCCAGTTTTCGTGTCACATTAGCAGATCGTCCTGGTCAACAGTTTCTCCTCCTCAGACGTGAGTCACAGTTTCTCCTCCTCCTCATTAAAAACTGATCAAACACTTTTGACTTTCTCTTCACTGAATGTGAAGAAACGCTCAATAAATAAGTCAAAAAGTTCTAAGACACGTGTGACCAGGTCTGAACTCTGAGTCAAACAGGAAGTAGATTGAATTATGGTGTTAATTAATCAATTACTGGACGGCCAATAGAATTCACTCCACAGAACCAGACAGAACAGAACCAGGCAGAACAGAACCAAGCAGAACAGAACCAAGCAGAACAGAACTAAGCAGAACATAACCAGACAGAACAGAACCAAGGTCCAGTTATGACAAGATAACATGTCAGTATTTAACTGACAATCACAGACGTTACCAACACTTGAACTACGTCAGACAGTCAGTCAGTCAGTCAGACAGTCAGTCAGTCAGTCAGTCAGTCAG
>NC_024320.1:26502089-26511210 GCF_000523025.1 Cynoglossus semilaevis
CCCCCCCACAGCCCCTTCCACAGACCCCCCCATGCCTCCCCACCAGGAGAAATTCAAGTCAAGACGTCGGTCATCAGAGCCGTCGTCCTGTCATACTTTCTTTAATGGTTTAATTAAATCAGTCGATTGTCTCTGCAGCCGTTAGCTGTTAGCAGTTAGCTGTTAGCAGTTAGCCATGAACAAATGTTGCTTTGGTAAAACAAAGGACTGAAGATAAAGTTCTCTCTCCACTGCAGCCCCCCCTCCTCCCTCACTGACTGATAGAGATGTCTGTCACATTGGATCGACTCAACCCTCCCTCCTCAGCATCTCCCTCCCCCTCCCTCCCACTGTCTCTCCCTTTCTTTACTTCTCTAATCTCTCAGTTCCGATCTCTTTCTCTCTCTCTCTCTCTCTCTCTCTCTCTCTCTCTCTCTGCGGTGAATTTAATCAGACTCTCACTTTATTCAGTTGCCCCCCCAAAAAACCCCCCATCCCGCTGATTCTTCTTCTTTCTCTCTCACCTTCTCTCCCTCTCAACACTCTCTCCGTCTTCATCCTTTTTGTCACCCTGTCTCTCTCTTCATTCGTCTCCCCTCCTCCTCCACCCCCTCCTCACCCCTCCCCCCTCCCTGCCTGTATCTCATTCTGTCCTACTTTCCACAGCCTGCGTTATGAATTATGTGCAACTCACTCGCCTCATGAAAGAGTCATCTGTGTCGATGAATTATAGATGTAGAGTAGAATAGAAGTGTAGGTAACAAACTGTGTTTACCCTCTGTGGCTGCTGCGCTGCCTGATTGATCTCATCACACTCAAACAAATGACGGACGCCGCTCGACGAGAGAGAGCGTGAAGAGCTCCGCGGTCGAAACCGAGAAAAACCCAGCGAGGTCTTAAACCCAGACCCACCGACACTGAGAACCCCCCCCGACCCCCCACCATCGCACCGTCGATTTCATCAGACTAAAGAGGGATTTCGTGAATCGTCGTCCGTCCGATCCGTCACTCCCACTCACTGTTGTGTGATATCATCGTCCGCCTCCTCGCTGAAGACAAACCTTTTTACATTTTTACACCGAGGTGAAAACAGACTTCAGGAGGAGGATGGTGTTGGAGCGGCTCCAAAAAAACACGCCTCCACATCTTAGGAGACGAAAATACTCCGTCAGCCACGGGTGCTGCGCTCAGTTTTTAGGCACAAAGTCAATAAACCCCGACGTAGATCCCTGTGGTGACGGAAGGAACTGTGAACGACTGCCGAAAATATCGAGTGGCAACGAAATGGAACTCGTTTAATCCCAATTACAGGACGTGTTCCACATCGTTAGCTTAGAGCTCAGATACAACAATAAACTAGAACTAAACCAAAACCAGAACTAAACTACAACTAAACTAGATCTAAACTACAACTAAACTAGATCTAAACTACAACTAAACTACCACTAAACTAGAACTAAACAACAACAAACCTACAACTAAACGAGAACTAAACTACAACTAAACCAGAACTAAACTACAACTAAACCAGAACTACACTAGAACTAAACTTGAACTAAACTAGAACTAAACAACAACAAACCTACAACTAAACGAGAACTAAACTACAACTAAACTAGATCTAAACTACAACTAAACTAGATCTAAACTACAACTAAACTACAACTAAACGAGAACTAAACTACAACTAAACCGTTGTAGTCAAATAAGGAAGAAAAAAAAAAACTTCCTCAAACTCTCCTGTGAGATGAAAGGTTGAGGGTTGAATTTCCGACCCCCGTAGAGGAAGTAGATTTCCTTCTCTCAACCTGTAGTGGAGAATCCAGAACCTGTCCATTTTAGAACAATGTTACGTTAAATGGTAACATGGAACTGGTTAAAGTTAGTCTAATAACCTGGTGAATGATCCTGAAATAAACCTTGAC
Organism: Cynoglossus semilaevis; assembly: GCF_000523025.1. Lineage (NCBI taxonomy): Eukaryota > Metazoa > Chordata > Actinopteri > Pleuronectiformes > Cynoglossidae > Cynoglossus > Cynoglossus semilaevis. The sequence continues at coordinate 26,503,994 of NC_024320.1, forward strand.
TTGTTTGTTTGTTTACGTCAACAGTGATGAAATAAATTGACGCCAACGATTGGTCATATTAACTAAACTAGAACTAAACTACAACTAAACTACAACTAAACTACAACTAAACTACAACTAAACTACAACTAAACTACAACTAAACTACAACTCTCCGGCGAGATGAAAGGTTGAGGGTTGAATTTCCGACCCCCGTAGAGGAAGTAGATTTCCTTCTCTCAACCTGTAGTGGAGAATCCAGAACCTGTCCATTTTAGAACAATGTTACGTTAAATAACGTGCAACTGGTTAAAGTTAGTCTAATAACCTGGTGAATGATCCTGAAATAAACCTTGACTTGTTTGTTTGTTTACGTCAACAGTGATGAAATAAATTGTTGCCAACGATTGGTCATATTGTAAAAACCCACCCCACTGCCCCCCCCCTCCATAAAAAAAAACAGATGATGATGTAAAGACAATAAATAATGATAAAGAATGACTTCAAAGAGGAAAAGGAAAAAAAAAAAAACATTTGTATTTGAGCCAGAATGAGACGTTAGCTGCAGTTTAGGCAGAAATAATTAACATTAGCAGTTAGCAACAGCGCCCCCGGCTGCTCTGATGACATATGTGCCTCTGTCATTCCCCTTCATTCAGTCGTGTCACGTTAGAAAAGGTGTCTGAGGTTTAGGGTTTAATGTGTTCTTTATGTTGGTCTGAAATATAGGTCAGAACGTCATGCATTTCTAATGTGTGTGAGTGAGTGTGTGTGTGAGTGTGTGTGTGTGTGAGTGTGTGTGTGTCTCAACATCGACCCTCAAACGTCTTCACGGCTGCTCACTTCTAACAAGAGCAGGCAGTGATTAGTAAAGTAAAAAATATATATATTTATATATATATGGTATACATACACACACACACTGACACACACACACACACACCAGTGTCTGTCCTGCTTGGAGCCGGCGGTGGCAGCAGAGTCAGAGAGCTGTGGTAATTATAGATCAAGAGGAATGTAATTCTACAGAGTCTCTCTCCCTATAGGGTAAAGGGTGAGAGAGGGAGAGCGAGAGGAGGCGAGAGACACGGAAGGAAAGAGGGGGAGAGGAGGGGACGGGTATTTGGAGAGAGCAAAAAGTAGGAAAATTGTTGGAGAGAAAGAAACGCGTGGGAATTTTAAAGAAAAAGTTCAAATTGAGGACAAATAAAAAAAAAGAGTTGAGGAAAAAAGTTGGAGCGAGAAAATAAACAAAGATCAGAGACGATGTTCAGAGAGGAGCTGATCGTAAACTGAAACGTCTGAAGACGGTTTGACCAGGGAGTGTAGGGGGAGGAAGGGGGAGTCAAAAAGTTCTAAGACGGACGTCTGGTCTCTGACGGTTTGGAAAAGTTCAAATATCAAACTGTTGACGAGTGTTGAGCTGCGTCTCCTCTTTATAAAAAGAATTTATCGGGGGGAGGGGTTATGTTTTTGGTCACCCAATATTATCAGACATCCCTCGTCTCACTGTCTTCTTCTTCTTTTTCTTTCAGCTCTGTCCCTGTTCTCTGCATCTCCTACTCTGACTCCAACTATCTGCATGTCCTCCCTCACTGCAAATTTAAAATTTTTTTTTCAAAAACTGTTTTTGAAAACCTGTCTTTGTCTCCTATCCTTCCTGTCTGTGTTGTTTTTTTTTGAAATTTTTTTTTTCGATATTTTCAAGAAAAAAAATTTTCTTGAAAATATTTTTTTGAAAAAAACTTTTTCAAAAAAAATTATTTTTTGAATTTTTTTCAAAAAATTTTTTGAAACATTTTTTTTAATGATTTTTTTTCAACTTTTTTCAGGAGTTGCTCCAGCAAATGATTGATTTCCATCTGTCCCTGTTCTCTGCATCTCCTCCTCTGACTCCAACTATCTGCATGTCCTCCCTCACTGCATCCATATATCTCCTCTTTGGTCTTCCTCTCTTTCTCCTACCTGGTAGCTCCATCTCTAACATTCTTCTACCAATGTATCCACTGTCCCTCCTCTGGACATGTCCAAACCATCTCAATCTGGCTTCTCTGTCTTTGTCTCCTAACCTTCCTGTCTGTGTTGTCCCTCTAATGACCTCATTCCTGATCCTGTCCATTCTTGTCACTCCTAAAGAGAATCTTAGCATCTTTAAGATAGTCTCACTGTAATGTTACTAAATTACAGTCTCTAAGACCTAAGACTGAGGACTGACCTGCGGGGAGGGGGGTTCTCACTGGAGGGGGGTCTGTGGTCATGAAGGCGACTCTACCTCCAGATCCATTTGACGCCTGTGAACGTTTACTACGTTCAGATCGTGGATCCCATCTACCAACATGATCCCTGTCTGACGTCTGATCGTCCGTACTTCGTTAGTCCCTGGTTTTATGATGTGAATGAGTCGCTTCAATTGGTCCAACGATAAAGAAATACACGACCTGGTTTTATGATGTGAATGAGTAGCTTCATTTGATAAAGAAATACAGGACTCACCAACAAATGTACCAGGAAGACGAGCAGGACTCAGACCCTGGTCCCTGGGCCGGACGTCTCTCCTCTGTCAGGAACACTGAGAGACGTCTCTATCTGAACACAGTTAGCTGCTGGAGTCGGGGGGGCGGAGGGTGGGGGGGCTACAACACAGTTAAAAAGCTCAGGCGTCTGATTGATGTTGTCTTTTCTCTCTGAGGATCCACATCAGGACCCGACTTGAAGTTCTTCTCCACTTCAAACCGAATCCTGAATGCTTGTTTTTTTCCCGTTCTTCTGACGAGGCCGGCGTGTGAAGAGCAGCTCTGAACTTTACCTCTGCTCCTTCAGAAGCTCCAGGAGTCACGGAAAGGTGAAGTTCTTTCAGGACTAACTTTCAATTCGTGTTCAACAAAGTTTCCACCCACAACATTTAGAGAAATGTTATTATATCTAAGAGTTCGTGACGCTGTCACTGAAGACGAACGTGAAGTACCTCCAGTTTAACTCCAAATATTTAATCAAATTAACCAAATAGCCAAGACATTAGCCAAGAGAGTGACACGTTGAGAACCTTAGTTATGAACAGGAGCTGATGATACGAGATGTTGTTGAGAGATCCAGGTCTCAGAGGGCCCAGTCTCCAGAGGTTTGACCTCATCACAGGAGTTTAGATGATGATCGTTAAAAGTTCAGAAGAAATCGCACCATTTTATTTTAGATCTAGAGAAAACAGACGATACAGTTTATAAAGAGAAAACTATGTACGATTCAGGAGCGGCAGAGAAGTACCCAAGGGTGGTGCAGGACTTGTCTCAGGCCCGTATTGAGGTGTGCAGTCAAAGTGACTCATGGGTTCTGTGTATTTTTGGGGGCTGCTCTCGTCATCAAACTACGAAACCAGTTTTGTTTTTACCTTTTGACGAAGTTGAGTTGATGTCTTCAGCTGATTTGTTTCTACTTCCTGTTCCTGGAGTGCTCTCTCCTGACTTTTGTTGTTCGACCATCCGACTCCTCACCTCTAATCCGACGGCTTCATTAAATGATAAAGAATGGCCTTAATAAGCAGCGGCTCCTTTCACACAGAGGACGAGGGAAACGACGGAGCGACCAGGAGAGAATTAAAGACAGAAAGAGAAGTGGATGAAATGGAAGGAAGAAGTCCACGCAGCGGCACCATCTACAGGTGTACAGGTGTATGAACACGTCCGATAAAGTTGGCAGTGACACCTGGACACAGTCCCGTCGGCCCAGACACGTTGACCTAATTCTGCGTCTGACGTCAAACTCATAAACGTCAGTAATTTTCAGTCCACGCTTCGTGCCCCCGCAGCCAGACCATGAAATCCTCCAATAGTCTGGATCTGTAACGATAATATACTCATTAATATAAGTCCACTTCTTATTATCAATGCTAATGAGGAAAGTTCCACACAACTGGTACAGGGCGCCTGAGTACAGACGGGGCGGAGCCAAAGTTTTCTGTATGGAAATGAAGTTCCTGCTCCGAGACTCGTCATGTGACCTGACGGTCTGGGAACTCAGAATAATCTTGATGTTTCACGGCTACATGAAGACTCGTCATGTGACCTGACGGTCTGGAAACTCAGAATAATCTTGATGTTTCACAGCTACACGAGTAAAGATGATGAAGATGATGATGATGATGAAGATGATGATGAAGATGATGATGATGATGAAGATGAAGATGAAGATGATGATGATGACGATGACGATGACGATGACGACGATGACGAAGATGATGATGACGATGATGGCGATGACGATGACGATGACGATGATGATGATGATGATGATGATGATGATGACGATGACGACGATGACGAAGATGATGATGACGATGATGGCGATGACGATGACGATGACGATGATGATGATGATGATGATGATGATGATGAAGATGATGATGACGATGACGACGACGACGGCGACAACAACGACGACGACGGCGACGAAGACGAAGACGAAGACGATGACGATGACGATGAAGATGACGATGACGATGATGACGATGACGACGATGACGAAGATGATGATGACGATGATGGCGATGACGATGACGATGACGATGATGATGATGATGACGATGATGACGATGATGATGATGATGATGATGATGATGATGACGATGATAACGAGTCCTAAAACTGAACTGTTGGTGAGAAGCATCAGTGATGAAGGTGATGATGAAGTGAAAATGTACCTGAAATAAAAAGTGTAAATGTGAGTGAGGAACAGACAGAGTGAGGAACAGACACAGTGAGGAACAGACACAGTGAGGAACAGACACAGTGAGAAACAGACACAGTGAGGAACAGACAGTTCCTCCTGTGGAACCAAAGATTTCTCTGTCCAAACCAGGAATTGTCTCAATCCACAGGTAACAAGTCCAAGTCCAGGTCAGAGACAGAGGATTCTTCAGACGGTGAAGTCGACGACAGGATGAAGCAGCTCAGGGCGATGACCACATCTGGAGACTCTTGAGGAGAACTCAGCGGAGCTCGGTTCTGGCACCGATTAAAGGAACAGTTGGTTAAAGTCCCTGTTTAGGAATCAGACGGACAGATGGACGACAGGAGGAGGAGAAGTCGTAAAGTCCACCTGACGCTGGACGAACACCAGTGGACGAACATCAGTGGACGAACATCAGTGGGTCTACGGAGCCATGAGGAACAGGAAGGTACTACAGCAGTACATATGAAGTACTACAGCAGTACATATAAAGTACTACAGCAGTAAATATAAAGTACTACAGTAGTACATATGAAGTACTACAGCAGTACATATGAAGTACTACAGCAGTACATATAAAGTACTACAGCAGTAAATATAAAGTACTACAGTAGTACATATGAAGTACTACAGCAGTACATATGAAGTACTACAGCAGTACATATGAAGTACTACAGCAGTACATATGAAGTACTACAGCAGTACATATGAAGTACTACAGCAGTACATATGAAGTACTACAGTAGTACATATGAAGTACTACAGCAGTACATATGAAGTACTACAGCAGTACATATGAAGTACTACAGCAGTACATATGAAGTACTACAGCAGTACATATGAAGTACTACAGTAGTACATATGAAGTACTACAGCAGTACATATGAAGTACTACAGCAGTACATATGAAGTACTACAGCAGTACATATGAAGTACTACAGCAGTACATATGAAGTACTACAGCAGTACATATGAAGTACTACAGCAGTACATATGAAGTACTACAGCAGTACATATGAAGTACTACAGCAGTACATATGAAGTACTACAGCAGTACATATGAAGTACTACAGCAGTACATATGAAGTACTACAGCAGTACATATGAAGTACTACAGCAGTACATATGAAGTACTACAGCAGTACATATGAAGTACTACAGCAGTACATATGAAGTACTACAGCAGTACATATGAAGTACTACAGCAGTACATATGAAGTACTACAGCAGTACATATGAAGTACTACAGCAGTACATATGAAGTACTACAGCAGTACATATGAAGTACTACAGCAGTACATATGAAGTACTACAGCAGTACATATGAAGTACTACAGCAGTACATATGAAGTACTACAGCAGTACATATGAAGTACTACAGCAGTACATATGAAGTACTACAGCAGTACATATGAAGTACTACAGCAGTACATATGAAGTACTACAGCAGTACATATGAAGTACTACAGCAGTACATATGAAGTACTACAGCAGTACATATGAAGTACTACAGCAGTACATATGAAGTACTACAGCAGTACATATGAAGTACTACAGCAGTACATATGAAGTACTACAGCAGTACATATGAAGTACTACAGCAGTACATATGAAGTACTACAGCAGTACATATGAAGTACTACAGCAGTACATATGAAGTACTACAGCAGTACATATGAAGTACTACAGCAGTACATATGAAGTACTACAGCAGTACATATGAAGTACTACAGCAGTACATATGAAGTACTACAGCAGTACATATGAAGTACTACAGCAGTACATATGAAGTACTACAGCAGTACATATGAAGTACTACAGCAGTACATATAATATAATATAATATAATATAATATAATATAATATAATATAATATAATATAATATAATATAATATAATATAATATAATATAAACCAATATAAGGGGCGAGGACCCGAGGAGTGTACGTTTCGTCCCAGTTCTCAGTTGAAACCACAGCTTGAAAACATCTTCAGATGGAGTTTGTCGCTGTCACTCACTGCACCATCCGACATCCTTGTTGGACCAACATCCGACATCCTTGTTGGACCAACAGCAGTCCCCCCGCCGACCCACACACCCCCCCCCCCCCCCCCACTGCCCCCCCCCCCACATCCTGAAAGGCTACAGGATATAAAAGGACAAACGCTGCTCATCATTTAAACATACGACGTCGTCCAATCAGATTCACGGATGACGTTCGTGCAGAACCTCCTCAGTGAGCGCCGCTCGTCCGACGGCGGAGGAAACTGCTGCGGCGGCCATGTTTGCGTGCAAACGTCCACTTAGAGTTGATGTTCAGAGCGGTGTAAACTGTGTGTGTGTGTGTGTGTGTGTGTGTGTGTGTGTGTGTGTGTGCTGGAGCTCATATTTTATTGACGTCCACTCCTCAGAGGGGCAGCTGAAGCTGGCGTGTGTGTGTGTGTGTGTGTGTGTGTGTGTTGTGGCTGTGGGCAACTGTAACAATCACACACAGATAAAAACATCACAACACAGA
>NC_024320.1:26512276-26513856 GCF_000523025.1 Cynoglossus semilaevis
AGGGGAGGGGGGGAGGAGGGGGAGGAGATGCTGGATCAGCAGACACACTCTGACTGAGCTGCCCCTGCAGGAGGTGAGGAGTACTGCAGTACCAGCCTGAGGCCCAGCTGAACTGCAGCCTGGAATAGCTGCCTAACATAATCACAGGTAATAGCGTTATTCCTCACACTGTTTTCACACCACAGACTGAATAGATGATCCGGCGCCGGCCCTCACCGCTGCACACCTGCGTCGACACTTCCTGGAGTCGAAACATCATCGTCCTCCTATTGGCTGCACTTTATTTACCATTTTTAGCAAAAGACACACTCATTCAAATGTGTGTGTGTGTGTGTGTGTACTGTGTGTGTTTGTTCTGTGTGTGTGTGTGTTCTGCTGCTGTCAGCAGTGTTATAAAGCTGTCATCAGCACGACACTGGCGGGTAACCAGGGTCACAGAACAGGAGGTGGAATAAATAAAAACAACAACTATAATAATAATAATAATAATAAACTGGCCTCAGAGGTGTGTGTGTGTGTGTGTGTTGCCATGCTCACGTGCATGTGTGTCCTTGTCATCTTAACCTGCTGATTCCCAAAGCGAGTAGTCATATTCTGTCTTTGAAGTTTTAATTAAATTAATTGTTGAGAGTTTCATTGGTTTGAATGAGATTTTCTCATGTTTTAGCTAATGTTTTAGCTAATGTTTTAGCTAATGTTTTAGCTAATGTTGTGGCTAAATTAGCTTTGTATCATATTTACCAACACCATTATTTTGGTCACTTTTTTCATTATAAAAAAAAAAACTTTAACCTTTAAGCACTTCTTAACCTAAACTTATACATTTAAGTTATGACTTGGTTAACTTTCATCTTACCTAGTCAGGTTCTACTAACCCTAACCCGATCTTTTGGCTTTTAGCATTTTGTGCTAATTCCAGCTACAGTCTATTCTGACTCTTGAGATGATGTTTATTTTCAACCGTCGACTCATAACTCAGATTTTTAACCTGTTTTTGTAATTGATTTTGTAACGTTGTTTCATCCGTCTTTGTCTTCACCGTCACCAGTTTGTCAGTTAAATATAAAGGAATTTCTAGACAGTTTTGTTTTAGCATTTTTCTTCATCGCTAATATTTGACTCGGGTCCTGAATAAATTTGCTTAAATTTGCTTAAAGAAAATTTTGGTGTGTAAATTATGCTAACGCTAACGACGGGAGTCTTTGTGGAGGAACAGTCAGAGTCGTCCTGGGTGTCAATTCATCTCCTGTGACAAATCATACCTTCATTAATCACAATAATTGCCTTCAGCACCTGAGACCAACAGGGCAGCTGGTTCGCCCAACACCAGCCGCTCCGACCAATCAGAACTGTTCATACTGAGGCACCGGGGAGCAGCCAATCCTCAACTGTAATTATTTTCAAAACAAGTCTCGTCTCCAGCACAATGACCTGACCTCCATCCTGACGCTGGGACACGTCTGTGTGTGTGTGAGTGTGTGTGTGTGTGTGGAGATGGATGTGGACGATGACGTGAATGGATGAGGCATGAACGGACGTCCCACGGTGAGAGAGAGACATGACATCTCATTATTCACATC
>NC_024320.1:26514022-26519030 GCF_000523025.1 Cynoglossus semilaevis
CAACACCCTCCGACCCCCCCGGGCCAACATGTTTGTTCGCCGTTTCTAAATGTTGTTGTCTGGTTTTGTACGACGTTCACAGCTGCTGATCGTAAACTTCAACTTTCCCGTTTGTGAAAACTTTTGCAGTCGTTTCTACGACAGAAACACGACCTCGGACCTTCGACCTCCGACCCTCGGCCTCCGATCATCCTTGATCCACTGGACCATCGGCAGTCGTCAGGACTCCATCTCTGATCAAACCAAAGAGTCAGGTGACCACTGACCAGTAAAACAGTCGGTCAGCGTCAGGGCTCAGCAAACCTACGATGTTACTGCGAAAAAGAAGAAAATGAACAGCTATCTGTCAACGCCACGGACCAGAGAAGCTAAGTCAACGTTTAGTTCACGCTGAAGTTTCTTAAACAACGTAAAAACATAAAAAACTGATGTGGTCGTGTTTATGCAACAATGAAAAGTGCAGTAACCAGTAAAATACTGGGGGGGCGCTGGTTTACTCTGAATATGTTGTTGATCTGTGTGACGCTCCAGGGGGCGCTGCCCACAGACACAGGTGTGGAACCATCTGGTGTCGTCCACAGGTATTAGCATAACATCCTTTAGCAAACACAGCTGCTGGGAATCTGACCGACAAACCAGACGTCATCTGGAAAATGGGAGGAAAGAAATTCTGGAAACTTCCTCCTGTTTCAGAGGAAGTTTTCATTTGTGGAGTGGATTCAGCAGAAAGTTTGGACCGTGGAGCTGAAGTGTAAATGTAGCACCTGTCTGCAGAAGCAGGGGGGTGTGAAGAGTTAGGACTCATTTGCATGATTTCCATCTGCTGAGGAACGTCGTCCACAGAAACAGACCTCCGGCTCCAGAGGTTCTCCTGAACTCTGGTACGTTCTCTTTGTCCAATCACAGACGGCGTAGCAGCCACGTGTGCGTTTAAGGAAATGACCAGTCCAGACCAATGACGTCAACATCGTTAAACATCGTTAAACTCCGTTATCACGATGTTTCATTTTAATTAACCCTCAGTTTTTCAGTCTCCAGTGTTTCTGTCCATGTTAGCCTAATGCTAGCTAACTCTGACCTGCTCACATTCACTTCCTGTTACAGACTTTATGCCAATAACTACTGACCGTCAACATGTGGAAAGCTCTGGAACCAGTCACAGCTTTGATTGGTTGAGTGAAGGTCACAGCCCCGACAGTTGCCCAGTCACAGGGGCAGAAACTGTCCGGTCACCAACAACCGTTCACGCTCATATTCACACCATCGATGAAACTAGAGTGAATGATTGAAGCAGTTTCTGGACCACGATAACAAACTTCCTTCAACAGCCGCCTGTCCTGGACTGAGCTGCTCTGACTCAGGTTAATGAGCTGATGAAATATCCTCAGCTCAGCTTCTGTCCTGTCCCCCCCCCCACCTCCCCCACCCTCNCCCGCGCGCTTCGGTCCTCTCCCCCCCCCCCCCCCCCACCACCCGCTCCCCCCCCCATGTAAAACCGCCAGCAGCACCAGAGGGCGATGCAGATGAGGCGAGCTGTTCCATTATTAATGATCAGTCAGTGTCGGATCGATGAAGAGTTCTGTCTTTACAGTAAAAATACCCCAGAGATGAAGAACCTGCTGTGACGGATGAGCTGGAACGACAGGAGGAAACACGACGGGAGGAAACACGACGGGAGGAAACACGACGGGAGGAAACACGACGACCAATACGACGATCAAGAACACGACGACCAACACGACGATCAACACGACGATCAACACGAAGATCAACACGACGACCAACACGACGATCAACACGACGATCAACACGAAGATCAACACGACGACCAACACGACGATCAACATGACGACCAACACCAGGTCCAGACGTTCTCACCGTGGTTTCCAACACTGAAACAGGGCGGGAGGAAACCCGACGGGGGGAAACGCGGCGGGAGGAAACACGACGACCAACACGACGGGAGGCAACACGACGACCAACACGACGATCAACACGACGATCAACACGAAGATCAACACGACGACCAACACGACGATCAACATGACGATCAACACCAGGTTCAGACCTTCTCACCGTGGTTTCCAACACTTTTACCATTTTTTTTTTTTCATTTTCTCATACCTTGTTTTTAGCTAATTGTTAGCATCTGACAACAACAACCGTCAGTTACTGTTCTGTAAACCTAATTGGTTAATTGGAGTCTAGCACGTTTTACAGTTTTTGTTGAAGAGAAACTTATGTTGAAAACTTTGTTATTATTTATGGTTTAGTCATTTTAGCCAAACTTAACTGCAGTATTTTTTACTCTAAATTTACTCAACTTTTGGTTTCTTTATATTTATTGTTTGGCTAATTGACTCAGTTGAATAACCTGACCTTTGTGGTGCATCCTGGGTATTTAACTTGAAGGTATTTCCTCTCTGACTCTGAGTTTTTTAACACATTTGATTGGTCTGTTTTTATAGGACTGTGGTTCTTAAACTTTTTTGCAGCAGCGCCCCCTTATGTACGTATATATACTGCTTGAACATTCCACTGTAATGATCTAAAATGCATTATTTTTTTACATTTTATTCTCAGTAACATTTTCCCAGTGTTTTATAATAAATGTAAAAACTGAACGGCCCAGCAGAGGTCCGCTGCCTCATGTTGGGAACCCTGGCTCACCACAGATTTTATTGTTTGTCCACAGATGAAGTCAAACCTGTGACATTAGTTTGAAATAGTTGTGAATGAATCCTGAGCTGAAAAAAAAACCAGACGTCAGCGAGAGTTGACTGTGTTTTTTCAGACTGGAGCCGTGGACGATGGAGATCTTCATCAGAGATTACGGAGTCGGGAACGTCGGGAACGTCGGGAACGTCGGTTCTCTAAGGAACGATCAAAGACCTCGCGCTCCTTCTCGTCCCCTTTTTTTTCCGCTCCAACTCATATCATCCTGCCAGCTTTGTGTGCAACACATCCCACCGTATGCCCCACCATCTGGGGACACTGTTCTCCTCCCTTTGTTTCATCCTTGCCTCCCCCCTCTCCCCCCCCCCCCCCCCCCCCCCCCCCCCCCCCCCCCCCCCCGTCTCTCTCCCTGCTTTTTTGTGTCATGTCCTGACTTCCTGTGTTCTTCCAAACCTTGTTTTTCCTTATTTTTCCCGTCACGGAGGAGAGCGTGAACGGCGTGGATTTCTGCTGCGGGGTCTCAGGTGATCGCCGGCGCCTTCTGCTGGCTTTGGCAGGCTTCCTCCCGCTCCTCCTGCTCCTCCTGCTCCTCCTGCTCCTCTGCCTCCTGTCCATTGTGAGGCGTCTTTTCAGAACATGTTAATTGCTTCTGGACACTGATCAGTGTTGGTTAAACAGACGAACGTTCAACGCAGCAGCTGCTCCTTCACACTCGACCAATTGTTGGTTTTTCTTTTTCTTTTCTCTTTTTCTGAAGGATGCTGCTCATGAAACCTACGACGTTTGGTGTAACTGGTTCCTGTTTCTGGTTTTGTGGTTTCCTGCCTCCACAGTAGAATGTTCAAAACCCCTGGAAATGAATAAAGAAAATAAAAATGAGACCGAGGTTTGACTCGGTCCCAGGGACAGGAAACGGTTCTTTGGTGTTTCCTGGAACAAAACTGAACTCTCTGTGTAGACCATGACCACAGGTTAACTAGTACCAGGTTTAGGTACTAACAACGAACAAATATCAGTGTCAGGGTTTGGAAGAACGTCAATCAGTGAGAAACAGAACCAGATCAGAACCAAAACCAGATCAGAACCAAAACCAGATCAGAACCAAAACCAGATCAGATCTTCTTCTTCTCTGAACCTCCGTCCATTTCTCTGGAGGAAAACGACAACAAAACCCAGTGTTGTCTTCATCGCCCCCTGCCTGTGGTCCATACAGGAATTGAAAGCAATTAAAATGACAACAAGGAGCAACGGACCACGGTGACTAAGAACCGTTGAGCAACAAGAGTCCTTTAGCACCAGAAGGTGTCAAGAGTTCTAGTTTAATTTAACCAACATCATTAACCTGGTTAACCCCAGTCACTACACTATGTTACAACTCAGGCTGTAACGTGTACTTCGTACACCGTCCGACACGGACACAGGCCACGCGTCACCGTCACCTCCGACCGTCGTATAATTGATGCGACGCCTCATCTTTGTCACTTTTGTTTCTGGACACAATGGCGTCGTTCCACAATGAGCAGAGAACCATTTCCTAGACGACAGCAAAGACGTGGATAATGATGACTAATGACATCACATTGTGTCGCGGTTGTCAGGGCGACCAAGTCCATCCGTCCAATCAGAGCTGATGAGGGTCTGCAGACTGAACCCAGGACGACGGCCCCAAAGGTCGGGGTTAAAGATGCTGATCTCTGGGAGGAAGTGACGGCCGACACAGTGTAATACTCAGGTATCGCCACTGGGGACGCTCTGTTCTAGAGCGCCACCGACCAATCAGGATGATCTATATGTGAGGTGGATCTTCAGGTGTACGTTCTGATTCAGACTGGTGTTTCACAAAAAAAAAGAACAAAAAAACAAACGTGAAGATGAAGGAGCCGAAAGACGCCGAGAACTCGTCATAAAAGACGCCGAGAACTCGTCATAAAAGACGCCGAGAACTCGTCATAAAAGACGCCGAGAACTCGTCATAAAAGACGCCGAGAACTCGTCATAAAAGACGCCAACGGCTACGAATCTGAAACCTTCATCTTTCCTTCTGCTCCTGATGAACTTTGTTTCTGGGTCAACTCCATTAGGAGGTCACCAGGACGACTCATCAACTGATAAGAACGCACTTTAATAAAGGCATTTCCTGTGGAGCTAGAATACTGTGTTACGTTGAAATGATAGGTGGCGCTGAGTGGCCACAGTCATTAAAGTCCTGAAGCCCAGAGGACTGGAACTGTTTTCTTTCTTCTTCTTCTTCTTCTTCCATCTCATTGTCCATCAGTGAAGCATAATTATCTTTTTACCCCCCCAGGATCAACAGACAGAGAACAAGTGTGTG
>NC_024320.1:26519129-26522671 GCF_000523025.1 Cynoglossus semilaevis
GTCAGGGCGTCAAGTCTTCACATTTACTTCATATTGAAGACACTGAGACCACGGTCCAATTCCTGGACTGTTTGATCACATGGTTCACAGCAGAATGAGAACTGGCTCCTGTGTCAGTCAGCCAGATGGCGCTCTTCACTGGGCCTTTTAACTGTCATCTGACACCACAAACACATGGACACACTCCAACACACAGAGACACACTGACGTAAACACACCACAAAGACGCGGCCAAGGAATCATATTCATCACTGACACATCGTGATTGGACAGAAGAATAAAACAAATATGAAATATTGTTCATTCAAAGAAACTGACGCAGGTTAGCCGGAGCTAGCTAAAACCAAAGCCGACAAAAACTGCAGAAAAAGCGTGCGAGTTAGACATGAAGTGACTAAACGATGGCTGAAATTGTTAATAATGATTTTCATCAAAAAAAAACAATGAAAAAAGAAGCAAGTTAGCTTACTTAGCTTAGCATATTTTGCAAATATGCCTTTATAGCTTACTTAGCTTAGCATATTTTGTATTGTATTTTATAAAATAAGCACAGAGAAAGGAAATTCTTTGGGTGAAAAAATTAGCTTCTTTTATCCGAGGGAAAAGCAGCGACAGATTTTCTTCTCCAACTTCATCTACTGTAGAAGGTTTTTGTCGACGAGTGAATTCCAAACAAAGACGCTAACACACTGAAGTGTCTAATGCCCCAAAATGACACATTAAAGCCCCACAGGAGGCAGCAGTGGTTTTCAAACGCTGCCGGACCTTTGAGCCTCAAACCACTGACAACACTTCATCAAACCTGGTTAATTAGAAGGAAAACTGAGCTAATGTTACGTTAGCATAGACTCAGCTAAACTAGGCTAAGACAAAGGTGAATCACAGTCATTGGTCCTACGGTAACTGAACTCTGAACAGGTCCACGTTTCATTCACTCACAGTTAAGACAACAGAACCCACCAGAACAGAACCCACCAGAACAGAACCCACCAGAACATTAGCTCAGTCCCGACTCTGGTCCGTGTCAAATATTCACCAGGACCAGGAGCTCCGAGCCATTAAACACTAATTATCTATGAATCTAGTCCAGTCACGTGACCCGACTATCGGTTATATGTGTCATTGCTGCGTCTCCTTTGAGTCTCATTTACGTGGAGGTATTTCCTTCTGTTCGGGGCTAATTGTTACGACGAAGACGTGTAAAATCAATTAGGAGGTCAATGAAATCTAATTGTCGGATTTAATAAACCCACTGAATTATTTCTAATGCGGCTGAACTGAAACAGCGTGAACATCGTTTTTTAATCATGATTTAAAGCTGCGTGACGTCACAATAACATTTAATTTCCACTCCGTCTGTTGGTTGTTTCGATGTCACTGAAATGGAACAAAACTGATTTTTATTCACTCGCAAATTGCTGTAAAAACCAATTCGACTACCGCGGCAGGACATTTAAACGCGTGTAAATACCGCCCCCTGCTGGTAACATTACAGAAGTACTGGAGTTTGTTGACGTTTTCAGCTTGAGCCCTTCTCATTGGACCGTTGGCCACAGTCGGATGATTTGAATTGGAATCAAAAATTCCTGAACGACTTCAGTTAAAATGTGAATTTATTCATGAAGTTCAAAATGACACTGAATTATTCTGCAGCGGCGACAAAAGTGTCACTGAAGCAGTTTATCATTTCTGCCAAGGGCAGTGGGGCAAATGTGTTTGGGCATCAATTATTCACTGGTTCCTGTTTGAGCTCGTCCTCCAGTAACTGTTGGATCCTCAGGTGAAATTCACACGCCGACAAAATACTTCAGGAGTACAACGTGATACTGTGAGTACTGTGAATATTTGGTAAATATTTTTTTTGTAACAGATCCGAAAAGTCAGTTTGGTTGTTTGGCCAACACACGTGGCCCATATGGGCTGTCCAGATTTCAGGCTTCATTTCAGGATAACTCAGACCAAAGATTCAGATGTGGGCCACAGTTGACCAGATGTGGGCCACGTGTGACCAGATGTGGGCCACATGTGACCAGATGTGGGCCACATGTGACCAGATGTGGGCCACATGTGACCAGATGTGGGCCACATGTGACCAGATGTGGGCCACATGTGACCAGATGTGGGCCACATGTGACCAGATGTGGGCCACATGTGACCAGATGTGGGCCACATGTGACCAGATGTGGGCCACATGTGACCAGATGTGGGCCACACAGTTTACCGTTTAGAAAGATCTGGAAAACGTCAACAGTGTGAAAGAAGCAACACAACAAGTTATTTCTGACAATGAGTCAGAAATAAAGTCTGAAACAGAAGAAACTAAAAGACAGAAAGAGTTCAGAGAAAGAGTAGAAAAGGAAGTCAAAATACACAAAAACATTCACGCTCTCATTCACACCTCTGCTCTCATTCACACCTCTGCTCTCATTCACTCCTCTGCTCTCATTCACACCTCTGCTCTCATTCACACCTCTGCTCTCATTCACACCTCTGCTCTCATTCACACCTCTGCTCTCATTCACACCTCTGCTCTCATTCACACCTCTGCTCTCATTCACTCCTCTGCTCTCATTCACACCTCTGCTCTCATTCACTCCTCTGCTCTCATTCACACCTCTGCTCTCATTCACACCTCTGCTCTCATTCACACCTCTGCTCTCATTCACACCTCTGCTCTCATTCACACCTGTGCTCTCATTCACTCCTCTGCTCATTCCAGAGTGAACAACTGAACAAAATGTCGCCCCATGTTGAAACATCGACGTTGCAGCAAACTGAAGCGGCTGCAGGTACACATTTGACCACTAGATGTCAGACACAGCCAACATATCTCCACGTGTTCGACCTCTCAGTCAGAACAGTTTCACCACGTTGTCCTGAAAATGAACAATAACGTCGATGATGTCGGACTTTTTCAGTAAATTATTGACATCATTTTCTCTGGGACTGGAACCAAAAACCCTCTCTGGTCCATCTGTACTAGTTTAATACACTAGTATAAACCATGAAGAACAACCTTCACTAGAGCCGACCACTAGAGGGAGCCCAAGTACCACCAGTGTTAACGGTGCCACCGTTTAAGAACCTCAGGACTAAACATGTCAATACAGTATTATATAACCTAGTGTACCTGGTACTGCAGTACTACAGTACTACTACAGTACTACTACAGTAAGTTAAGACACAGGACATGTTTTTAAACAAGGCTCTCACCTGGTCTGACCAGGGACCAGCTGAACTGGACCAGGACCAGCTGAACTGGACCAGGACCAACTGAACTGGACCAGGGACCAGCTGAACTGGACCAGGACTAAAGATCACTCCTGTGACTCGGCGACATTTGATTCAGAATCTGAACATCTGTCATGGTTTCCTCTGCGATGGTTTTTGAAGTCCTTTAAACCTGGTATCTCCAGACGTCCGGTCTTCATCTGGAGCAGCCGCGGATGATTTGTACCTGAACGCCTCGCTGTCGTCTCAGAACAAGGTTACACAGATACGGCCGCGTGTTCCTGTCCCAGTCGGACGCAGAGCAAATATTA
>NC_024320.1:26523012-26524318 GCF_000523025.1 Cynoglossus semilaevis
AGAGGGTGACAGCCTGTGTGGGGGGGGCGGGGAGAGGGGGGGGGGGGCTGGGGAGGGGGTGTTAAAACTAAGACTTTATCAGTGACTGGAGAGAATCGACACAGACGTCGTCACAGGAGGAAAAATAATAAAAGATCCAACAGTTGATTGGAAGATGACAAAAACAGAAGGATTTAAAGAAACAAATGGATCAAAAAGTGTTTGTCTTTGAACTGTTTGTCCTTGAACTGTTTGTCTTTAAACTGTTGAACTGTTTGTCTTTGAACTGTTTGTCCTTGAACTGTTTGTCTTTGAACTCTTTGTCTTTGAACTGTTTGTCTTTGAACTCATCCTGAACCTGAAGGTTCTCGACTCATTCTGTAAGTAATTAAACAGGAGTTTCACCTGAGCTGTCTGACTGAGGTGACGACGCCCCCCTGTGGTGAGGAGCACCTCCAACCAGCAACACTCACAGAGATGAGAGACAGCTGGTGAAGGATGCTGGGAGTCAGAGTCAGCTGAGGAGACGCTGCGTTACCATTGGACAGATTTACCCACAATTCCCATCTGAGGAAAGTCGGAATCTACGATCTGGGAGTGAACGGACCAGATGTCAGTGTCGGTTAGTTAGTTAGTTAGTTAGTTAGTTAGTGATCTGTTACAGTGTTTTTTTTTGTTCAAAATGTATTTTTGAAAAATTTTTTTTGAAATTTTTTTTCTTGCAATCTGGCTTCTCTGTCTTTTTCTCCAAACCTTCCTGTCTGTGTTTTTTTTTGTTCAAAATGTAGTTTTGAACATTTTTTTTTAAAATTTTTTTTCTTAAAAAATGTTTTTCAAAAAAAATTTTTTGAAAAATTTTGTTAAAAAAATTTTTTTGAAAAATTTTGTTAAAAAAATTTTTTTCTTGAAAAATTTGTTTTAAAAAATGTCTTGAAAAATGTTTTTTGAAAAAATTTTTGTTCAAAAAAATTTTTTTGAAAGATTTTTTTTGAAAAATTTTTTTTGAAATTTTTTTTTTTGAAAACTTTTTTTGAAAATTTTTTTTCTTGAAAAATTTTTTTTGATAAATTTTTTTTTTGAAAATTTGTTTTGTGAAATTTTTTCAGGAGTTGCTCCAGCAAATGATTGATTTCCATCTGTCCCTGTTCTCTGCATCTCCTCCTCTGACTCCAACTATCTGCATGTCCTCCCTCACTGCATCCATATATCTCCTCTTTGACCTTCCTCTCTTTCTCCTACCTGGTAGCTCCATCTCTAACATTCTTCTACCAATGTCTCCACTGTCCCTCCTCTGCACATGTCCAAACCATCTCAATCTGGCTTCTCT
>NC_024320.1:26525161-26525990 GCF_000523025.1 Cynoglossus semilaevis
TTTTTTTAGGAGTTGCTCCAGCAAATGATTGATTTCCATCTCTCCCTGTTCTCTGCATCTCCTCCTCTGACTCCAACTATCTGCAAATGTAAAACATTTTGCTGAAAGATCAAAGAACAGATCACAGTTGAAATTTCAAAAAATGATAAATTAAATCCATCCAATGGTGGACCAGATGTCATGAAGATGGAGGGAAACCAGAACCCAGCAGGTCCTGGTCCTGGTCCTGGACCCAGCGTCCGGCCAGACTGTTTCTTCTTCTCCTTCTTCTTCTGAGCGTCTGTGATTGTGTTTGTGTGATTGTGTCCTTCCATCTGAATCTGTCCTCCCTCTGCTCCTCTGCTCCTCTGCTCCTCTGCTCCTCTGCTCCTCTGACCACCGTCCTCCTGCCAATCTACCTCCACTGGTTCCTCCACGAGGTAATTATCTACAGTCTGCTTCATGTGTTTATTATCAGTGTTTGGTGGAGCTAGAGAGCTAGAGGTGGAGAGGGGGTGGAGAGGGGGTGCGGGGGGGCTGTCCAGTCCACGAGGGGAGGAGAGGAGGAGGGGTGGTGGAGGTGGTCTTCTCCCGTCTTTGTATTTCCTGTGGGACCAGTCCCTCGTTTCTTTTTTGTCTGACTGTTTCACCTCCTCCTCTCTGTTCTCCTGCTGCTCCCTGTCTCCTCCTCTGGGGGCGCTGCTCCTCTCTGTTCTCCTGCTGCTCCCTGTCTCCTCCTCTGGGGGGCGCTGTTCCTCTCTGTTCTCCTGCTGCTCCCTGTCTCCTCCTCTGGGGGCGCTGCTCTTCTCTGTTCTCCTGCTGCTCCCTGTCTCCTCCTCTGGGGGCGCTG
>NC_024320.1:26526404-26526664 GCF_000523025.1 Cynoglossus semilaevis
TTTGGGGGAGGGGCGGGGGAGGGGGGGGGGGGGGGGGGGGGGGGGGGGGGTGCGGGGGGGCTGTCCAGTCCACGAGGGGAGGAGAGGAGGAGGGGTGGTGGAGGTGGTCTTCTCCCGTCTTTGTATTTCCTGTGGGACCAGTCCCTCGTTTCTTTTTTGTCTGACTGTTTCACCTCCTCCTCTCTGTTCTCCTGCTGCTCCCTGTCTCCTCCTCTGGGGGCGCTGTTCCTCTCTTCTCTTCTGCTGCTCCCCTCCTCCTC
>NC_024320.1:26526799-26530275 GCF_000523025.1 Cynoglossus semilaevis
GGGGGCGCTGCTCTTCTCTGTTCTCCTGCTGCTCCCTGTCTCCTCCTCTGGGGGCGCTGTTCCTCTCTGTTCTCCTGCTGCTCCCTGTCTCCTCCTCTGGGGGCGCTGCTCCTCTTCTCCTCTCTTCACTTTTTCACGTCTGACTTCAGGATGGTGTAAACATCACTGGTCCAGAGGGTCCTGGACACCAGGGAGCCACGGGTTTAGAACCAGAACATCTGCCAGAGTAGAGGCACCTCCTTCTACTGCGTGTACTGCAGTATTTCTGCAGCCAGTACTATCAGATATTTGAGTATTTTTCAGTCCTCTGTCGACGGACGACACATTTTTTCAGTCCTCTGTCGACGGACGACACCTCATCGTCTCTGTCTCAGACTGGTGACGTCGGATGTCGGATGAACACGGCGGTTGGATGGACCATCCAACCTGTTTTTAATGGAGCGAATACGAAGGACAGACGAGTGCTGCTGTGGAACCGATCTAACTGGTGTCTGGAGGTTCCACGGTTCTGGTTCTACAGTCAGTGAAGAACCTCTTGGTCCCAGATCTTCACAGCTGTTTTACACTGAGTGACTTGGTGCAGGTTTTACACCAGATGTCCACTAGGTGGACTCGCACCCCTGACGGTCTCCACAGTCATTCTGGTCATGTCACAATACAGACCTGGTACTACTGCAGTACTGCAGGTATTTCTGTATCTGTCCCCTCCATGTTTTCAGAAATTACCCAGAATCCTCAGGTGCTGTTTGTGTGGTTTGACGCTGCTGAGAGGTTTTCAACCACAGTCAGATCAAACTGTTCGACTCCACACGGACCACGTGTCAAGTACACACTGCACCTCAGGCTGTCCAGACAAATACTGTGTCAGAAGTACTTCACACTGCAGTACAGGGTAACTGCAGTACAATCATCGACCTCCAGGTGCTGATATAACTTTTTAATTATAACTATTAATGACTGACTGATTACATCAGACCTGAGGCTCAGTCACCTGGTCAGGAGGTAATGTCCCACCAGGGGGACACCATGGACACTTGGAGGGACCATGAACCACAGCTGGACAAAGTGGCAGTGGTCCTGTTTGGCCTCTAGGTGTCACTAAATGATCCAAAATAAACAACATGTCAAAGATTTTCTCCTTCTATTTAACGCTGTATTTATGACCATGAATGTGTACATGTAGGTAGTACTAGTACTACTACTGACAACTCCTAGTACTACTACTGACAACTCCTAGTACTACTACTGACAACTACTAGTACTACGACTGAAAAGTACTAGTACTACTACTGACAACTCCTAGTACTCCTACTGACAACTCCTAGTACTACTTCTGACAACTACTAGTACTCCTACTGACAACTCCTAGTACTACTTCTGACAACTACTAGTACTACTACTGACAACTCCTAGTACTACTTCTGACAACTACTAGTACCACTACTGACAACTCCTAGTACTACTTCTGACAACTACTAGTACTACGACTGAAAAGTACTAGTACTACTACTGACAACTCCTAAATACATATAAAATTACAAAATACTATTTTACAGTTTTTATTTGTTTCAGTAGAAATAAAACAAAGTCAAATGTTTTTTTCTTTTGTCTTTTATCGTTTGTCACCACTGAGTTCAATTTTTATTATTACGCCACCTAATGGAGAAGTTAAACCACTGAAGGAGTGATGAAGATGATGATGAAGATGATGATGAAGATGATGGTGAAGATGATGAAGATGAAGATGATGATGATGATGATGAAGATGAAGATGAAGATGATGATGGTGATGATGATGATGATGGTGATGATGATGATGATGATGATGGTGATGAAGATGATGAAGATGATGATGATGATGATGAAGATGAAGATGAAGATGATGATGGTGATGATGATGATGATGGTGATGATGGTGATGAAGATGAAGATGATGATGATGATGATGGTGATGAAGATGAAGATGATGATGATGATGATGGTGATGGTGATGAAGATGAGGATGATGATGATGATGATGATGATGAAGATGATGAGGATGATGGTGATGAAGATGATGATGATGATGAAGATGAGGATGATGATGATGTTGATGATGATGATGATGATGCTGATGCTGATGATGATGATGATGAAGATGATGTTGCTGAGGATGATGTTGCTGATGATGAAGATGAGGATGATGATGATGATGATGATGATGAAGAGCGCAGCACACATGACAATGAGTCTGTTAAACACAGCAGTGATTACAGGGATCAAAGAACAGACAAGGTCGCCATGACGGCAGGAAAGGTGTGTGTGTGTGTGTGTGTGTGTGTGTGTGTGTGTGTGTGTGTGTGTGTCAGCTATTAGCAGAGAGCACAACTATTGATTCTAATGCTACTGATGGTGAAATGCTAATGACCAGATTGAAAACATTGATCCAGGTGGGGGGGGGGGGTCACGGGGGGGTCGTCCTTGGACCAAAGCGACAGAGACATGGGTGCAGTGGTGCAGTGGTGTCGTCTGTCCTCACGAGCTGACTCAGCACCACTACTTTACACTGTGTTCACGACTGAGGCAGGAGTTTTATAATAGATGGTTTTTTTTTATTCTGTTTTTTTCCCTTTTTTCATTTCTGATCAAAACCCAAAAACCCAGAAATGTAATCAATAAAATTAGGAAAAATAACCTCTAATTACAGTATAATATACAGTACAAATAGGATATAGGTTAAAAGCTCAGATATAGCGCCCCCCACAGTATGAATTTTATATATTTATTTTATTTTCCTAATAAAAGACAGATTCATGATTTCTTTATAACAAAAACAGTTCTGCTCAAAACATGATGACAAATACAACGCAACACTGACAAAGACACACCTTGTTGTCAGTACAGCTCTGAATGAAGGACCATGTGACTCTGGGGACACCTGGTCTGTGTTCCTGTCTCAAACTGATGGTTTGTCTCCTCCACGTCCACAACTCTTGGTCCAACCAATCATGTGGTGCGGCCCAACTAGGCCCCTGGTCTGTACCGGTCCACTCAGCTGTTTCCTGGTGAAGCTGCTGAGCGTGTGTTCCAGATGGACCAGCGATACTATGTCACTGTCCGACTCTTTCAGGTAATTACACGTCCTGGTACTTTGTGTCTGCAGCAGCTCATTAAAGCCATTATGTAATGAAAGTGAGACGGAGCCGGTGACACGCTGACAGACAGATGGCGCCACTGTCGGAACTCCATCTACACAGACCTCGACCTGGTCCACATAAGGCATGTTTACCTGTCAGCACACACACACACACACATACACACGATGGTCTCTTATCTCCCACCACAAACCATTATAAACATTAGCCTAATCCTAATCTTTAGCCTAATCCTAATCTTTAGCCTAATCCTAATCCTGCGTCTAATCCTAATCCTAACTCCAAAAGTTAATCCTGAACCTTGAAATATTCACTCCCTCAGTGGAAACTTGATGTGTTTCA
>NC_024320.1:26532019-26532853 GCF_000523025.1 Cynoglossus semilaevis
GGCAGCGGGGACGGATGGCTGGGAGTGTGTGTGTGTGTGTGTGTGTGTGTGGGGGGGCAGGCTGTTCATGTGTGTGTTGGACTTGTTGGCTGTGGTCCTGTGTCAGCACAGATACATTAATAAGATTTATGCTCCTTCACTGGACACACACACACACACACACACACACACACACACACACACACACACACACTGCCTTCCGCTACAACAGTCTCTGTAACAGCTTCAGTAACCACAGACGCTCCGTCTGTGCTGCACAGTCACAGTAGTAACAGACCTGGGCCACTGACTCAGCTCTGTCAGTTCTGTCTGTTCTGTCTGTTTTTCTGTCAGTTCTGTCTGTTGATAATCAGTAAAACGGTTAAAAGTTGAGTGAAAAAAGGTTTGACATCTGGTCAGAGGTCAAAGGTCAGACAGTTGGTTTCCTCCAGGCGTGAATTTAAAAACTGATGGATTTGTTGTCTGTAGATTCAGGCCCACAGACAGTGTCCACCCACAGACAGTGTCCACCCACAGACAGTGTCCGCCTGTCAGTTTATATGTGGTTGTTGTTGTTGTCGTTGTGGTTGTTGTCATTGCTGTTGTTGTTGTTGTCATTGTTGTCGTTGTGGTTGTCGTTGTTGTCGTTGTTGTCGTTGTTGTTGTCATTGTTGTCGTTGTGGTTGTTGTCATTGTTGTTGTCATTGTTGTCGTTGTGGTTGTCGTTGTTGTCGTTGTTGTCGTTGTGGTTGTTGTTGTCGTTGTCGTTGTTGTTGTTGTTGTTGTTGTCGTCATTGTTGTCATTGTTGTCGTTGTTGTCGTCGTTGTCGTCGTTGTCGTCGTTGTCGTCGTTGT
>NC_024320.1:26534879-26535512 GCF_000523025.1 Cynoglossus semilaevis
GGAGGGGCGGGCGACCCCCCCCCCCCCCCCCTCTCCCCCCCCCCCCCAGGCCTGATCAGCCTGCAGGGCCGTAGCACAGGTTTCTCTGGGTGTGTGGTGAGACCTGTTCTGTCCTCAGTCCTCTCTTGAGTAACAGCGCCCCCTGGAATCTCGTCTTTATCCTCAGAGAACTGGAGCTCTGCCACTACGGCACGGGTCAGTCCACAAAACTGTTTCCATGCAAAGGTCAAAGGTCAAACCTGCTGCTAAATGTTCTGCCAACGATCCAATAATTACACCCTCCATCCACTAATGGGCGCTCTAACACACAGTCAATACACGGGTTGTTATTTAGACACGCTGTGGGGAAAACCTTTGTTTGTAAACGATGTTCGACTCGTCGGCCTGCGGTTCACCTCAAGGGAGTGAAGAAAACCACCACGAAACTGTGGAGCAGTTTGAGTCTTTTATAAATAAATAAAAAAAAATCAACAATTTCATTCACAAAAGTGAAGAAAAGTGACGTCGACCTGTGATTTGTTATTTGATAAATAAGAACGTAAGAAAATAAAGAAGAGCTGGAGCCGAGAGAATGAACTCCTCTGTCCAAGGAGAAACAGATTCACTAAAGGAGGAAAAAGGAGGTTTTCATGT
>NC_024320.1:26540731-26541559 GCF_000523025.1 Cynoglossus semilaevis
GACAGCGCGGCGTACGCGCAGAGGGGCGGGGGGGGGGGCAACATCAAAGCTGTAACTGTGAGGAACTTTACTTCTCCAACTCCCTGATCTCACACACACACACACACACACACACACACACACACAGACACACACACCTCAGACTGAGGTAGAAAATCACTCCTCCATGAATCTGTTGTTTGTACAGCAGCACAGACGTGGCCACAGACGTGCGCTCTGTGGCCACAGACGTGCGCACGTGTCACACTGGTCTGGACAAACGGACCATCAAACCACAGGGACCAGGGACCAGGGAGTCGATGGTCCAGTCCAACCCTGGGAGACTTTCATTTCCCTTTCATTCATTTCAGTCTTTTTTATGCTGATGATACTGTGATCAACCCGTCAGTGTGGTGGTCAGTTAACTGGTCAGTTGTCATTGTTTGTATCCTCTGTTTCAAATATTTCTGTTCAATTTTCCACAGAGATATTTCTTATAAACCGAACCTTTTGTTTTGCTGAGCTTCAGTTAAATCAGTTTTGGACAAAGAAAAGAAAGAAAAATAAAACATTTGAAATGAATTTCATTAGTTTAATTCATCATAATTAATATATATATTTAATAAAATCCCACTGACCCTGATGACGTAGCAGAGGCAGCTCTGACTGCAGTATATTTGGTTTGTGACTTATTGTCCAGCAGTTGTTAGAAAATGAAAACAAGGAAAATCAATATATTTGAAATTTAATGGCTGTTATTTTTCTCCCACGTCTTCATCGTCTGCCACACACGGTGGAGCAGCGAAAAAGACGACGCAGGAAGAAGGACCGGCGCCGCCGTAGAACAAA
>NC_024320.1:26543503-26543897 GCF_000523025.1 Cynoglossus semilaevis
GCTGCCGTAGACTAACTGCCCCCACGCTGCCGTAGACTAACTGCCCCGTGCTGCTGTAGACTAACTGCCCCGTGCTGCTGTAGACTAACTGCCCCTGTGCTTCTTCAAACGTGGCTCATTGCCACATTGATTAGTTTGTGTTGGTGTTGGTGAAACAAACATCTGTCCTGGAACTTTTCGACCTCCCCTCGTACCTGGTTGTGCTTTGTTGAATTGCGGTAAGATAAAAAAAAAACATTTTTTTATCGTTGAATAAAACAGAATCTGCAGAATCTTAAGAAAAACCAAATCCTTTCCTGAATTTTATGGATTGTTTTTCCTGTTCCTTCAGCCTCTGATTCAGGCAGGAAACAACAACAGCAGTTCTTCACTGTAAACCACTTTCCTTTTTAAT
>NC_024320.1:26545933-26546232 GCF_000523025.1 Cynoglossus semilaevis
GGGGGGTCAGGTATCGATCCCAATGCTGTACCTTAATGGCTTTGCTGTCTGTGTTGAACCTGCCTGTCACACACACATACACATAAAGAGGCATCGACGGCACAGTTTCAATCTCTGCAGAAATGATCTGACAACAACAACAACACGGCGCCCCCTGATGGAGAAACTCCTGCTCTGATGGCTTTGACAGTAGAGTGAAGGGCAGAGCGGAGCGCGGTGGGTCAGCGGTGTCACGGCTGTCAGACACACACACACACACACACTCACGGTCGGTGCAGACGGATGACTCCCACTGGACG
>NC_024320.1:26546249-26546917 GCF_000523025.1 Cynoglossus semilaevis
CTGCAGAGACACACATGGATGATCCGACTAATGACGGTCGTCTTTCCTGATGCAGGGACTGATTTGTTTGTCTCCGTCTTCTGAGGACGTCTGGTGTCTCTGCGGGTTCTCGGTCCGTCAGGTCATTTCACCTGTTCAGTAGGGGGCGACGCAGCGTCCTGGTTTCCTGGGGGAGGGGGAGTTGGGGGGGGCGTCCACCTCTTACGTCCCAGAGTCGTCTTCATCTATGTCTGAAGGACGAAGGACACTTCAACGAGGACAGAAATGAAGACGAAGACGGATGGACTGAGACGAGAGTGAAGGAGGACGAACATGTCACCGCGGGGGAACATCAGTCACAGGGGGGCGTCGGTGTCCCCTGAGGGACCCCTGTGACTGACCCAACGACGGTCAATAAGAACTGTACTACGTCAGTACTACGTCAGTACTACGTCAGTACTACGTCAGTACTACGTCAGTACTACATACGAAGATACTATAGTGTTTATACTCTGTGATACAGTACATTTGTGAACACATGTATGTGTGTATGAGTGTGTGTGTGTGTGTGTGAGTGTGTGTTACAGTCCCACCAGTGACTGTCTGTCAGTGATCTAAGCTGACAGAAGGGTGAGCCAACCTGCACCCCCTCACCTGCCCCCCCTTCTTCACCTGCCCCCCCTTCTTCT
>NC_024320.1:26547092-26547791 GCF_000523025.1 Cynoglossus semilaevis
AAACTAAACTACATCAACCACCCAGGTGAAGTTGTTCTGTGAAGGAAACAGACAGAAACACTGACGCGGCTAATGCTAATTAGCTCAAAGCTAAATCTACGGCACATCTGGATCATGGAGCGTTTTGTTGTTTTTCTTTAGAAAATCCTGCCTTTGAAAAAAAAAAAAGCCTGTTAAAAAGTCAAGGTGGGATGAACGTGTTGTGACTTTCAGACGTTAACGGTGTCGGAACTTTTGATTTCCTGAATTTCCTCCGAGGCCTGCGGGAAAATCTAATCTGGGCCACGACTCTGCCGCTTCAATCCAGCCCCGAACCGCAGCAACAGACGCCACGTTTCCCATGAGACACCATCACATGGTCACGTGACCCACAGCACCTGAAGGCACCAGCCGACAGCGTAGATGCTAACACAGCTGTAGCTAACACAGCTGTAGCTAACACAGCTGTAGCTAACGCTGCGGCGTGGGTGAACCCTGATCTGATCTTCTCACTCAGATTTCCTGGGTCTTGAACCAATCAACGTTCTTCGTCTCAGGTGATAGAAATAAAACAACAACAACAGAACGTTGTTTTTTTTTTTGTCACGTTTGTTGGATTCTTGCTGAGTTTAGCACGAACGCCGCAGAACGACTGCTTCGTTGTGGAACGGCGTCCTGTATTGATCCATCCAATCAAAATGATTAACTAAGAGACACACG
>NC_024320.1:26548127-26549868 GCF_000523025.1 Cynoglossus semilaevis
AGTGGATGAAAAAAAGTGCTGACGTTTGTCTGAGTCGTCGTTGTCTTCCTGGGTTCTGGTTTGATTCCTGTGGTCGTCGTCTGCAGCTCAACTATATTTTTATTTTCTCTGTAGCAACGGTCAGAACGTGGGTTGTAGAAGGTCACAGGTCACAGGTCATAGGTCACAGACCAGGTCAGTCAGAGTAAACCAGTCAAATAGTTCCAAGACAATCATTTCTGGTGTTGAACTGGTTCAGGTTTTAAACCTTCAGTCTCAGGCAGCAGTTATGAACCCCCTGCTGGAGTCTGGTGGTAATGACACATGGTCAAGGTAACCGTCCAACTCTGATGGAAATATATATGTTACATATATTCTTAATTCTTTTTTGTCTGGATTGGCATTTTGTCCAGTTTGTCTCTTGCTGGTGCCTCTGGTGGTGTAATGTTGAATTGCATTTGTAATCATATTTTGGCCGTTAAATTCTCCTCTGGTCCAACAGATGTCGCTGGTTCAGGTGAAAACGACCCAGTGCTGCAGCAGTGACCCAGTCCAGTGTCAGTCCAGTCTCTGCTCCACTGCTCCACTGTGTTTCCTCCACCTCTCTCTGTCTCTCTCTCTCTCTCTCTCTCTCTCGCCACCTTCAGATCAGATTTATTTCATTCCTCTCTCCTTCTGGTCCCAAACCACATTTCAATTTACAGTCAACAGTTTGAGGAAGGCGGCGCACGGCGTTTGTGGCGGCAGAGAAACAAACCGTCAGCTCAGATCTTTACTGCGACTGTTAGGGTCGTACGATCAAATGAAACAGCAAATGACTCCGACTCCGACTCCGCTCTGAGCTGACGCTCCGCCTCCTGAATACTGATCCACCGCCGCCATCTGTAGCAGGTGTTGGTTTTAGAGTAAATGAAGACGTCGATGTTGGTTATCGTGGAGGTCAAAGGGTGAAGTCGGAGAACGACGCTAACCTGACGACAGAAAAACATCGAAAACCAACGTTCTTCAGTTTGTCCAAGGACGACCTTTGACCCCAGGTCAAAACCTGCTCCTTTTCTGGTCCAAGGACTGAAATCCACTTCTTTTAAAATGTGTTCATTTTTCAAAAGAAAAAAAAAACAAAATCCAGGTGGCGCTCTATGACCAAAACCTCTTTAACAATTACTCCAGGTTTCCTACTGGACGTTTGGTTCAAATTCAACAGTTGACATTTGAGCAGATCGTCCAACAAACAACGTCCACCCTCGAGGACACGGGAGACAATCGTCGGCATAAAAGTGAACAATTCAGGAACTGAAGTCACAACAACGTGTTTTTCTGCCTCTCCTTAAAACAAGTTGTTCTTTTTATCGTTCTGTCGCAGTCACGTTAGCGCTGGTGGATTTTAAAAACGCCGCCGCGGTCTGAGCCGCACGTGAACTTGTGAACCTCGAACGGAATGAGTCCAAGTCGGAGGAGAATTCCAGGCAGTTGGATGTGAGTGTGAGCGTTGGCTGCTGAAGAGGCAGAAAGAAGATTATAGGACTGACACACACACACACACACACACACACACACGCTGCTTTAATTCGTGCTGTTTAAATACCGCTGACGTCCGACTTCATGAGGTGAGCGGTAAATAAAGGGACATAAATGAATATTATTCGTCCGATCGGTGATTTATCCTCGACTGCATTAAAGTGTTGACGCTCGCTGCTGAAACTGATGAGTCACATGTTCGCCGGACGCCGCCGCCGCCGCCACACGAGGATTATGGAAATGG
>NC_024320.1:26551615-26553783 GCF_000523025.1 Cynoglossus semilaevis
ACACACACACACACACACACACACACACACACACACTGCGCTGCTTTAATTCGTGCTGTTTAAATACCGCTGACGTCCGACTTCATGAGGTGAGCGGTAAATAAAGGGACATAAATGAATATTATTCGTCCGATCGGTGATTTATCCTCGACTGCATTAAAGTGTTGACGCTCGCTGCTGAAACTGATGAGTCACATGTTCGCCGGACGCCGCCGCCGCCACACGAGGATTATGGAAATGTCGTTCAGTTTCTAATGACTTTGGTCTTTAGAAAATGAGTCCACATACGTTTGAGTTTTTTTTTTTTTAATCCAAAATTCCGATGTGGCTCGAGCTGCGTTTCATATCTGAGGTAGAAAAACATTTAAAAATGAATCGGTGAAAGTGAAGTGTTTGAAGGAGCAGATAATATTCATGATGTTTGTTAGTTTAAATGTTTTTATTTAAATGGGTTTTTTTCTTTGTATTTGAGGGTTGAACATGTGACCCTCTTTCTGTCAGGCAGGACCACTCACCGCTCCTCCACCGTGTGCACACAAATTTGAATTTTCATCTTATAATTTCAGTTGGTTTCTTTCCTCCCATCATGCATTTCTCTCCCTCTGTTTTAATTTTAATTCAACATTTTTGACATTTGGTTCATCGTTCATCATGCATTTCTCTCCCTCTGTTTTTATTTTAAATTTGATTTTTAATTCAACAATTAAATCGTCTCGTTTTCACCGTCGTGTTTTCGTACATTCTGACGTCAGTGACCTGCTTCAGTTCTGCAGTAAAATCATCTGTCTAACCGACCTCTAGGTGGAGCAGGTGAGCACCTGGGCGTACTGTATTGTCTTCAGGCTGCAGACTGTCGTGGTGAAAGAAAAAAAAAATTAAATATTTGCAGCTGAGCCAAAGAGGTTGACGAAAACAGAGCAGGGAATTCTGGTTGTTTGTTTTGACTCTGCCTGACGACAGGACGGTGACAGCCTGACAAATGGAACAGCACCTCCGGTGGTGAGTCCTTTAACTCAGGTCTGCAGACACACACACACACACACACACGCGCGCGGCTGCAGGTGAACTCCGAGGCTGAAGAGACAGAATTCTATTCTCTGCTCATAACATTTGGTGTGAGAGCCAAGAGAACCGACTCCCCCACGGGTGACGACGGTCTGAACAGTGTGGGGGAGGAGAAGCTCGTCTCCCACCTGAAACAGCCGCTCTCCAACAAAGTGTAAGTTCCAGAAAACCACGGCCTGTGAAACCACCTCTGTGGTTCAGACCAACATTCAATTTTTATTTTGTTTCCTCAAAGTCAGAGACAATTGGAAAAAAAATGAACCTTTTTCTAACTTTAAAGAACAAAAGTTTTCAAAAGATGAGAATTTATTTTTTGGAACAGGAAAACAATCGTTTCTTTCTGGATCAAATTCAGCAGAAACTTTTGAACAGGTTTCACAGGAAAATAAGACCAGTGACACAAACACTGACTGGTAACAGTTAGCACTGCTAAAGGTTAGCACAGCTAAATGTTAGCACTGCTAAATGTTAGCAACTGCTAAAGGTTAGCATTGCTAAAGGTTAGCATTGCTAAAGGTTAGCATTGCTAAAGGTTAGCACAGCTAAAGGTTAGCACAGCTAAAGGTTAGCACAACTAAAGGTTAGCATTGCTAAAGGAACTTGTTTTTATTTTGGTTCTGATGAAAACGTCGTCTTCAGAAGAGTTTGACGAAGACGACGATGAATAAAATTTTAAATTTCTGTTTTGCGACTTATTTTTACCGTAGGAAAACCTGGTTTAGAAAACTGAAGGTGCTGATGGTGAAGGTGATAAAGTAGGGGGCGCTGTTCTCTTCCCTCACTGATACTGGTACAGAAACATCGTTGTAATGTTTTTCGGACGAAGGTTCCAACAACAACAATGTTCCGCCTGATGATTTTCATACAAATATCCCGATCAGTATTCAAGGAGCGTCGGAAAAAAAGGCATCGTACGAACGATCTGATTTGACAGCCTGAAGAAAACGCCTCAGGCAACGAATCACAGCGGGAGCGAAGAAAAGACGGAGGTGACAGAGCAACGGAAGAGGAGTTCAGGTTGGTCACCCCCCCATCACCTCACCCCCAAACACCTCACCCCCCAACACCTCACCCCCCAACACCTCACCCCCCCGACCCTCACC
>NC_024320.1:26554093-26556154 GCF_000523025.1 Cynoglossus semilaevis
GAGGAAGGAAAGAAGGGTGGAAGGGTGGAAGGAAGAATGGAAGGGTGGAAGGAAGGAAGGGTGGAAGGAAGGAAGGGAGGGGGGGAGGGGGGAGGGGGGAGGAGGTCACTGCAGCTTATCTCCTTCACTGTCACTCAGTTCCCTCAGCGTTCTCCATCTGTGTTTCTAAAACTGTGGGCCAGGACCCAGAGTGGGTCGTGGGCAGCAGTTCTGATTCTGTAGAGGTGAATGTGGGCTGCAGCCCAGTACTGCTGGGTCTTTGAAGGTGGAGGAGTACTACAGTACTGGACCTGGTGCAGATCCAGAGACGAGATACACAAGTATAAAGTACTGTTTTTTTATTCTTAGTTTTTTCTGGTCCAGTCTGGTTCTGGTTCCTGCTGCAGGAACTCTTTGGTTTTTCTCCATTAGTCCTCTGCAGTCGACGGCTCTGCCAGTCCCTGGAGCAGCAGCAGCAGCAGCAGTAACAGTAACAGCAACAGCAGCAGCAACAGCAACAGCAGCAACAGCAGCAGTAACAGCAGCAACAGTAACAGCAGCAGCAGCACCAGCAGCAGCAGCAGCAACAGCAGGAGCAGCAGCAACAGCAGTAACAGCAGTACCAGCAGCAGTAGCAGCAGCAGCAGCAGGAACAGCAGTAACAGCAGCAGGAACAGCAGTAACAGCAGCAACAGCAGGAGCAGCAGCAACAGCAGCAGCAACAGCCGCAGCAGCAGGAACAGCAGCAGTAACAACAGTAACAGCAGCAGCAACAGCAGCAGCAGGAACAGCAGTAACAGCAGCAACAGCAGGAGCAGCAGCAACAGCAGCAGTAACAGTAACAGCAGCAGTAACAGCAGTAACAGCGGTAACAGCAGTAACAGCAGCAGCATCAGTAACAGCAGCAGCAGGAGCAGCAACAACAGCAGCAGCAACAGCAGTAACAGCAGCAGCAGCACCAGCAGCAGCAGCAGCAGCAGAAACAGCAGCAGCAGCAGTAGCAGCAGCAGTAACAGTAACAGTAACAGCAACAGCAACAGCAACAGCAGCAGCAACAGCAACAGCAGAAACAGCAGCAGCAGTAACAGCAGTAACAGCAGCAGCAACAGCAGCAACAGCAGGAACAGCAGCAGTAACAACAGTAACAGCAGCAGCAGCAACAGCAACAGCAACAGCAGCAGCAACAGCAACAGCAGCAACAGCAGGAGCAGCAGCAGCAGCAGAAACAGCAGCAGCAGCAGAAACAGAAGCAGTAGCAGCAGCAGTAGCAGCAGCAGCAGCAGGAGCAGCAGCAACAGCAGCAGTAACAGCACCAGTAACAGCAGCAGCATCAGTAACAGCAGTAACAGCGGTAACAGCAGTAACAGCGGTAACAGCAGTAACAGCAGTACCAGCAGCAGCAGTAACAGCACCAGTAACAGCAGCAGCAGCAGGAGCAGCAACAACAGCAGCAGCAACAGCCGCAGCAGCAGTAACAGCAACAGCAACAGCAGCAGTAACAGCACCAGTAACAGCAGCAGCAACAGCAGTAACAGCAGCAACAGCCGCAGCAGCAGGAACAGCAGTAACAGCAGCAACAGTAACAGCAGCAGTAACAGCAGCAGGAACAGCAGTAACAGCAGCAGTAACAGCACCAGTAACAGCAGCAGCAACAGCCGCAGCAGCAGTAACAGCCGCAGCAGCAGTAACAGTAACAGCAGCAGTAACAGTTCCGTCCTCTGATTTCTCAGCTGCTGGTCCTGTGAAACAGTACCAGGTTCTGACTGGTTCTGGACCAGAGGTGTGGACTCCACAGAACCTCCCACTCTAACTGAGGACCAATCACTCCGACTTTACGACTTTACGACTTTACGACGTTCCGCAGCCAAAGGCAGAGACGGTTATTTAGCTTCACCTCCGTCCAACTCCATCGTCTGCAGCCAATTACACTGTAACGCTCACTTAAGCGAACGGTGGATGTGGCCCAAGCCGTGGTGCCGTGGGCAGCTTGGACGAAGACCGACTCTGAAACCAGTTTTTTTTTATGTAATCGCAGCAGTTAGCTAACAGACATTAGCATGAACAAATGAGTCACACAGTAAT
>NC_024320.1:26556280-26556977 GCF_000523025.1 Cynoglossus semilaevis
CCCCACTCCACCAGGCAGCAGGAGAACTGTTCCAGTCCCATTCTGTGATAGTTCTCTGTAATGCATGCAGTTTAATGAATCGGTACCAGCCTTTTACAGCAGCAGTTAGTGCCTCGTCCTGCTGATTCAGTGTTTCTCAAATGGAGGTTCATGATCTCAGGTGGGAGATGAGGTTCAATCTGAGGGGCGCGGGACAGACTGGGGTTCTTCATATTGATTTATTTTCTTCTCCAGATCTGGAGGAGCCAAGAACCGTTCAGTTCCTGCCAAGATGATTGGATTATTTCATTCACACGTGTCAAACTCAACTTCTGAAGTTTGTGAAGTGTCCGTTATCTAGAAAACCTCCTCAGAGATTCCACAGCATTTTTCACACGGTACAACAGGTCGACGCCACTGGTCGTCAGCCGTCACGTCTGATTGGTGCAATTACCCTTCATTAATACCCCATGATATCTGCCTCCAGCCAAACTCTGCACGGAGACTGTCTTGGAACAAATTCAGATTTTCTGATCTCATTCACAGTTATACACCTAGAGGGAGTGTGCAGTACTGTAGTACTGTAGTACTGCAGTACTGAGACAGTGAATCCAGACTCATTTACTTTCTTTAAATCTGCCCGGTTACATCTGCTTCGAGAGGCCGTTCTGTCTTTCAGCCACGAGTCTCCGTGGCCGCCACGCCTGGATGACGGGAT
>NC_024320.1:26557579-26560143 GCF_000523025.1 Cynoglossus semilaevis
CCCCCCACTCCACCAGGCAGCAGGAGAACTGTTCCAGTCCCATTCTGTGATAGTTCTCTGTAATGCATGCAGTTTAATGAATCGGTACCAGCCTTTTACAGCAGCAGTTAGTGCCTCGTCCTGCTGATTCAGTGTTTCTCAAATGGAGGTTCATGATCTCAGGTGGGAGATGAGGCTCAATCTGAGGGGCGCGGGACAGACTGGGGTTCTTCATATTGATTTATTTTCTTCTCCACATCTGGAGGAAACGTTCAGTTCCTGACAAGATGATTGGATTATTTCATTCACACATGTCAAACTCAACTTCTGAAGTTTGTGAAGTGTCCGTTATCTAGAAAACCTCCTCAGAGATTCCACAGCATTTTTCACACGGTACAACAGGTCGACGCCACATGGTCGTCAGCCGTCACGTCTGATTGGTGCAATTACCCTTCATTAATACCCCATGATATCTGCCTCCAGCCAAACTCTGCACGGAGACTGTCTTGGAACAAATTCAGATTTTCTGATCTCATTCACAATTATACACCTAGAGGGAGTGTGTAGTACTGTAGTACTGTAGTACTGTAGTACTGTAGTACTGAGACAGTGAATCCAGACTCATTTACTTTCTTTAAATCTGCCCGGTTACATCTGCTTCGAGAGGCCGTTCTGTCTTTCAGCCACGAGTCTCCGCGGCCGCCACGCCTGGATGACGTGATGGTAATTCTCACGATCACCACCGGCCACGAGCGTCGCCGTTTCTCCACGTCACGCCTCATGAAAATCCACTCACAGATGAGACTGGAAGGCAGGGTTATTGATGTAGTTGCCCCGGCTGTCAGGGTAACGGGGTGACAGCTGGGGCAACAACCACACAGTACTGCAGTAGTATTTCAACCGTACCTCGTATCATCGTATCACGGTCAACGTCTCCTTTGACTTTGTGATATCCACGCCTCATCCCTGAGAATGTCTCCCCCTGGTGACAGCAGCGGTGTTTAATAAAGATCCATCCTGGTTCTCCATATTCCACCGATCACAGATCAATACTGAAACAGAAACACTCCGTCATTCCATCCAGGGGACTCCGTGTCACAGGAAGGGAATTTGTCTCAGCGGCAGAAGTCATAAAACACCTCACGGTGATAATTGATGTCCAATGGACACAAATTCAATCCTGACTTGTCAAAATGAGGCCACGCCCCACATCTTTAGTTCTGCGTCCGAACCCAGAGACTGAAGACGTCACGCCAACGAGGTTGATACTTTGATAAACTTTTGTCTTAGTCAAAGGATCGGAAAAACAGGTCTGTGCAAAGAAAAGTTAAGGAGACGTTAAACGGACCAATCACGATGCGGTAATTTAAAGTTTGTTGATTAGTTTATTAGTATCTGAGGTTCTGGGTGTTGAACCAAAACGACCAGGAGCCAATCATCATCCAGAGAGGTTCAGAAACTGCACCGGGCCTTAGGTCACAACGTAAGGAAAGTCTGGTCCCATCCTGTCACTGGGTGGCGCTACAACCATTGGATTTTGCCACATTAGCTTTCTTTAGTTTTGGTTGTTGCATTTGGGAACTTTTTGCCCTTCGTTTTGTCTCCCAGACGGAGTCGGACGATAACGAATGGTTATTTCCTGTCGTAAATATGGCATGAATTTAAAATGGCTTCAGGCTGAGAACGTCCGACCGACTCTGAAGGCCTCAGGGCAGATTTCTTTCAACCTGGCAACACCTGAGGCTGAAATATGATTGGCTAAAAAACTCAACTTTATGCAAATGGAAGCAGCAAAAAAAAAACAAAAACAATGGCAGAAATAAATGAGGAGAAGAGAATACTACAGTATTACTGCAATATTTGATCAATATTCATGAGATAAAATATATTGAAAAACACGTGACTGGTTCTGGTACTGGTCCAGATGACCTTTCTTTGTAAAGGTCATTGTACTATGTAGAGTTACAGTGTTACTACGCAGTATTCAGTGAGTATTTGAATCCCAGTGTACTTGGTGTAAACGTCAAATACTGATTAGTATCAAAGCGATTGTATCCATATCCCATAATGCCCCTCTCTGATCCGTAGGTGATTCTCCTCCTCCTCACTGCTGCCCCGTCTGGACCGTTTTATACAGTCATTATTTCAAAATGCTTCAAATTAAAACAAAAACAGAAACAAAAACAAAAACAAACTGAACTTTTTTTAACTCTCCTCCGTTCATGCATGAGTTCTTTGGTTGAACGGGAAAAATAACGAGCTCTTGTGCAATTTTACGCAACACCTTTACACCACAGTCACACACACAAACACACACTCGTCTGTTTTGCTCCATATATTTCTCTCTGTGAAGAGTTCTTCCTCAATAAAACTCCATGATTCATGAGAAGTGGAGGGAGGCAGTGGGTGAGGCAGTGGGGGGGGAGGGGGTGAGGAGGGGGTGAGGTCTATCCCACAGAGAGGGGGCAGGCTGCCGGTCAAAGCTCACTACACATTCTGATTTTGCCTCCACGCTCGGCTCCGTCACCTGGTTCCGGAGGTCTCCGCGTCCTCTCCCGCCGCCCACTCTCGCGCTCATGCCACAC
>NC_024320.1:26560198-26561539 GCF_000523025.1 Cynoglossus semilaevis
GCCCCCGGCTCCTGCAGCTGTCTCCCTCTTCCTCCTCCTCCTCCTCCTCCTCCTCCTCCTCCGTCACCTGCTTCTTTCTCGTTCTCGTCTCTTTTTTTCCGGACTCTTCGTTTCTCCGTAAACATACGGTGAAAGAAAAACAAAGAAAACAATTTCACGGCCTGCTGTCCCAGATTGACATGATGGCAGGAATTCTTCACTTCCCACAAATAAAAGTTCCAGCTCATGAATATTTAACTGACGGAGATGAAAACTTTTCTAAAAAGATGTGACGGCAGCGTGAGGTCGGTCAGGTTTAGACGCCTGAACGTTACAGTAAGACGAGGGGGAGGGGCTTCGACGCTGATCAAACTGATACGGTCATTTTGATTGGACCGGAGTTCAATCCTGGGGGGGGGGCAGTAGGGGGCAGCACTCCAACAGAAGAGAAACAGATTCTCTTCTTGAAATATACCGATTTATCCGGTGGTTCCCAAACTGTTGGTGGCGTCCTACAATCCCTAGGTGGCGCTGGTCTGAGTTTTTTACTTTGTTCAATGCAAACATCGACCGAGGAACTGGAGACGGAATTCTCTGATGGAAACAAAACACTGAGATAAAAATGTCAAAAAAATTAAATGTATTTTTAAAAACCCAACAGAAGAATTCCACTGGGGGAGAGGGGGGGGTTGACATCCTGACGAAGATGAAGATGATGATGATGATGAAGGGTTTCTTTCTTTTTCTTCTTTTTTGTTTTGACATCCATCTCATCATGTTTTATCAGGTTAATAAACGTCTNCAGGGGGGGTTAATCCTTTTTTTCCAATTACACTTTTCCGTCCCCCCCTTTTTTCCTCCATTGTTGAGCAGCAGAGCAGGGAAACCAAGTATTTAGCCTCCTGACCTGACGGCAGTGACGGCTGCAGACGTTTGTCTTCATCTCAGGTAATTTGTGAGTGAATCAGTGGATCAGTGGATCAGTGAATCAGTGGATGAGTGAATCAGTGAATCAGTGAATCAGTGGATCAGTGGATCAGTGAATCAGTGGATCAGTATATCAGTGGATCAGTGGATCAGTGGATGAGTGAATCAGTGAATCAGTGAATCAGTGGACCAGTGGATCAGTGGATGAGTGAATCAGTGAATCAGTGAATCAGTGAATCAATGAATCAGTGAATCAGTGGATCAGTATATCAGTGGACCAGTGGATCAGTTGATGAGTGAATCAGTGAATCAGTGGATCAGTGAATCAGTGGATGAGTGAATCAGTGAATCAGTGGATCAGTGGATCAGTATATCAGTGGACCAGTGGATGAGTGAATCAGTGGATCAGTGGATGAGTGAATCAGTGAATCAGTG
>NC_024320.1:26565242-26567928 GCF_000523025.1 Cynoglossus semilaevis
ATCAGTGGATCAGTGGATCAGTGGATCAGTGAATCAGTAACTCTCGGCTTCGACTTCAACTTCACCCTTTTGCTAAACGTTGGTTCTTTAAGACGAGACCCTCGGGGTTTCCATCCCATCTCTCTCTCTCCCTCTCTCTCTCTCTCTCTCTCTCCTCTCACGGTGATTGTCACTCCTCCGTCCTCGGTGATTCTCCTTCTCCTGAACTTCTCAGCTTCTGCCTCCGACACAGACGTCGAGGACCACTGACTACGGTTCAACCACTCCTGTCTGTCTGTGTGTGTGTGTGTGTGTGTGTGTGTGTGTGTGAGCCGACCCTGCTGTTCTGACAGGTTTCACACTGACTTCACACATTCTAATGTGTGACGGTCAGACTGAACACCCAGGGGGCGCCGTGGTGTCAGCAGCTCGTTTCTGCCTCCTGTCAATCATGTTTACGTTTTCCGTCCATCAGGAGTTCAATCTTTGATCTTTAAATTAATTTAATCAAGTTCTCTGTGAATTAGTACTCAGTTAATTAGAGCTTCATTAGCGGCGCAACAATTAACGAAGGGAAAAAAAATCCTTCAATAAAATTCACCAGAGAAACTGATGTTGAAGGTTTTAATATTAGATGAAATACTGCGTTTTAATATTAGATGAAAAACTGCAAATATACAGTAAATATACTGTAAATATATAGTAAATATACTGTAAATACACAGTAAATATACAGTCAATATACAGTAAATATACTGTAAATATATAGTAAATACACAGTAAATACACAGTAAATACACAGTAAATACTGTACATACTGTAAATACTGTAGTACTGATTTTCTCTTTAAATTCACTTCATTCTGATACTGCAGTACTTCTGTTTCTGACCTTTGTAGTATTAATATAAATATCATCTTCCAACTGCTTTTAACTGAATTGAATTAAACTGATGACATCATCAACTACACACTCCATATATGGTCATTTCAGCTGCGGCTGCAGTTTTTTTTTCTTTTGGCAATTCTTAGCTATTTCACTTATTTCATTTAATTTTTCCATGACTTCCTGATTTTTTTAACTGAATATATAAGAAAAAACACATTTTGTAGCAGAAAGTACTCACACACAAAAAGATTATATATATATATATATATATATATATATATACTGTATATATAAAACAGAAGAGAAAGTCAATCAACCTGACGGTGAGAACACTGAACCACAGACACATCAGTGTCTGTGGTTCAGTGTTTTACGTCAGTTGTTCTTCTTTGGTTCTAAACCCCCGGGGCAGTCAGTATCTGTTAGCTACAGAACAAAGTCTGGAGACGCCAGAACAAACGTCCAGACTTTGACGTCAGATCAAGTCAGAGAGACACAACAATAAAATCCCAGAATGCCTCAGAGCCAAAGAAACCGATCCGTTATTTTACTTTTCCCGAGGACAGACAGGAGACAGACAGGAGACAGACCAGCAGTCACAGACCGGCGGTCACAGACCCATGGTCACAGACCAACGGTCACAGACCGACGGTAACAGACCGGCGGTCACAGACCGGCATTTACAGACCTGCAGTCACAGACCGGCGATCGTCAGAAACTAAAACACGCCCCCTACCTGTGGTTCTGATTATTAGCACTTTTAATTTAACCTCTGACATACAAATACTAAAGGTGAGGGCTGTGGCCCATCGTGAGACCAGACGTCTTATATAAAGAAAATTAAAATATTGTCTAAATGTTAGTCTCCTGTGATTCTAGTTGTAGTAAATATTTTCAGTCAAAGAAGAATTTAAACCAAAGAGGAAATGAAAATGTTTTTAAATTTCACTTCAACACTGGAACATTTTAACATCATGGACAAACTCTAAACTCTGAGGACGTTTCTGGACATGTCCCTGTGGAGACTGAGTCCAACTGCTTTAACAAACACTTCAAAACCAGAGTGAGAACCATGTGCTATCATACCATCAGCCAGATGGTCTGGTACCAGGAAAAAAAGGAAGAGACAGAGAGAGAGAAAGACAGAGAGAGAGACAAAGAAAGAGAGAGAGAGAGAGATAGAGAGAGACAGAGACAGAGCCAGTGAGACAGAGACAGAGACACAGAGACAGAGACAGAGCCAGTGAGACAGAGACAGAGACAGAGAGGCAGAGACAGAGACAGAGAAAGAGACAGAGACAGAGAGACAGAGAGACAGAGAGAGAGTGACAGAGAGACAGAGACAGAGAGAGAGAAAGACAGAGAGAGAGACAGACAGAGAGAGAGAGAGACAGACAGAGAGAGAGAGAGAGAAACAGAGAGAGAGACAGAGAGAGACAGAGACAGAGAAACAGAGACAGAGACAGAGAGGCAGAGACAGAGACAGAGAGGCAGAGACAGAGACAGAGAGAGAGAAAGACAGAGAGAGAGACAAAGAAAGAGAGAGAGAGAGAGAGAGCCATATACACATGATTAAATATTATGAGGTTTTTTTATCGGTCAAATATTTTCCAGGGACAGTCCACTTTTCCGTGATCACCTCCTGGCCCATAAATCCCGACGTTCTGTTTTTACAGCAGCTGTGAACGATTTCCAGCAGTTGTTGTTCAACAATCGTCACTTCTCCTCGGAGCTCAGTGCTTTGTTGTGTTAATGTAATATTCTAATAACTTCAGTTCTGCCTGCGACGCTGTCTGAGAATGGAGGGGGGGGGGGGGGGC
>NC_024320.1:26567998-26569368 GCF_000523025.1 Cynoglossus semilaevis
ACCACGGGCCACATGTTGAACCACTAATGTTGTTTTATCACTTCATGCTTCATTAATGAATCACCGTCACCCAGGAGGAAACCAGTCGCTCCAGGCTCCGGTTGTTCTTTGGGATTTGGATTTTTTTTTTTTTTCTAAGACCCAACTGTTGGTTCTGTAACGATAACGACAGAAATCACCAGGTTCTCCAGTTAAACTAGTTAAACTAGTTAAACTAGTTAAAAAACCAGCTTCAGTATCTGGACTAAACACCGACTGTTCTTCAGTGACTTCAGTTTTCCAGGACCGACAGACGGAGAACCAGAACTTTGGCATTTGTTTATGGAACTAAATGAGCTCCTCTGGCAGCGAGACTGAAAACAACACGTGTTGAAAAAAAAATGTCTCATTTGTTAGTCGTCCCTCTGACACTGGAACAGAAGAGTCCAGCAGACAGAGACTCAGAGACTCAGAGACTCAGACTCAGACTCAGACTCAGAGACTCAGACTCAGAGACTCAGACTCAGAGACTCAGAGACTCAGACTCAGAGACTCAGAGACTCAGACTCAGAGACTCAGACTCAGAGACTCAGAGACTCAGACTCAGACTCAGAGGCTCAGACTCACAGACAGGATTTCCTGTGGCCTGAGCTGTTCCATCACTAACTCCCCGTCTGTAAACACACTTGGACCAGTTGGACCAGTTGGGACCAGTTGGACCAGTTGGACCAGTTCAGTTCAGCTGCTCCGGTCGACTCCGACTCATTAAAACAGCAGAAAACTCTGTCAATTATCAGGACTGAATCTTGTCTCCTGTGTGTGTGTAAATAAACAGCTGACGGCGGTTGTTGTTGGATCAGAGCCGGGTGTGTGTGTGTGTGTGTGTGCGCTGCCTTCAGTGACAGTCGGATTAGTGAGCGCCACAGTGAAAACAGAATCCACAGAAAACCATATTCTCACATGGTTTTCTGTTGACGTTTCCATCCAGTGAACTGAACACAGACCAGTACCAGTACCAGTAACAGTACCAGGAACAGTACCAGTACCAGTAACAGTAACAGTACCAGTAACAGTACCAGGAACAGTACCAGTAACAGCACCAGGAACAGTACCAGTACCAGGAACAGTACCAGGAACAGTACCAGTACCAGGAACAGTACCAGTACCAGGAACAGTACCAGTACCAGGAACAGTACCAGTACCAGGAACAGTACCAGTACCAGGAACAGTACCAGTACCAGGAACAGTACCAGTACCAGGAACAGTACCAGTACCAGGAACAGTAATAGTACCAGTACCAGTAACAGTAACAGTACCAGTAACAGTACCAGGAACAGTACCAGTAACAGTACCAGGAACAGTACCAGTACCAGGAACAGTACCAGTACCAG
>NC_024320.1:26569402-26569981 GCF_000523025.1 Cynoglossus semilaevis
CAGTACCAGTACCAGTACCAGTACCAGTACCAGTAACAGTACCAGTACTACTCTGAGCCCACCGAGTACTGCACTACTGTTCCACGCCCCTTAGGTTGCTTGTTAGCATACAGTGTGTTAGCACTGAGCTGCTGTTAGCCTCTGGGTTTTTGTTGTGTCCATGGATCGACTTCGTTCTCACAGAATATTTGGTTCATTTTATGCTACTGTCTTGGCTAACAGTTAGCTAACTGGTTTCTGTTTGTTATATTTACTGAGTCTGGCTAATGGACAGACAACTACAGACGTCTGTCTGTCTGTAGTTGTCTGTTCTCCAGGTTCTGTTCTAGAGTTAACTTCATCTCGTCTTGAAGGTTATAAGAAGAGCCCTGATTGGACGAGAGCTTTTTTTGCCTCTGGTTTCCGTTAATTCCTTCTTCTGTTTGATTAAATCTTGATCGTTTTTAATCCCTCAAAAGTTACTCCATCAGAACCAGAACTTTGGAATGTGTCCTCCCTCACTGTGCTGGAGCTGTGTGTACCTGTACTTGTCCTTTGTGGGGACATTTCTCTGTAAACACAGCAGGGTTGTTGGGACAC
>NC_024320.1:26570925-26571320 GCF_000523025.1 Cynoglossus semilaevis
GTGTACCATGTGTACCATGTGTACCAGGTGTACCATGTGTACCATGTGTACCAGGTGTACCATGTGTACCATGTGTACCAGGTGTACCATGTGTACCATGTGTACCAGGTGTACCATGTGTA
Source organism: Cynoglossus semilaevis (assembly GCF_000523025.1). NCBI lineage: Eukaryota > Metazoa > Chordata > Actinopteri > Pleuronectiformes > Cynoglossidae > Cynoglossus > Cynoglossus semilaevis. The sequence goes on from NC_024320.1 coordinate 26,571,048, forward strand.
CCATGTGTACCAGGTGTACCATGTGTACCATGTGTACCAGGTGTACCATGTGTACCATGTGTACCAGGTGTACCATGTGTACCATGTGTACCAGGTGTACCATGTGTACCATGTGTACCAGGTGTACCATGTGTACCATGTGTACCAGGTGTACCATGTGTACCATGTGTACCAGGTGTACCATGTGTACCATGTGTACCAGGTGTACCAGGTGTACCAGATGTACCAGGTGCACCAGGTGTACCAGGTGTACCATGTGTACCATGTGTACCA
>NC_024320.1:26571593-26572449 GCF_000523025.1 Cynoglossus semilaevis
CCAGGTGAGAGTGACACCATGTGGTTTTCTCTCCTGTCCTGGTTGAGGTCTGGATGAATCTACTTTAATAACCATGGCTGGTGATCGGTCTACTGCCCCCGGTGGTAAAGGTAGGAACAGCAGCTGTACGACGTTACAGGATTGGTCTGTTATTAATGACATCATCACAGGCTCTTCGTTGTACTTTACTAATACTGTATGCAGTATCATGTGTATTTTTACTGAAGTACGTAACCAGTTCCAGTTGGTATCTTGGTGACTGTCTGTACTGTCAGTACTGTCAGTACTGTCTGTACTGTCAGTACTGTCAGTACTGTCTGTACTGTCTGTACTGTCTGTACTGTCTGTACTGTCTGTACTGCCTATACTGTCTGTACTGTCTGTACTGCCTGAACTGTCTGTAACTTTATAACATTCTAAACATGAAAACATGTTTCTGTTTGACATAAAAACATTCAAATATAAAATAAAACTCTTTCTCTGTAGACTGAAAGGTCAAAGGTCGTTCAGCCTCACAAAGACCTTTGACAAACACTGAGGTCAGTGATTCACTCACTGACATCACAGAGTCTGACACAGGTGTGTCTGTTGGTCTGTAGTACACCGGTACATCCTGTAGGATTTCGGCGTTGGCGGTTGTAGGTCATGTGTCCTGGACTGGCTGAGGCGTTGGAGGATGTAGGTCATGTGACCTGGATTAGAGTCAAAAAAGGCTGTGGGGTATTTTTAGACTCACCTGCCCCGACCAGGCAGTTGGATTCATTTATTTATTTCCCCAAACCATCATCTCTGTGCACTCCACCGTACACCCCCACATGTTCATCTGCTGAAATGTTAGGGTGGGGGGGGCAGGGGG
>NC_024320.1:26572591-26573707 GCF_000523025.1 Cynoglossus semilaevis
GCTGGAGCAGTAAAATGTTTCTTTTCAGTTACAAGGTTGTTGGATTTAATCTGTGCTGCCATGAAAATCCGATCCCTGGGCCGTGGTTGGTTCTCATGCATCTTAATGTGACGAATAAAAACTGACGAATAAAAACTGACGAATAAAAACTGACGAATAAAAACTCTTTAATGAAACAAGATCGAACTCTTCAGCTGCGTTTAACCTGAGAATTCTTAGTTTTTTCTCTGCCTTTGGTTCAGTGTTTACAGCTGGGGGGGGGTTGGCTGTACAGTGACCTCCAGGTCCAACTTCATTCTTGCTGGAGGAAGATTTTTCAAGTGGCAATTTGAGCGTGAGGTCAAAGGTCAAACCTCAGCTGCCTTCAACATGAATTCGCCCCCCCCACATCAAGAAAAACAGAAAATATGTTCAACAAAACGCACAAAAATTAGCCTATAAGAAGTGATCCATCCATCCATCCATCCATCCATCCATCCATCCATCCATCCATCCATCCATCCATCCATCCATCCATCCATCCATCCATCCATCCATCCATCCATCCATCCATCCATCCATCCATCCATCCATCCATCCATCCATCATCCATCCATCATCCATCCATCCATCCATCTATCCGTCCATCCATCATCCAGTCGGAGCAGGAACACAAGCGTCACATCGTCAGCATATTGAATGATTTTAAGACCAAACACAGAATCAGACCTGGTTTGTTCCATTTCATTCAGACAGGAACCAGATTCAGTAAAACTGTCAAATATATCAGCGTATCGTCTTTATTGAAGGTTCAGCTTCAGTTTCTCTCCTCACTCTGGTTAATCATCCATTTATTCGACTTCTTACAGCGAACGACGGAACATTTTAAATCATATTTAAAAACACCGACGTAACGTTTTCTGTAAAGAAACAAATTCATTGTTGTTATAATGAGATTTTGGCCGAAACAATGATCGATCTGAAGGGGTTAATGACGGTGACACGGCTGAGATGGAAGGTCACACACCCCCGCCCCACGTGTTAATCCTCATTGAATATGACAGGAATCAGTATCCTTGACGTCCTGGACGCATTAAGACACTTTCAAAATAAAAGTCACGGCTGCACCGTGCACAA
>NC_024320.1:26573915-26574368 GCF_000523025.1 Cynoglossus semilaevis
CCCCCCCCCCCGGTGATTCCCTGTAAAAGCCGACCCCCGCCTCAGTGCTGCCAACTACAGTTGGCCGTTTTCCACTGTTTGACAGATTCTTAAATCTCCGTTTGTCCCGGTGTAACCTGCGTTAGCGTTGAGAGGACAAATTAAAGTGTCCTCACTTCATAAACCCAGCAGATGGCACCGTTGGGACCGATGGTACCGATGGTACCGCTGGTACCGATCCCAGCCAGTCAATGAAACAGTCACGGTGACTGTGAAGGGATTTGTTCAACAAGGAGGTTGAACCGCTGACACCAGAGCACGGTGTGTTTGTGGCTCTGTTGCCACGGCGACCGTGGACGTGACAACAGAGAGAAAAATACAGAAGGAAAAAAAGATTCAACATCTGGTGCACAGACCAGGTAAGGTCGACACGGCGGAGGACGAGGAGGACAAAGGTCAGGAGGACAGAGTGAC
>NC_024320.1:26574377-26574718 GCF_000523025.1 Cynoglossus semilaevis
AGGGTGGGGGACGGTGAGGGTTAAATTAAACCATAAAACAGAGTGGATTTGTGAGGAGTGAAAATGTCAGCGACTCTGAGGCCGTTGGACCGTGAGCAGGAGCAGGATGAGGAGTAACGCTGGATTAGACCAGAGGGTGGAGCCACTGAGCCCAGAGAACAGACTCAGCTGAACCTGAAACTTCTTCAGGAGAAGATTAAAAAATAAAGGTGCCACACTCGGGCCCCAGGCCAGACTTTGGACACATGCTTCCATTACCTCGTCCTAATCCTTCATCATTATAGTAAACTACTTCATATAAAACCACGCTCCACCCCCCGCTCCCCTGACCCCCCCCGCTC
>NC_024320.1:26574797-26579475 GCF_000523025.1 Cynoglossus semilaevis
GCTCCGCCCCCCCCACACCCACATCCAGTCACCGCTGTTGGAGCGCCGTAACTTTTCCGCAGCCACTTTTTACTGCACTTTACGAACACTCTAATAAAACGCACCATCAACTTCAGGAGCTACAGATCGGCCGACGCCCCCGACAGACGCCGCCGTGCGAGTTACGACCGACGGAAATGAACCAGAATCTGGAGGATCAGAGAAAACGGTGGACGCCGTCTGTGACTTCATGGATTTTTGAGTTTTTTTTCTCAGAACAAATCGAGCAGATTTTATTGAACAGTAAAATGTAGTCGTTAAATTTAATTTTTTTTGTTTTTTTTTTATCGACAGAAATTGAAATAAAATTCACGAAGCTGTGTTTTTATAAGACTTGATTATGGAAATGTTAATGTCCTGAAACAAAGTTGTTTAAATGAACGTCGAGGCAACAAAAAATACACTTTTGATCAGAGAAAAAGAAGAAAATGTGTTTTAAAAAAAAAAAACGCCACCGTTTTCAAGAGGAAGTTTTTCTTTCTACAAACAACACATTTAAAAACAAGATTTGAAAAAAACAAACTTTTAGTTTTTTTCCCTTTGGCTAACCTTTAGCCTTTAGCTCTTTTGACTCGTTTTGGATGATTTTTTCTTCATTAACTCAAAGCCTTTTTTAAATTTAAAAAAACATTTTTTTTTTTTTTTTAGTTTTACTAAATGTGATTTAGCTGTTTCTGCGATTTCTTTATTTGTTAGTACCTCGTGTCTTTGAGCCTTAACCTTTTGTCGTTTCTCTGAACATCGTCTCAGCTCAGGCTAGTTCACAGCACAGACGTCTTTCAGTTAAAGACTCAAAGACTCAGTGAAGTATTTCTAGGTCGCCGCCGTCACCGCCTCGTCTCTTCTCCTCACGGCGTTTGTTATTCCTCCGACCCGTTCTGTCTTTCTTTCTGTTGTGCTTGTTTTTTCAGGCGTTCAAATGTCAACGTCTTGATCAAGACGGATTAAAACAGACCTGATGTGACATCATCCAGCCTGAGGTCGAAGTTCCACAAACTTCCTGCAGCTGCTGCCGACCTCGGAATTATTGACACGACGGTTGATTCCAGAACGTTCTGAGTGGGTTTCACTGAGGTCTCTGTGTTCTAAACATCGACGACGTCCTGGAGAAAAAACCTGGACCCACTGTTCTGACCGAGAACACAGATGAGAGCTGAGACGCAGACCCCAATGGACCCCAGTGGACCCCACTGGAACCCAGTGGGTTCCAGTGGACGAAAACGTTTTCTGATATTTTCATTCATCAGTTTTTGTTTTGTTTTAACTCAAACTTTTGTTTTGCTTCAACAAAATATTAAGAAAAAATACAAATTAATCACAGGAATAAAAACTCAACTTTATGTTAATGAAGTCACAGATTTAGAAAAATGAAGTTTGGACACATCAATCATAAAGTTCTTTCATAAATGACATTTTATGATGAAAAATATGTTTGTTTATAAATGAATGAGGATTCATTTATAAACAAACCTTCGTCAAAGTGACACAGACGGAGCGTCAGTGTAAACAGAGACGCATCACTTCCTGTCACAGTAACATCACCATGTCAGAAACATCTGTTCAGATGTCGAGTTTCATTTCTTTTTGGAAGTTTTTTATATTTTTAATTGTGATTTAAAAAAGCTTATTTTTTTTACAAATAAACAAATGTGTTTTTTTCATTCTACAAAACGGTTTCGTTGAACGTCTGCAGCTGTTTTTTTATTCTAACTCAAATCGACAACTGGACAAAAAAAAAACTTTATTCTATTTAAAAAAAACCCCATTATCGTTCCGTCAGCTCAGAGTTCTGTTCGCCTCAGCGTACGTTTCTCTGATCAGTTCTGACAGCAGATGTCACTGTGGTGAACGGTCCAGGATCAATTAACAACATTTTACTTTAATTAAGCTAACGTGCCAGCGGCGGCCTGTCAGGACCACGCAGCCCTGCCAGGACCTCTGGCTCACAGTCGGTCGTTCTACACCAACTGGACAATCGTGAAACTCGGTCGTTCTACACCAACTGGACAATAGTGACGTCTGGACGCATTAAATCTGGTCTTTATTCAATAAAAAATATATAAAAATCCAACAGAATTTGAATTTCCAGACGTCGCAGTTTCTGTTTCATCAAAGACTGACACAGTCGGTCAGAATGATGTCATCAACCGGCGCATCTGATGGTCAACGGGGGGGGGGGCAGGGGGCGCTGCCCACATGGAAGGATATGACATCATCCCACATCATATGTTGATGTTGAATTCCAGGGTTTGTTTTTGTTCATCAGTGACTCCAGCAGGGGGCAGAATGTTTGAGTTTTAATTTCAGTAATTTGGTAAAAATGACATTGACCTTGTGAACGGGTTTGTTCTTCACGTGGACAAAAACAGGTGGCAGTATAAAGTCCAGAGGCAGAGAGCGGATTCAAACCCTCACCCTCGTCCGACTCATTAGTCTGAGGGACTTTTATTCTGAAGAGTCTCCGTGTCTTTGACCTGTTTCCTGTTGTTGTTGTTTTTCTACCATTTATTCCAGATCTTTGAAAACGTGTTTGTCCTTGAGTCGGCAGAGAGACCGCGGTTGTCTCGTTGTCACGTCCTCGTTATACAATTATAAAAAAAAAAACAGGATGTGATGTCGCCGCGGTCAACTCATTAAAAACATCTCATCAAAGTCTTTTATTTGATGAAAAAACCATCACAGGGATTTGACGTGAATCTGGATTTTAGTCTCGTCCAGTGTTTTTAGGGTCGAGCCCCACCGTCGCCCCCGGTGGTCATTCTGTCACACTGTTCAAATGTGGAGGTTTTTCTTTTCAGCTTCAGAACTGATTAGAGAAACACGAGAAATAAACATCGTCCAGTGACGTTCAGCTGCAGTTCTCAGACCAACCACAGGGATCAGGAGTTTGTTTATATATACATTTATGTATATATGTATGTGACAGTGCCGCGCCGCTGTAATATCTTACACAAACCCGCCACCAAGCCCTATCGAATGACCTGTCACATGACCTGTCACATGACCGTCTTCTGTGTCAGTTCTTGTTTTAATCTCCGTGAATCGTTGAAGGCTGTAGAACAGTTCAGGTTCTTCAGGGTTCATCTGGGTGGCATCATGGAGGATGCATCAAGCGGTGGAGATCAAATTACAGGGCAAAGCTCTCAGCGTTAAGAAAAACAAGCCAGTGGTATGCTGCAGGAGTGTGTATGTGTGCATGCGTGCGTGCGTGCACGTACTGCACGTTTGGCAGCCAGTGTACGTGTGTGTATCAGAGAGAGTAGAAAGAGAAAGGGAGGGAGGGAGCAAAAGGAGACTGAAAAAAAAGAGGGAGAAGAGAGAGGGGAGGTGGACGGGGGAGTCCACAGAGGGCCAAAGGAGAGGTGGGGAAGGGAGGGGAGTTGGAGCTGGAGGAAAAGGAGGGGAAGAGAGGAGCTAACTGGGCCAGCATGCACACATCACCCCCACCAATTAGAGTCACTCATCTCTCCTTCACACAATACATCACCCTCCATTTCTGATGTTCACATTCCTCGAGGAAAGATGTCACTGTAAACATCAGTGCAGCGGCGATGGCAGACAAGAATGGCAACAACAACAACAGAAAAAGAGAGATATCATCTTCCTGAAATGCGTTTAGCCACCCTCCATCCCCCACCCCTCACGCCTTTGTTATTGGTCTTTGTGCAATGATTTGCCTAAGGACCCAGATTTCCTAGCAACAGCCTGCCACCAAACATTTGGCAGGAGTGCAACATTCTCTCTCTCTCTCTCTCTCTCCCTCCCCCTTCCCACCCTCCCCCCTCTTCTGTCTCTGTTTCACTTGCCCTCGTTTTTACTTCTTATCTTTCACTCCTCAGAGTCAGAGGCCGTGGTGGACAAAGATCTGATGATCGTCCCAGAACCACTGTCTCTGTGTGTGTGTGTGTGTGAATGTGTGTGTGTGTGTGTGAGTGTGTGTGTGTGTCTGAGTGTGTGCCAAAAAATCTTAAATAAAGTAACTTGGATGTTACCACCAGTATCTCTTCGGACCAAGCGGCGCCTCCTACTGTTTTAACCCTGCAGGCAGAAGAATCGGGGGGGTGAGATGGGAGGAGGGGGGAGGGGGGGAGTCAGAGAGAGAGAGAGCGAGAGATGGAAGGAAAAACATGAAATGCTGGGAGTGAGACACAAATATCTCAAAGTTCAAAGAAGAAGAAAAATGTTATTTTAACGACTGACAACTACTCCTGTCCACCAGCAGGGGGCCGGTCTGACGTTGTGGTAAAAGTTGAAGAGACAAATGTTCAGTGGGTTTGATGTGGGCACCATGGGCCATATTCACAGCAACAGTACCATGGCTGACAGAGTGGGGGCGCTGGTGTCTAAAACCATGAAATAAAAACTGTGTAAATACTGTGATGATTGGAAAGAGGAGGATGGATGGATGGATGGATGGATGGATGGATGGATGGATGGATGGATGGATGGATGGATGGATGGATGGATGGATGGATGGATGGATGATGGATGGATGGATGTATGATGGATGGATGGATAAATGAATGGATGGATGGATGGATGGATGATGGATGGATGGATGTATGATGGATGGATGGATAAATGAATGGATGGATGGATGGATGGATGATGGATGGATGGATGGATGGATGGATGGATG
>NC_024320.1:26580807-26582196 GCF_000523025.1 Cynoglossus semilaevis
GACTCAGACGGACAAAGTGCCACGGTTTGGTTTACACTCTCACACTGGGACCAGGTTTTAGGACTGTCGCCTCAGTTTGGTTCTTCTCAGTCCAAAGAACAACAGGTTTGATCCCCCCGGTGGTTCAGAGGTTTAACTGCACGCCGTCGTCTGTGGATCCAAGTTCATCAGTTTACTTTAGAGCTTCAGTGTTCAGTGGCCTCTGCTCTGACAGGAAGTCACACCTGGAAGTGACATCACACAACAGAACTCCTGGTTTACTCCAGAGTACTGCAAAAACAACAGAACAGAACAAAGTACTGCGTAGAAATACGTAAAAAACTGTGGAATAAAAACATGATGACAATCAGAACAAACAGATTCACAGACGAACGAATGGATTCACTTCATCAGGGTTTACTACTGTGGCTCCGTCGTCGTCTTTAACCTCCTCCATCCTCAAGGTAAACACAACAGCAGCAGTAACAGCAGCAGCAACAACAGCAGCAGCAGTAACAGCAGCAGCAGCAGCAGCATCAGCATCAGCAGCAGTAACAGCAGCAGCAGCATCAGCAGCAGCAGTAACAGCAGCAGCAGGAACAGCAGCAGCAGCAACAGCAGCAGCAGCAGCATCAGCAGCAGCAGTAACAGCAGCAGCAGGAGTAACAGCAGCAGCAGCAGTAACAGCAGCATCAGCAGCAGTAACAGCAGCAGCAGCAGCAGCATCAGCATCAGCAGCAGTAACAGCAGCAGCAGCAGTAACAGCAGCAGCAGGAGTAACAGCAGCAGCAGCAGTAACAGCAGCATCAGCAGCAGTAACAGCAGCAGCAGCATCAGCATCAGCAGCAGCAGCAGCAGCAGCAGCAGCAACAGCAGCAACAGCAGCAGCAGAAACAGCAGCAGCAGTAACAGCAGCAGCAGCAACAGCAGCAGCAGCATCAGCAGCAGCAGCAACAGCAGCAGCAGTAACAGCAGCAGCATCAGCAGCAGCATCAGCAGCAGCATCAGCAGCAGCAGCACGTGTCTGTCAGTAGTTTTGATCCTGGGCTCAGTCACAGTCTGCAGCTGTGTTGGTTTAATCTGATTGGACCAAGAGTTTATTGTCACTGACACTGATCTGCCTGGATAAACCTCTGCTCATTATCAGTCAGAGTCAGTGAGAGAGAAGTGAACATGTTCACCAGGACCAACGATCAGGGCCCGGAAAAAACACACACACCATATATATATATATATATACTGCATATACTGTATATATATATATATATACAGTATATATACTGTATATATATATATACAGTATATATACTGTATATATACTGTATATATATATGTATATATATGTATGTTTTTTTTAAAACATTTTCCTTTAGTGCACGGTGAACCTTTGAGGTTCCGAGTGCTGTATTG
>NC_024320.1:26583632-26584090 GCF_000523025.1 Cynoglossus semilaevis
CTTCCCCCCCCACACCCACACATGACCACCGATGACTGCAGACTGTGGCAGACTTCCTCCTCCAACATCAGTGGTGATCTCTGTCAGCCAATCAGAGTCTGAGCTGTTGTAACAACCAATTAAAACCAGAATGTTTTTGAACCAATGGAACGCTCCGGGGCAGAAAACGGTGGCAAATAAAAATATATATTTATATATGTCGAACTGTGCTCATCAAGTCTATAAATACGACAAAGTTCTGAGTGGCCCCTCAGAGACCTCTGCTGGTGAGACTCCACACGACGTTCCTGTTCTTTGCCGCCGTGAAACGTCACGGAAACAGAAACTCAGATTTTTCCCTCAAGGAAGTTTTTTTTTGTTAATACTTTTCTCTTCATCCTTTAATCCGTACATCGCTGCCCCCCTCTGTCCGTTTCTCTCTTCACGTTCTCCGTCTGCCCCCCCCTCCCCCTCTACAC
>NC_024320.1:26584206-26585083 GCF_000523025.1 Cynoglossus semilaevis
CCCCTCCTCACCCTCACGTACTTTAAGGTCAGGTCGACTCCCATCCGTCAGCGTCGTCTCTCCCCCAGTTCCAGTTCCAGCTCCAGCTCCAGTTCCAGCCCCAGACCATTAACCAATCATTAATCTTCAACATTTATCAATCATTTATCTACACATGGTCCACTGATTGGGTCGATGGTGACCTCTGACCTGACGTGATGTCATGGACAACAATGAGCCAATGAGGACTGGTCTGTTTCTACTGAGTGGTGCAAAAACACTGGTGCTGGTGGAGTCACTGGTACAGTACCAGGTGTAGTGACATGGTACCAGTGACTGAACCATCAACAAAGTCTGGGACTGGACCCACAGACAGGTCGACACGAGTGGCCGCAATCAGCCCCCGAACCAGACTTTGGACATGCTGGACCGACAGGAGGACCAGAGGCCACGACCAGGAGCTGCTGGGACCATGTGACAGTGGGAGGTCACACCAGGGAAGACGCAACTCAAGGACGTATGTATTGGTTCTCAAGGTGGGGGGCGGGGTCCCTGAGGGACAGAACACTGACCAGTGACTGACCCACAGACCAGGAACCACTGACTGACCCACAGACCAGCAACAGTCTACAGACCTGCGGTGTGTGTGTGTGTGTGTGTGTGAACCTGATTGGTGGATGTGGTCAGGTGGTCGTTCTGTTCTGGTCCTGGATCAAAGACCGTGTCACAGGTCACATGGTTCTGACTTCAAATCCATTAAACATTTTATTCACATTTATTGTCAATGAAAGGTCAGAGGTCACTGAATCTGTCCAGGGTCCTGAAGACCCCCCCCCCCATCATGTCCCATCTTCCTACTGACACATGTGGTCAGTGGGTCAGTTGATTCTGAGTTTGT
>NC_024320.1:26604625-26605486 GCF_000523025.1 Cynoglossus semilaevis
GTGTGTGTGTGTGCAGAGCAGGACTGGAGCCCGGCTGTGGAAACGCATTCAGGAAGGCTCTGCAGGGAGAGGATTTTTCTAATGTATTTTTCCAGCGGGAATATCGGGAAGTGGTGACGTGTTCTTGACTCCTGACCGAACCGGAGGATCGAACCGTCGGTTTGATTTTATTTCCGGTGGATTTGTCTTCGTGGAATGTCCTCGCGCTCCAGCCTCTTGATTTGAGTGGAATGTGCTGATATTTGACTGATTGATCCGTTCAGGTCTGAACCATGAAAATCCTCTGAGATGAAACACGGCACTTTTGGGGATCACTCTCCGCTCGTGCGCGGCTCCCGCCTGATCCCGAGCCTCGGCAGCCTGTTGTGTGTGTCCGCGGAGAAAAGCACAACTTTGCCGAGAGCTGCAGCTGGACCGGGATCTGGAGCCAAAACCGGAGCAGGAGCTGGTCTGAGCGGCGCTCCGGGGCCACACGTGGGGCTCACGGAGGGGGACGGCCCCGGGGTTCGGCCGCTCTGCGTTTTGACGCTGAATTCGGCGCAGCAGTGGAGTGGAGATGATGAAGAAGGCGACGATGATGATGACGAGCGGCTCCTCAGCTAGGGCAGGCGCGGGGTTCTCCTTGTTGTTCGCTCTGGGAGTTTGTGCCCTCGTCTTTCTCCCACCCTGCGCCCACTCTCACCCGCAGCCGTGCCAGGTGCTCAAACGGATCGGCCACATGGTCAGGATCGGGGCTTTGCACGTCAAGCCCCGTTTGATCCACTCCAGCAGCGGCTCCGAGGACCCGGGGAGTCAGGGAGGGGTGACGGGCAGCGGGGAGCGGCGGCTCAAGGTGGGTAAGCGCGGTAAAAGGCGGAGCAC
>NC_024320.1:26607393-26609750 GCF_000523025.1 Cynoglossus semilaevis
CGGGTAAAAGAGCAGAGGCAGCGGCAGCAGCGGCGGCGGCGGCGGCGGCGGCAGCGGCGCGTCTGGACACGGACACCTGAGGACTAGAGGCTCCAACAGGAATAAGAACCAGGCACGGCAGAGGGAGGAGAACTCCTACAGGGAGAACCGGGTCTTTTCGCCCCGGGACTCGGTTCTGCTGGCTGCAGACGCACTGAACCGGGCCGGGATTCTGCCCTACAACCTGTCTCTGGAGCTGGTCATGGCTGTGGGCGCGGGGCTCGGAGAGCTGCCCGCGTTCTCCTTCTCCTCCGCGGGCAGCCCGGACAACGAGGACCCGCTGTCCTTCCTGGAGAGCGTGTGTCACACGGTGGTCGTGCAGGGGGTTTCTGCCATCGTGGCGTTTCCGCGGAACCGGGACGACCTGGTGAAGTTGGACTTCGTGTCGGTGGCGCTTCGTGTTCCAGTCGTCAGTGTGGTGCAGAAGGAGTTTACGCGTCAAAGCCAGGTAAAAAAAAAAACTAAAACAAAACCACGTTAACAGAACTGTTGATTAAAGGCGCATTGACAGAAACTGTGAAAAAAAGGTAAAATAAAACTGAAGAACCAGAGACGTGTTCTGACTGGGTCAAGATCCAGTCAGGGGTTTAAGTCAAGGAGTTAGGGTACAGGTTTTAGGTTGTTTTCATAAGAAACCACTGGTGACACAGAAGGTCTTCACCCCCCCCCCAACACCCTCCCGTCCATGATAACCCTAATCCTAACTAAATTAACAAACTAAACACCCTCTTTCTGTTGAACCACATAAACACGTTTCACCATTTTAACTATTTTTTTCATCCAGTGACTTTTGTTTTACTGAAAACAAAAACAAAAAAAAAATCCTCCTTTTCAGGCCAAGAAAAGATGGCTGTTCACTGTGTGTTTCCAGCCAGAGCAGCGTTAAATCAGAAATAACACAGCAAAACACCGACTCTGTCCATGGTGCTGAAATCCAGACGCAGAAACAGCCCACGGTGCTGACATCATCACTCATGTTTACACAGATATCCTGACTGACTTGTTTTATTGTGTGGATTTTAATGCGCAGCCAGATCAGATTCAGCACCATGGAGAGAGGCAGTCCACTCCTCGCAGCCAGATCAGATTCAGCACCATGGACAGAGGCAGTCCACTCCTCACACTCTCACACAGACTGTAATCTGGGTCCGTACCTTCATCATAAACACAGACCCCAGTCACAGACCTGCTCTAAGATGGTGACACAGACTGACATAAACACCAGAGTCACCAGCAGAAGAACTTCAGGAGTGAAGAGCTGTGATCGACAGGTCCTGACATGGACAGGACGTGTGGACCTGGTTCTGTTGGGATGTTGGATTCTTCACACAGACTTGGTGACTGTTGTTGAGGGACTTGATGATCACAGACAGTACAGACACACAGGTCTGTTGTTATGATGTTAACTGGTAAACAGAGACACAGACAGGTTCACCGACCACACTGTAGTGACGACTTCAGAGCCATGGACGGAACACCGCCGACTCTGTCCATGGTGCTGAAACCCACATCACTGTTGGAACACATTTCGTATCACAGTGGTCTGTGTTTTTCTCAAGGTCAAATCAAGGAGTGTATTTATGTAACACATTCTCTGTCCATGGTGCTGTAGTGATGGTTCAAAGACGAGGTAATAAATCCAGGGCTGTAAACAAGGTCCTGGGTTCAATTCCCAGAGGAACCACATACGTACACGGCGCCTCCAGGTGACAGCCTGTTGCAGCAGGTCTGCTGTAAACACAAGACTTTCTCAGTTGTGGGATCAATAAAGGATTTTGATGTGGTCTTAAAAATCAACAGAAGAATAAAACAAGTGACCAAAAATCTGTGTAAACATGGGTGATGACGTAAGTACAGTGGGGACTGGATATCAGGACCATGGACAGAGTCAGTATGTCAGCTCTGTTATTTCTGATTTAATGCTGGTGTGACTAGAAATACAGCGTGAACAGCCATCTTTCCTTAGGCAGAATTATTATTATTATTTATATTATCAATAATAACAATAATAATAATAATAATAATAATAATAATAATAATAATAATAATAAAAAGTAAATTCTTGACATATTTCTTTACATATTCATTTTTACTCTCTGCTCTTTGTTTTTTAAATCAGTGCAGTGGTTTTGACACCTGATGTCCTGCTGGTTCAGGACCATGGAGAGAGCACAAACCAGACTAACTCTGGCAGTTGAGCGAAGTCTCCTCTAGGGGTCATAAATGTGACAACTGATCATTTTGTAGCTTTTACAGTGAAAGCACCAGCCATGTGAACATGTGCAAATACACACACACACACACACACACACACACAC
>NC_024320.1:26612982-26613487 GCF_000523025.1 Cynoglossus semilaevis
CTTTCCATAATCTCTGACCTTGGTTTGAACCACCGTTATCCTGGAGCAGTGAGTCCCAACGCCGGTGGGAAAATAACCAGGCCGCGGGAACGCAACGGCCGGAAGATAAGACCGAATTAAAGTAAAGGACGGAGAGAGAGAGAGAGAGAGAGAGGGAAAGATAAAGGGCGGGGGCTGGGGGGGGTCCAGTTCCCTGTGATATCAGGACCTGGTTTGTGAAATATACAGAGAAATATATGAAAGTGTGTGTTTGTGTGCAGACTGACCCAGAGTCAGCTGGACTGTTGGTCTGGATCGATGACCAGCACTTATCAAAATGAACCTGTGTCGTGTCACTGATGGTTATTGACCTGCTGTGACCTCCTCTGTGCAGCAGATGGAGCTCCTTCTCCCCGGGAATCAATGCTAACGTCCAGTTTGTCTTCACTGCATGGAATAAATGTTGATGATGACTGTGCAAAAAAAAGAGAGAGAGAGAGAGAGAGGGGGAGAGAGACGCAGAGAG
>NC_024320.1:26613735-26617067 GCF_000523025.1 Cynoglossus semilaevis
TTAGAAAAAAAAAACTGGTGTCAGCTTACTATGATCATAAAGGGAGGGGGGGAGAGAGAGAGGGGGAGGGGGAGGGGGAGGGGGGGGAATAATGAGTTCTCTCTTACTTTAAAAAAGTAAAATGACGCAGAGCTTTTGTTCAGAAAAACAAACCAACAAATATTCACTGACCAGTTCTACCTGGAACTGCATCAGGTCTGAGTGGGTTGAAAAAAAAAAACAAATTTCACCACAAGTTTCTCACTAATTCCCAGCACACACTGATCTACAGTAGCCCATAGGGGGCAGTAATGCACATGAAGTTTGTTTGCAAGCAAAAAAAAAAAAAAACTTAGAAAAAAAAAACTGGTGTCAGCTTAACTATGATCATGACGCCGACACCCCAGAGCTAACGTTAGCTAAAACAGTCCTGGTACAGACACCGGAGCTAACGTTAGCTACAAAAGTCCTGGTACAGACACCAAAGCTAACGTTAGCTACAACCGTCCTGGTACAGACACCAGAGCCCCCGTTACCTACAACAGTCCTGGTACAGACACCGGAGCTAACGTTAGCTACAAAAGTCCTGGTACAGACACCAGAGTTAACGTTAGCTACGACAGTCCTGGTACAGACACCAGAGTTAACGTTAGCTACGACAGTCCTGGTACAGACACCGGAGCTAACGTTAGCTACAAAAGTCCTGGTACAGACACCAGAGTTAACGTTAGCTACGACAGTCCTGGTACAGACACCGGAGCTAACGTTAGCTACAACCGTCCTGGTACAGACACCAGAGCCCCCGTTACCTACAACAGTCCTGGTACAGACACCGGAGCTAACGTTAGCTACAAAAGTCCTGGTACAGACACCAGAGTTAACGTTAGCTACTACAGTCCTGGTACAGACACCGGAGCTAACGTTAGCTACAACCGTCCTGGTACAGACACCAGAGTTAACGTTAGCTACGACAGTCCTGGTACAGACACCGGAGCTAACGTTAGCTACAACCGTCCTGGTACAGACACCAGAGTTAACGTTAGCTACTACAGTCCTGGTACAGACACTAGAGCTAACGTTATCTTTCTGCTCAGTTATCGTTCCTGCCATCAACCCCAGGCTGCAGTAACCAGCCTGGACTCTAGGGCAGTTAGAGTCTTTGACAGAAGAATGAAATTGTCAGTTCAAATATACACTTTATGAATCATATTCTGGAGGAAAAGGTCGATCGAACGCAGCTACGACTGCTTTATTTGATTTGTCCACTGGGGGGAGTTCTGACTGACTCTGCACTTTTCAAAGACTTTGTATCAAGAATCTGAGTGGAACCAAAAAATAAAAAGTTCTGAATCTCTGAACAGACATTTGTTTTTCTCCCCCTGAAACAGAAAAACTGAATATCTTTATAGATATATGTATACATAGATATATGTATACATATATATACATATATGTCCATATATATACATATATGTCCATATATATACATATATATACATGTATATGTACATATATGCATATACATATATGTATATGTACATATATATGTATACATATATGTGTATATATATGTATATGTACATATGTACATATATGTATATGTACATATATATACATGTATATGTATATACATATACATATATATACATGTATATGTATATATGTATACATATATGTGTATATATATGTATACATATATATATATATGTATACATATATACATATACATATACATATATATACATGTATATGTACATATATATACATGTATATGTATATATGTATACATATATATATATATGTATACATATATATGTATATATTTATACCCTGATCCCGTCAAACCGTTTCTCAAACCTTTCGTGAATCATCGACTGTTTCACGTCTTTATTTCCAGATTCGTCGTCGTGTCATGTTTTCTTTATTCTCACCCCTTCTCCTCCCTCCTTCTCCCCCTCTCAGAATCCCCTCCACTTTCAGATGGCCATGAGGACCGTGGAGGCCCCGCCCTCGCGCCTCCTCTACTCCCTCCTGATGATGAACGGCTGGTGGGACATCAGCGTCCTCCTCTGTCACGACTGGGACATCAGCCACTTCCTGCTCCTCGTCAGAAACAACTCCAGATTTCACCTGGGCGCTTTGGTCAACCTCACGACTGCAGCTTTATCTGCGTCTCTGTCGCCACAGGGTGGCGCCGAGGAGTTGTCTTTACTGCCCAGTTTTCCGCCCGCGGCCTTTTCTCCTGCGTCTCCTTCGTCCACTCCTTCCTCCAGATCGGATCAACACCTGGCTCTGATGAGGGAGTTGGAGGCGCTGAGAGAACATTCCACCACCAGGGGGCTGCTGATGTTTGGGTGCGATATCCGGGAAGTACGCCGCCTCTGGACGATCGCCAGTCGGATGTCGCTCCCAGAATTCCACTGGATCTTAGGGGACAGCCAGAACGTGGCTGAACTGAGAACGGAGGGTTTGCCCCTGGGGCTTCTGGCCCACGGGGTCATGAGTTCACCGTCTGTGGATAACTACGTCCATGACTCACTGGAGCTGGTGGCCCGGGCGGTGGGGAGCGCCGCCCTGGAGGATCCTGCCTTAGCGCTCATTCCGGGGACGAATAATTGTATGGATGTACAGGAAAACAACGGAACCTCTGGAGAATATCTGTCCAGGTAAGGGACCACGACCCTCAGTTTGTTTTTGACAGGATTGTTTTCCTCTTCTTTGGTTTGTTTCCCGTTGGTCTCCATGTTCATCCGACACAGTGAACTATTCTAGAAATAAAAATGTCTCCAGGACATTTCACAAATTTAATCATTGTTTACATTAGATACAAATTAAATACAGAGAAAAAAAAACTTGGTAGAAATAGGACAAAGAGTCAAAGAGGAAAAAAAAACCAAGACTAAAAGGGGGTGTCAATGTGAGATTCAACCAGCAGGTGTCACTAAAGATTGATCTGATATCAGTCAGATTTTAGGATCGATTCATCAACAAACCAAACCAAACCACCGTGATTCTTCTCTTCTCTCACGTTCTTCACTTGTCTTTGATGAAAACTCTCAGTTTCAAACCAGCGTTGACTCCGTTGACCCTCAGACTCAGATTTCCTCCTCATCTACATCAACATTTGCATGTGTCATGTATCTGAGAGCACTTTATAAAGTCAACGGGTCAGAAATGAGTCTGAGCTCAGAGCAGAAAGTCCAGAAAAAAAACTGAAGATGGAACTTCATCATCAGGACGGAAAAAAGGCACGGATGTACAGATGGATGGATGGATGGATGGACGGATGGATGTACAGATGGATGTACAGATGGATGGATGTACAGATGGATGGATGGATGGATGGATGGATG
>NC_024320.1:26618635-26619096 GCF_000523025.1 Cynoglossus semilaevis
GTTCTGGTTCTGGTTCAGTTCAGTTCTGGTTCTGGTTCAGTTCAGTTCTGGTTCAGTTCTGGTTCAGTTCTGGTTCTGTTCAGTTCTGGTTCTGGTTCTGTTTTCTTCTCTGTCGACGCAGATGAAAATTCTTCACTTTTTCTTCACATATTGAACATTTTCCTATTTTTATCCGACTTTTATTTTATTTCCTAACCACTCTGACTCCTCGTCTGTTGTCAGTGACTGACTCGTCAACATCTGGAGACCTACTGTTGGCTACGTCTAGTTTTTTTTTAAATATTTGCTACATTTGCTGAAAACAAGAACAAACAGAAACCCTGGATGTTTTTGTTGAACAGAATCATTAAACCTGACCCTGAAACAGAGTCCAAGGACGAGTCCTACAGCAACAGACGGACCACAGGCAGGAGGGTTGTTCTCCTTCTGCCCCCTCCCTCCCCCACCCCCCCCCCCCCCCC
>NC_024320.1:26619285-26619741 GCF_000523025.1 Cynoglossus semilaevis
CACCACCAGAGGCAGTTCTTCTTGATAAACATCACTTTAAAGTGACGCCTGCGTCCAGTGTCCAGAACAGTTCCCTGAACAGTTCCAAAACAGTTCCAGAACAGTTCCAGAACCGTTCCCTGAACAGTTCCAGAACAGTTCCAGAACAGTTCCCTGAACAGTTCCAGAACAGTTTCCAGAACAGTTCCAGAACAGTTCCAGCCAGCTGTGTTATGAAGATGGAGGACAGAAGGATGTGATAAATGTCTCCTGTGCTGCTGGTCATATTCCCTGGTCCAGAGTCAGTGCAGCTCATGGTCCCTGGTCCAGAGTCAGTGCGGCCCATGGTCCCTGGTCCAGAGTCAGTGCGGCCCATGGTCCCTGGTCCAGAGTCAGTGAGGCCCATGGTCCCTGGTCCAGAGTCAGTGAGGCCCATGGTCCCTGGTCCAGAGTCCGTGCGGCCCCCGGTCCCTGCTC
>NC_024320.1:26620298-26632053 GCF_000523025.1 Cynoglossus semilaevis
CCCTGGTCCGGGGTCGGTGCGGCCCATGGTCCCTGGTCCAGAGTCAGTGCGGCCCATGGTCCCTGGTCCAGGGGGCGACTGTGGCTCGGCGCTGGCTGCAGCTGAAGTTCCTCATTATTCACAGTTTCAGAGTGAGGAACAAAGTGTTTGGAGGTGAAACCAGTTGTGCGTTCATAAATCTGACCCACAGAGAGCGTCCTTAATGCAGCTCTGAGCCCAACGCCAAGGCCGGCCTCAGACTTGACTTAGTGCTGCAGCCTAATGGATTAGATCAGACCCAGAGCCCACGAGTGGGCCAACCAGACACCGGCGGTTCTCCTCGGAGACATCTGAGCATCACATGGTTTAAGAACTTCATTCTTTGTCACTTCCAACGTGAACAACCGCCAGATAATACACACTCCCAGGAGGCGCTGACACACAGCGTGGAGACGGTGACCTTCACGGACACCAGTGGAGCTGCCGCACTCATCCACGGCCCGGGAGAGACGGAGAAACGTGAACAGAAAAGCAGTCATTTAAAGGGAAATGTAGGAGAATTTACAGAGAAACTCCGGAAGGTTCTACAGAAAAAGAAAATATATATATGTACACATATGTATAAATATATAATGTATACATACATATATATGTATGTATACATTATATATTTATACATATATGTATATATGTATACATATACATATATGTATAAATATATATACATACATATACATATGTATATGTATGTATATATGTAAATATATATATACGTATGTGTTTGTATGTATATATATATATACATATATATTCCGTATATATGTATATATACATATACATATGTATATGTATATGTATATGTATATGTATATATACATATATACGGAATATATATGTATATATATATATATATACATATATGTATAAATATATATCCATACATATATATATGTATGTATATATATTTATACATATATGTATATGTATACATATATACATATATGTATATATGTATACATATACATATATGTATATATATATATATATTTTTATTGTGAGTTCAATTTGTGCCAGTAATAAACTATTGGAAGCCACTGAATCACAAACCTAGAATCGTCTTCACTTCTGTAATTTGGTGAAATCAATAAGGCTAGGTGCAGACGGGAAAAAAACAACAACAACTGAGTACTTGGACTGGCTGGGACATAGATGGGTGCAGTCACGCAGGCAGATGGGTTTAGAATCTTCTCAAAGTCAGCGTGTTTGCAGATGAGACTGTAATTGGTGGTAAGAACCAGAGACAGGTCTGGAGTCTGGGAATCGTGTCGGACAAAACAGAAATCTAACAACAAAGCAGTGAAACCAGACTCATAACATGTGATGAGTAACCCCCCCTGCTGGACAGAGTCGAAACATCAGAGGAAAATCAACCTTAGAAAACAATAGTTCATCAGTGAAATAAAGAAGAAGAAGAAGAAGAAGGAGGATGTGGAGGCCTCCAGTGAGTGACAGGTGTAACTGGGGCAGTTGTTGCCTCCACCACAGCTGCTGGTTTGATGGAACAGCAGTCGACGACGTCGCTGGAGTATAAATATCACCACATGTCGTGATCGCTGTTCCTGTTCCTCCAGTTGTCACCGGAGAAACTTCACCAGCTGAAATAAACTACAGTACTTGTGTCGTGTACTCTGGTACTTGGTCAGTGTCCAGACACATGGTCCACTGGACCTTCACTGAAACATCTGACCAACCTGGGAGCACAGTGAAGAACCCATCTGACTGACGGTTCATCTACCATGGAGATACGTCACCTGGTCTGGTCACCTGGTCTGGTCACCTGGTCTGGAGTCGTACCAACGTTAGCAACGTTTCTAAGATGGTTTAACATCGCAGTGGAGACGGACGATAAACGGACAAATTATCAGAAAAAAAGGTGTTTGTAGTCTGTCCTTTACAGTGGGGGGGGAGTTGAGGGGGGGTGAGTGGGGGGTTCATGCTCATTGGTTCTTCTCTCAGTTCCACCCAGAGCACAGTTTGGATCAAATCTTCCAAAGTTTTGTTTTTTTTTCTACTCATGTTCCTTCATGTTCTTGAATCTGATAATTTTCTAGAACGTTCTGGACAACGTTGACCTGTTGCCAAATCTCTGACCATGAAACCAAATCGATTTATCTGTAACAACAAACTCTGAAACCAAATCGATTTATCTGTAACAAACTTGTCCTGTCGTCCGTCTTAACCTCTCTCTCTCCTGTGATTGACTTCCTCAGGTTTCTGTCCAACTCGTCCTTCGAGGGCCACAGCGGCTTCGTGTCCCTCGGGGCCCGGAGCCAGAACATCGTCTCAGAGGCCCATCATTACATCTGGTCCCTACAGCTGGACCCCCTGGGACAGCCGACCTGGACTCGCCTGGGACGCTGGCGCAGGGGGAAAATCCTGATGGACCAGGGGGCGTGGCCAAATTATTCTGGTTCTGGGAGCGGAGGCGACTGGCGCCGGTCCACAAGACTGCACTTACGGGTGGTCACGCTGGTGGAGCACCCGTTTGTGTTCACCCGAGAGGTGGACGGAGACGGACTGTGTCCCGCTGGTCAGCTCTGTCTCGACCCCCTCACTAATGAAACCACAGTTTTGGACGGACTTTTTCAAAACCTTGCTGGACCTAATGGTTCTGTTCCCACAGAGCTGAAGAAGTGCTGCTACGGATACTGCATCGACCTCCTGGAGAAGCTGGCCGAGGACATGGGCTTCACCTTTGACCTCTACATCGTTGGTGACGGAAAGTACGGGGGGTTTAAGAACGGTCGCTGGACAGGATTGGTGGGCGACCTGTTGAGCGGAGCGGCCAACTTAGCAGTGACTTCTTTCAGTATCAATTCGGCCCGAAGTCAAGTGATCGACTTCACCTCCCCGTTCTTCTCCACCAGCCTGGGGATCCTGGTGAGTACCTGGTACTCTTAACTTAACTAGTTTTTGTTTTACGTACGTTGCTTCGTCGTCTGCTCTGAGGTCGGTCCTTCTCTGTCCACTCGAACGACAGTTTGGTTGAATTGGCCTTTTCTTGGAACAGGAACCACAGCAGGTGTCCATGTTCTCCAGCTGTGACCCAGGTTTATCACTCACTAACTAACTAACTAACTAACTAACTAACTAACTAACTAGCGTGACCCACCGGTGGAGAACGATCGGTGTCTCCGACTGTGAATAAGTCACCACCTCCATCAGTGAAGCTCAAGTCAAACCGATGCTCTAGCGTTGACATTGTCTGAACGTCTTCCTCCTCTGTCCAGGTTCGGACTCGCGACACCGCTGCGCCCATCGGCGCCTTCATGTGGCCTCTCCACTGGTCCATGTGGCTGGGCATCTTCGTCTCCCTTCACGTCACCGCCATCTTTCTCACCCTGTACGAATGGCACAGCCCATTTGGAATGACTCCCAGAGGACGCAATCGGGACAAAGTCTTCTCCTTCTCCTCGGCCCTCAACGTCTGCTACGCTATTCTTTTTGGGAGAACGGTGGCCATCAAGACTCCGAAGTGCTGGACGGGTCGTCTGCTGATGAACCTGTGGGCGATCTTCTGTCTCTTCTGTTTGTCCACCTACACCGCTAACCTAGCTGCCGTCATGGTCGGGGAGAAGACCTACGAACAGCTATCAGGGATCCACGACCCAAAGGTTTGTCCACCACTTCAGCGTCAGAGTCTTTTTCCTAATTGTATCGTATCAGGCGTGGATCCAAAGAAGTCAATTTCACAGTTTAAAAGTAAGACATGCAACAATGAACACTGACCGACGAACCTCTGACTCAGCAAGAAATAGATTAAACACGTTGTAAATGTAGTGTAAAAAAATGTCGTTAATATTTATGGACTAATGGTCTTTTAACGAGCACAACAGACACTGTAGACCAGGCACCTGGTAGATACCAGGAGTTTTTACGTGGACTTGTTGAACTTGAACTTGTAATTCTTGAGTATCTACCTTTTAAAAATGTAAAAGTATTTATAAAGATATTTAAACATTGTAGAACACGATTCTCAGATTCTCAGATTCCGATCTTTCTGTCGACCCCACAGTTACATCATCCCTCTCAGGGATTCCGTTTTGCCACCGTGAGAGAAAGCAGCTCCGAGGACTACGTCAAGAACAGTTTCCCCGAGATGCACGAGTACATGAGGAGATACAACGTCCCAGCAACGCCGGACGGAATACATCACCTGAAGTAGGAATGTTTCCATACACACTGCTGTGTAAACGCTAACCACCGTACCGCTAACTGTAGCGCTAACGGTACTGCTAACTGTACCGCTAACTGTACCGCTAACCGTACAGCTAACTGTACCGCTAACAAACAAAACAAAACTGGAGAAACATTTATTTAACAAGAGGCCGTTTCAAATATTCTATACAAATAAATATTGGAATATTCATATAAACCTTCAGTAATCTTCACATTATTCATTAGAACTTGTTCATCAACGATCTTTCGTCTACTTTCATTCTACCACCTTATCATTTTACAGAACTAGAGATCTCTCTCATTGGTGAAGCTGAACGCAGAGCATCGATTCGCTCAGCGCTCTGGCAGCTCCAGCCAAGATAAAATCAAAAACTGTAGGAATCGCTGAAACAGTTATCTCTCGCTGTCATCATTCCCTTAAAATTCAACTCTCTGGTTGAACAAACGTCCCAGAAAAATAACTGTGTCTTTGACAGAAATTGTATCATCTCTCGTCATCTCCTATTCTTTTTACCTTATTATACGTTAAAAGTTGGAATCCGAAAAACAAGTCCCTTTAAAAAACACAACGCTGCTGCTGTCCCCCCCATCCTCCCCCTCCTCCCCCGTCGTCTCACCCTGCCATTGCTGTCAGCCTGAGCTGCCTCAATATTCTCCTGGCGTCCCCCCGTGGAGCAGAGCTCCAATACTGTGCTTGAAGGCAGTGAGTTGGAGCGACGGCTCACAAAAACATGACACTGTCGAGTGATAATTGGAGAGTTTAGGTCGGATGATGATATCGTGAAAATGAACAAAATTTCAAGCACAGTTTCCGACACTGAATGTCTACCAACGGGGGGCGGGGGAGGGATGACCGGCATTTGTTAGTTCGCGACCTGCAGGGTCACATGTAGCTAATCAGCTGATTTGAGAATGACATGAAAAAGATGAACGTATGCTAACAGAATGTATGCTAACAGGAGCTACAGCTACTAGAAATAATTAAAGTTCCTAAAGAGTTTCTAATTTTTTTTTTTTGATACACCTCCAGACTTCACCTCTATGCAGATGACACCCAACGTTTGACCTCCAAACCTACTGTAACTCCCTGTCCCTAAGTTCAGGTTCATGGACTTTAAGGAGATTGACAGAGGAAGTATCTGACCTGTAGTACCTTAGTATGAACTCAGTACTGCAGTATTATTCCTCGGTCATCGTCCCGATCAACCCGTGTTGTTATTATGCCATTACCTGTTTTTAAATCCTAAATCCTACCTTTTAAATCCTGGAGGATTATGATGTCGGAAAGCCAAAGGTTGGTGATCACACGGGCTAATGAACGGCCCGGTGTCAGGATGATTCACACCATCAAATATTTAGTGCAGAGAAAAGTCCAAGGGCATATGCTGAAAGCTAATTCCAGCTGAAATCATAAAAAGGCAGAAGGAGGTGGAGAATTTACGGCGGTGTCCTTGATCAGCGCAGAACGCAGCACAATGATATGATAATGCTAGAAAATAATATTTTTGTAGCCTTTGAATCGCACTGGGCGTCTGCAGTCCCAGAAAAAAGGCTTTTTGTTGGAACTCCTCACGTTGAGCCCACACAAGGTTGGCAGAGAAAATGTAAAAAAAAAAGAAAGAAAGAAAAGAAAGCAATTTTAAAGCTACTACAGGACGGGTATTTTTTACTCTTGAATTCTATTAGCATGCAAATTAAAACATTAGAATTCTTATACGATGCTTTGAGGGAATAAATCCTTATAGTTTGTCACCGACTGAAACGAGTCAAAGTTCCAGGTGGTGACACAACAAAGAGTCCAGACATGAACCCAACCAGATGATTTATTTATTTATTTTTTGCTTTTGCCAGTCCTGTCGATTTTTCATTAGCGATGACGGATATCTGATACGCCGATATTAGTGCGATAACACTTCATTTCTGATTCCGATCTCTGATGTTTGCAGCCGTCACAAAAACAATAATTCACTTTCACTTCAAAACTATTTTAGGTCACATGGTCTGGGCGAAACGAAGGCATCGCGTCAACGGGTTTTTCATTATCGGAGGAATAAACCCATCACGATATTACATAATTATGCTAATATCGGTTGGCCGATGTTATCGGACGTCCCTAATTGTGATTAATTAGTTCAACAGTGATAAACAGTACGACGACACGTACTGATACTACTTCATGTACCTGGAGTCAAGTACTGCAGGTAATACATTTCCACTTGGTCGCACTGCCTTTCTGCTGCGATCAGTGATAAAACGCTGACAAACAGGAAGTGGTTGGACAGGGATATGTGACAGGACTGGAGAGAAGTCGGAGAGTTTCTCCTCAGAATTCAGAACGTGCTCGCGGTTCCAGGTCATAAATCCTGACTCCGGCCCATTATCTCTGTGTTAAAAGCCAAAACAAAGTCTGCGTTAGAACGGGAGTGACGTGAGGACGGGAGCGCAGCGGGATTAGGACGGGGTTTTGGTTTTTTTAACTTCACGTCTCGAGGGTTGTTTAAGGTTCATTTCTTTAATGGAAATTTTAACGGCTTATTATAAAAGGCAGGAGGAAGTGTCTGTGGTTTACTCCCAGAAGACCTGATGTTTTTTTTCTTTCGTTAGTGCTCTGTGGTCAAACACTGACACTGCAGCGACGTAACATCGGAGGAGAGTTTCAGGAGATGTTTTTTTTTTAATGAATACTATTGAATACAAGAAATATTAAGGAATACTGGAGTAGGAGTACTTCATTAACACAATGTCAGACTTTAATTCTACACAGATCAGACATCCGACAGAAGCCGTGACCCACGACCTCTGACCACGCCCTCATTTCATTTCTGTCGGTTCGTACCTGGTCACGTCTCTTTCACAGTTTTCTAGAATTAATGTCAAAAACGTTCAGTAGATTCCTCTCAAACGTCTTAAGTTAACTAAGTTACCTGAGTTTGTATGCAGATGACACCACCGTGTCCACCAACTGTCCTCTCAACTCTAAACTCTGTGATTGGATCTAATTTCTTAAAACCAAATGAGCGTTCGGATGAAGCGAGATTCCACCGGTAAAAACGTCCTTCCTTGATGAGTCCACATGGTGGCGTTGGTTCTAATGAATTGCTGTTGTAATATTGACCTAACTGTGTCCAGCAGCACCGTCCTCAGAATCTGTCTGCGTCCTGGTTCTCTGTTCCAGGGCTGACCCTCAGAGACTGGACGCCTTCATCATGGACAAGGCTCTGCTGGACTACGAAGTCTCCATCGACGCAGACTGTAAAACCCTGACTGTCGGGAAACCCTTCGCAATCGAAGGTAACCTCGCTGCTACGTATCATCGGTCTTTACGACATTTATCTGGTTGTTTGAAGCTATTTTTATGTTTTATCTGGTTGTTTGAAGCTATTTTTAGTATAAAATTTAGTTACAAATAGTTACAAATTGTATAAACATTTGTAACTTTGTGGCTAAGAGGCTAACATAGATTTATGTTTATTATGATCATTTTAACTGTTTGTAGTTTAATTCAGTTCAGGTCGACGTTTTTTTTGGCCGAACCTTTAGTTATTTCTCTGCATCATTTTTGGCCGAACTTTTAGTTATTTCTCTACATCAAACTTTTTTACTAACTTTTTTGTTGCTCTAATTTTAATTAATCTGGATCTTTTTAATTAGCATGTTAA
Source organism: Cynoglossus semilaevis (assembly GCF_000523025.1). NCBI lineage: Eukaryota > Metazoa > Chordata > Actinopteri > Pleuronectiformes > Cynoglossidae > Cynoglossus > Cynoglossus semilaevis. The sequence goes on from NC_024320.1 coordinate 26,628,176, forward strand.
CATGCAGCTATTTTTGCCATCTATTGGTTATTTAGGGGCAAACTCCTAGTTAGCATTAAGCTAATTTCCAGCTTTCTAGACCAACTTTCAGGAGCAAATTATTTCAAAATGAATTTGACTTTAACTCTGGGATATTCAGGTGTGTTTTTCATGAATTTGACTTTAACTCTGGGATATTGTTCAGGTGTGTTTTTTTACGTTGAGCTCAACCCTGGACATCCATCCAGCTGTAGACGCTGTAGGAACCCACGATGGCGGGAAACCCACGTTATCTTTAGCCTCCGCTAATGTGTTCCGTCGTGGACCCCCGTGATTTTGAGCAGCGATTCGTTTATCATCGTCAACCTTCGTCGTCCGACTTCTCTCTCCTTGTTTTTCTCCTGAAGTCATTTATGAAACGTTTTTTTTCCCGTGGCGGTTACTTCCATTACCGGCCAATACAGCCACAAGATGGAGCACTGCTCTTAATTACTACATCTACCTTCAGGCCACTGGGACTCGTTTCAGATCAGTCACTAAGCTGTGAAGTCTTGACGTCTTGTTTCGGTTCCAGGGAAGAAATTGCAAAACTGACAAACGTGTCTCGGTGAGAGGAGGATTTTCTCGTTCCTCAAAAACCGCTGAACGTTCTGAACTGAAGGTGGTGTTTTTTTTTCTGTCCACTTTTTCTGACAGGCTACGGCATCGGCCTCCCCCAAAACTCGGCGCTCACCTCCAACATCTCGGAGCTGGTGAGTCAGTACAAGTCGGACGGCTTCATGGACATGCTGCACGACAAATGGTACAAGGTGGTGCCCTGTGGGAAACGCAGCTTCGCCGTGACGGAGGTAAGAACAGCGCCACCTGCAGTGTGTACGTGAAAGTGGCCCAGAAAGTTTTCTAATGAAGCAGCTAATGAAGCTAATGAAGCTAATGAAGCTCCAGGTCTTAAGACAGATGAAGGAAAATGGTCGTCAAATGTTTCAGTGTCAGAAACTGAAGCTGTTCTTGATTAATGACATCAGGAGATTAAAATTTTATTCTGCATCAAGTCAGACAAGGACGAACCCGCGGCTCTGGGGCCAGTTTTGTCCTTCACACGGTTTTAGGCCCTGCTATCGTTTTCCTGCGGCATCTGTTGCTCTGTGTTTTTCTCTGATGACTTTTGTTAATTTATACGACTTTCAACTCTTTTTTCTCCCGGCAACTTTGTCAAAGTTTTCTAGACACGTTTTTAGTTGTCTTAGTCGGCAATTTTGTTTGAAGACATCGACTTTATTTCTTTGTACTCTTTAGCTAATCTGTTTTTGTAGCCTACAGGGGCTATCCGATTGAACAGGGTGTCTGTGGATGAATCACGATTAATCGATAAACTTTACTTAACGTTAGCCTGCAAAGGCCTTAAATACATTAAACAGGTGAGATAGCCTAGCTAAAAAAAAGAACAGAGAGCAACAACAATGTCCTAGCAGAGCTAATAGCTAACAGGTTTAACGACACAGTGCTGTTAGAATAAAAGCTGCTGGAGCTCAGAGGTGAAACTCCAATAATAAAATCCAGTGAATGAATCAGTGCCTCAGACTCCACCGCCTCAGCACTTCTTCTTCTACTCTTTTATTCCGAACAGCAGCAGCAGCAACAACAGGACGCAGACTCACAGCTGGCCTTCATCCAGCTCCACAAAAAAAAAGAAAACAAAAAAAAAAAAACTTGATCTCATTTCAAGAAATAAAAATCAATATCCATAACTGACACGTTATTCCATTAGCTAACATTAGGGGGAGCAGAGCTGACATGGGCAGCTGTGATTGGTGGAGTCATTTATGTGACGCGGAGGTGAACGATATCACAGGTGTTTGGTGGAGTCTGAACGTGTTCTCCCTCCGTGTCTGAGGAGTAAAAAACGGTCGTCCTCGTCCTCCGTCTCCACCGCCGCGCAGAATTCCATTACAGCCGCGACACCGCGACCACGAATTAAAATCCATCACGTTTCCCATTCCAGCATCCAAATTCAAAATGCAATCACTGCTGCTGCTGCTGCTGCTGCTGCTGCTGCCTGACTCCCCCTGCAGTGTACAGAAATAATCACTTCATTGGAGCGTTCATCTGCAGAAACAGCAACAAGTGGTCAGTTAGGGAAACTGCGGTGTTGGACGTGACGACGGACGATCTCCGATCATAAAAACACAATCCAAACACAGAGGTTTTTGATTTCACTCTCGGAGCAGAACAAGTGTAAATTAGGTTTGAAGGAGGAAGAGAAAAAAATGAGATGAAACTCAGTGTCACTTCCCATAATGAGACATTAGGGGGCAGGATTCGTCGAGATGACGGTGACGATCATCGCAGTTTCTCTGATTGAAGTAACGGACGCAGTAATATGATGTAGTACATTAGTCAGCGCTGGGTTTTATCTGACGCTGCTTTTATTTTAATGGGGTCTGTGTTTAATGGTGACTCTAAATCTGTGGCCACAGACGCAGTACTGTACGCAGTACAGACTGCAGTACAGACTGCAGTAAACACTGCCATACTGCGAGAGGTGTTAACGTCGCAGCAGTGAATAAATGATAGAATCTTAAATATCCAACACAGACAGACGAGGAAAGAACGAGACTAGTTACAGGTTGGCCAAAAGGCTGGCTCTCGGGCCAAAAGTGGTCCATAAATTTGTTTTATAGGGCCCAGAGGTTTTTTTTATATACTTGATGTTTTATATATATATATGTGTAGTTTTCTTGTGAGCATTTAGTTTTCTGAACATATTTCAACCACTTTCACAGTAATTTTCCTACTGTTTTCTACCCATTTTGTAAATCTCTACAGAAAATCATTGATTTTCCAAACTCTCAGATCAGATTTGAATTTTTGATCTAAGCTTTCGCTCACTTCCTGTTGTCCGTGCTTCGTTGTTTGATCTCTTTAATAACTAATAAGAAAAAGCGTGTATTTCACTTTCATCTATTGTTTCGTCATAAACACTGTTAGCGGCTAAACTAGCATCTGAAGATTGTTTTTTATTTTATTTTTAGACTTGTTTTTCTAAAGTTTCATCAGACTCTGTTCAAAAAAACTGTTTGTTTTTTTTTTACTAAAGAAACATAAAAAACATGTCAGTTTCAGTCTCTGAAGACCTCTCGTTCTCACCCGTCTCCCCCCCCCCGACTCCCCCGTGTGTCCCTGTTTCTCTCCAGACTCTCCAGATGGGGATCAAACATTTCTCCGGTCTGTTTGTGATGCTGTGTGTGGGCGTGGCCTTGTCTCTGCTGACCACCATGGCGGAACACATCGTGTACAAGCTGGTCATCCCCCGCGTGAAGGAGCCGCGCTTCAAATACTGGCTCCACACCAGTCAGGTGACGCAGCGTCACTTTGAAAAGTTTCAGGTCAAGAGGTCACGGCATCCCCTTCATCGACGTGGGTTTTTGTTTTTGTTTGTTTTTTCCAGAGATTACACCGAGCCCTGAACTCTGTCTTCACCGACGACAAACTACCAACTGTTACCAAACCTGAGAAAAGGTAACGTCACCGTCAGTCTTTACGTTAGGCTAGTCTTAAATCTTAGTTTATTTGGTCTGACTTTGGATATTCTGCGAGAATTCCTGATATTGGATGGATGGATGGATGGATGATGGATGATGGATGGTCGGATGGATGATGGGTGATGGATGGATAGTTGGATGGATGGATGGTCGAATGGATGATGATGGATGGATGATGGATGAATGGATGGATGGATGATGGATGGATGGTGGGTAGATGTCGGATAGACAAATGGATGGATGGATGGATGATGGATGGATGGATGGATGATGAATGGATGATGGATGGATAGATGGATGGATGAATGGATGATGGATGGATGGATGGATGATGAATGGATGGATGATGAATGGATG
>NC_024320.1:26632124-26632599 GCF_000523025.1 Cynoglossus semilaevis
GATGGATGGATGATGGATGGATGATGGATGGATGCCCCTGTCTGTCACTGATCCAGAGCAGTTGAATTCTTCACATTTGTATCGATTTCTTCTCGATGTTTCTCGTTTCATCCCTAATTAAAGGCTAATAATAATCAACCTGAAGCTGGGGGGCGGGGGTAGATTTAGGTACGACTGGAGGCAGATTTAGTCCCACTGATAAACGAGTGTTATTATACAGTATATGTTTGAACTACGGCGTCCTGAGTGGGACACACAGGTGGACGGTGGTAACGAGGACGGATCACAGCCACCTGACGCTGCGTCGCACCGGGGTGAGAACTCATTAAGACCACGCTGTTCAGGTGGGGCAGAAATATCGCTGGTGTCAGGAGGCAGTGAACGCATCATCTGTGGATGAGCGCCCCCCGGTGGAGCGTCTTAACCAACCGCTGTCGGAGCGTCAGTGTTTAGATACAGAGAACTGGTCCGGACC
>NC_024320.1:26632700-26635032 GCF_000523025.1 Cynoglossus semilaevis
GGGTCATATGATGGGGGGGCGGGGCTGCAGAGAAAGTTTGGCTCCATGGCAGTAAACTGAGCGAAATCGTTTATCACAGTATGAATTAGTTCTCAGAGGCAGCAGTGAGAGCAGGTGTGAGGTGAAGTGGGGGACAGAGGGGAGAGAGGGGGGAGAGAGAGGGGAGAGAGCGGGAGAACAAAGACAGATGTTCAAACGCCCACAGCCGGGCAGATGTCACGGTGGGACGGGGGCAGAAATGAACGACCCAGGAGGCAAACATCCACGACAACGACAACGACAACAACAACAACGACAACGACGACAACAACAACAACGACAACAACGACAACAAAAACAACAACAACAACAGAACAAAGACTGTTTATGTTTGGGAATTCTGTTCTTCTCCTTCCTCCACACTGAGGCTGGGAATCAGCCAACGCCGAAGCACAAAATCGACTTTTATTAGACTGACTTTTTTAGACTGACTTTTTTAGACCGACTTTTTTAGACCGACTTTTTTAGACCGACGATCTCCGTCCAATAAACAGGTGAATGAACGACCAGACTACAGTTACAGTTTCCTGATGAACGACGGTCATGAAGCTGTCGTGATGATTGGAAACACGTTCAGATCGTTCTGTCGTCGTCTTTGTCGATGTTTCTGTTGAGTTGTTGTTTTTCTGAGAGCAAACAACAAATTCTTAAATCAAACCGGATCCGTCTGGTTTTAAAGACATCCCAGAATTCCACAGTCTGCCTGGTGGGAATACCCTGCGTCTAAACGTCCTTCCTTCCCGTTTCCCTCAATTCTTTCATCGTGTTTTCAAAAAGACAAAACAGGATTAATGAGCTGAACGACAGGCAGGACGTCGGTCATCACTGCACGTCGTCGTACAGAAACCCTTTCATTCAGAACACGACGCCCACCGCGTGTCATCCGACCGTCTTCGTCACATGGTCGCAGCTGATCAACTCAGAACTAAAAAAGATTTGATTTTAAATCAAGACAAAATAAATTGGATTGTTTTCCTTTTTTTTGTCTTTTGTTCATTAAAAATGTTGGCGTAAAAATAATTGGATGTTTTTTTTTTCCATCAAAAAGTTACGATTGAAAAGAAAAGTTAGTGATGACCGTCGGCGTCGGTCAGACCTTCAAACCTCAGACGTCACCGTGGAAACGAGGTGGAACACTCGGTTCTGGAGAGTTGTTCTAGTGAAGTTCCTGACGTCAAACGTGGTTCTGATCAGAACCCTATGTCATGAGACCAAACCAACACACCACATGGGATCGAACCTGTGACCCACGTGGTGTACGACCACAGCACTGACCACTTTCCCACGGTGCGGACGTTCAAAGCACGACTAATTGACTTTTTGTGTGCGTTTTATCTGCAGGTGTAATGAGGGAAACAACCAATCAGCATCATGGAATTCTTCAGACTCCGCCCACTGCAACAGACGCAGAGTCCTGGCACAGGAGACGCAGAACGATCTGGAGCGTCCGACCCCAGACTCCGCTCAGCCACCGTCCTGCTCTGGGAACAAACCTCACTCTCTCCCACTGTTGGAGAAACAGCTCCCCCCGGTGACCGCGTCCAACGGCCGCTCTGACCTGTTGGGCCGAGTGCTGGGCCAAGGCTCGGGACCAGGACCGGGTCTGACGCCCTCGGGCCCCGGGCCCGGTGTCGGTCAGGACCCCATGGTCCAGGAGCTGCTGGAACTGGAGGGTCAGATCCTCGTCATCAAGCAGCAGCTTCAGACGGCGCTGAAGAGGAAGAGGGAACTCCAGCAGCACCAATCAGAGAACAGGCAGGCCAACCAGACTGCAGCCAATCAGAGCACGGGTCTCCAGGCCAGCCAGTTCTCCCAGTTCTCCCAGTTCTCCCAGTGTCGCCCACAGACTAACCAACACACAAACACGGTACCAGAGTTCTGAGGTTTGTCTGTGTTGTTCTGGACACGTGTGACCCGCGTGGGCCTGGTCCTCCACAGACTGGACCAGGGACCAGAGACAAGTCCCAGTCTGGACCGGAGACTGAGACGTCGTCACGGCGACCGGCTCGTTCTCCGTCGTTTGTTTCTTGACTTTTGGAATATTTGATTTGAATAAATAAAAAAGGCACTGATTTTTGAACCAACTGTCGCTGCTGATGTTACAGAACAGATGTAACCCCCCCCTCACCCCCCCCGCTCTCTCTCCTCTCACTGCTCCCCTTCCATTTCAGTCCTCAGTTCTTTGTCTCCCCCCTGACTCCCCCCTGACTCCCCCCTCCTCTCCTCTCATCCTCCAATCATCATCTTTTGGCGGCTTCTCATTGGCTGGGGGGGGAGAACACCTTGCTCCTTG
>NC_024320.1:26635160-26635872 GCF_000523025.1 Cynoglossus semilaevis
GGGGGAGGCGGACCGGTGGTGGACCCCCCCCCCCGCGCCCCCCCCCCCTCGCCCCCCCACTTTAGTCTTTATGTCCTTGTGTCTTGCTGAAGGCTGATTGGTCGGAGAAGAACTGCTGGAGATGATTTTCTCCGTGGATAATTAAATGTTTCTGGCCTTTGACAACGATTGTCCGACTTTTCTTCACCTTCTTTTCTCTCTCTCTCTCTTTTCAGGAGGTTTACAGGTAAAGAACCAAACACAGGGGGCGTGACCCCTGAAGTGGACCAGGGGTCAAACGGTTTGACATGTTTTATTCATGTGGAGTAACGATGGAAACACCAGAACTGTTACTGGTCCTGTTACCATGGGACAGTCCCAGGGCAGGGGTCACGATGATGTCACGATGATGTCACGATGACGTTCACAGCACGCTGTGAACGTCTCTGTGAGACTGTGTGGAGGTGTACGGCTCTATTATATGATACAGAAATACTGAAGGTCGTGTTGACGACTGAAGTAAAAAAAACACACGGAGATAAAACTGTTTAACTCACGGTTACCTGGTTTATCTGGTCCACAGACCAGGAAACAGATGATGTTGACTGACAACAGTCACTGACAACAGTCACTGACAACAGCCACTGACAACAGCCACTGACAACAGTCACTGACAACAGTCACTGACAACAGCCACTGACAACAGCCACTGACAACAGTCACTGACAACAGA
>NC_024320.1:26636817-26639834 GCF_000523025.1 Cynoglossus semilaevis
CATCAGTGGGTCACTTCAGTGGACCACATCAGTGGGTCACTTCAGTGGACCACATCAGTGGGTCACTTCAGTGGACCACATCAGTGGGTCACTTCAGTGGACCACATCAGTGGGTCACTTCAGTGGACCACATCAGTGGGTCACTTCAGTGGACCACATCAGTGGGTCACTTCAGTGGACCACATCAGTGGGTCACTTCAGTGGACCACATCAGTGGGTCACTTCAGTGGACCACATCAGTGGGTCACTTCAGTGGACCACATCAGTGGACCACATCAGTATCATCTTTGCTGACCACGTGGGCTGCTTCTCAACACTTTTTTGAACAAACATCGTTTTACTTCAACAGGAATCTTTCAACACAGCAGAGTTACTGTGTGATATTCTTAACCAATCCAGTTGAATCTTCTCCACGATGGTTTGAATCTCTCTGCTATGAGACACAGTTTCATCACGTGGGGGTTTTTTTTTATTTTGCTTTCAAATCCCTTAAATCTAATCTCCGTCCAAAGGAGTCGATGACGTCAACACAGGTTGGATTTCTTTCTCCAAAGATTATTCTGTTATTAACCCTCATTAACAGACTGTAAGGACTGGACGGAGACGAGTCAGTGAACTGAGGAGGACCAACGCTGAAGAACATCACAGAGGACTCACTTCCTGGATTTATTTTTTTTTTCTCAGTTTCGTCGGCATTCTCCTGCGGTCGCTCATTTCCTCTCATGGGAAAAAAAAAAGGATTCCATTATAGTTGAAACACAACCTGCAGCAGCTCTGCTGCCGCGAAAGGACATTTGGCTGTTGGACATGTCTTCGTTGGCAACGCTAGAGGACAGACAAACAGTGCTGCAGTGGCAGAAACATGGTAGGAATCCTTGGGCCCCATCAGTGGGCCCCATCAGTGGACCGCATCAGTGGGTCACTTCAGTGGACCACATCAGTGGGTCACTTCAGTGGACCACATCAGTGGGTCACTTCAGTGGACCACATCAGTGGGTCACTTCAGTGGACCACATCAGTGGGTCACTTCAGTGGACCACATCAGTGGACCACATCAGTATCATCTTTGCTGACCACGTGGGCTGCTTCTCAACACTTTTTTGAACAAACATCGTTTTACTTCAACAGGAATCTTTCAACACAGCAGAGTTACTGTGTGATATTCTTAACCAATCCAGTTGAATCTTCTCCACGATGGTTTGAATCTCTCTGCTGTGAAAGTTGAATTATGAGACACAGGTTCATCACGTGGGGTTTTTTTTTTTTATTTTGCTTTCAAATCCCTTAAATCTAATCTCCGTCCAAAGGAGTCGATGACGTCAACACAGGTTGGATTTCTTTCTCCAAAGATTATTCTGTTATTAACCCTCATTAACAGACTGTAAGGACTGGACGGAGACGAGTCGGTGAAACTGAGGAGGACCAACGCTGAAGAACATCACAGAGGACTCACTTCCTGGATTTATTTTTTTTCTCAGTTTCGTCGGCATTCTCCTGCGGTCGCTCATTTCCTCTCATGGGAAAAAAAAAAGGATTCCATTATAGTTGAAACACAACCTGCAGCAGCTCTGCTGCCGCGAAAGGACATTTGGCTGTTGGACATGTCTTCGTTGGCAACGCTAGAGGACAGACAAACAGTGCTGCAGTGGCAGAAACATGACAGCCACAGACACAGCCACAGACACAGACACAGCCACAGACACAGCCACAGACACAGCCACAGACACACCATCATATGATCCCGTCTCCAGACTAAACCTTCAGTATGAAAATACTCTGTCCATTCAGTGGGACCTGCAAAATGTCCCCACGAAGACAGAGTCCCAACAGCAGCAACATTGTTCCTGCAAGTACACATAAACCAGGACACTCACACACACACACTCACACTGGAGTTTGTGTTTAACGTTGACGGTTCAAAACATTGTTGACTAAAACTGATGTGCAATAACTTTTACCCCATTTTTCACCTCCCCTAATGTGCACTGGCGCCCCCTAGGGGAGGTTTGCCTCACCATTAGAATACCACATTTAACCACTGTTCCTCAAAAACGACTGACATGCAACGTGTCAGTCGACAACTTGAATATATACTCGTTGAGAAGGCTGGTTTTTATTTTTTCTAGTGGACCTTTTGTGTCATTGCACCTTAACGACAGCAGAGAGTTTTTTTTTTTTCTCGTACAGAAACTCGTCCAGTGGAGCAGTGTCACAGACGGTTGTTTGCAGAACCGTTTATAAAAAGTCAGGTGGGACCACAGCGTGTGCTACGGACAGTTTTATTCATGGACAAACCAAGAAAAAAGAAAGAAAGAAAATATATGCAGCGTTTCCAATGAAACACTTTTCTCTGGTTTCAAAAGTAAAATATGAAAGTATTGACAGAGATCATGAGTCAGAGTTCAAATCATGGATATTTATAAAACATCTTCTCTCTTCATGCTGGGAAAACTGTATCGTCCAATGGAGAATGGAGTCACAAAGTTGCATCACAATCCACTGGTGGCTCAGGGAGCAGAAGAAGGAGGAGGAGCAGGAGGAAGAGGAGGAGGAAGGAGCACATGGAAGAGGAGGCAGGAGTCAGGTCTTCATTTTAGTCTGTATTTTGGTCTCGTTTGATTTTATTTTTTTATTAGAAGAGATTCTTTGTTCTTCTCGATTCATCATGATTTCATCGGTCGTAAAACCTGCTGCTGACCAGACCCTGGACCAGAACTAAACCTGACCAGACCCTGGACCAGACCCTGGACCAGAACTAGACCCTGGACCAGACCCTGGACCAGAACTAGCCCCTGGACCAGACCCTGGACCAGAACTAGCCCCTGGACCAGACCCTGGACCAGAACTAGCCCCTGGACCAGACCCTGGACCAGAACTAGCCCCTGGACCAGACCCTGGACCAGAACTAGACCTGACCAGACCCTGGACCAGAACTAGACCTGACCAGACCCTGGACCAGAACTAGACCTGACCAGACCCTGGACCAGAACTAGACCTGACCAGACCCTGGACCAGAA
>NC_024320.1:26644998-26647004 GCF_000523025.1 Cynoglossus semilaevis
CTCCTCCTGGAACGAGACTCAAGGTCAAGAGAACGGAATCTGTTGGAGAGTTAGAGCAAAAATGTCTTTTCAGCATTTGAGGTTTGGTTTGGTTTTTGTTTTTTCATATTAAAGATATATATAACTTCAGATTGCTAACAAAACAAAACAAAACTTTTATTTATTTTAATTCCAACATTCATAGATTTTGACAGATACGACGGCATAACAGCGTAGGACAGGGTAGGACAGATGGGTAGGTGGGTAGGTAAGTGGGTAGGTAGGTAGGCAGGTAGGTAGGTAGGTGGGTAGGTAGGTAAGTGGGTAGGTAAGTGGGTAGGTAGGTAGGTGGGTAGGTAGGTAAGTGGGTAGGTAGGTAGGTAGGTAAGTGGGTAGGTAAGTAGGTAGGTAGGTAAGTGGGTAGGTAGGTGGCTAGGTAGGTGGGTAGATAGATGGGTAGGTAAGTGGGTAAGTAGGTAAGTAAGTGGTAAGTGGGTAGGTAGGTGGGTAGGAAAGTGGGTAGGTGGGTAGATAGATGGGTAGGTAGGTAGGTGGGTAGGACAGATGGTAGGCAGGTAGGTAGGTGGGTAGGTAGGTAGGCAGGTAGGTAGGTGGGTAAGTAAGTGGGTAGGTAAGTGGGTAGGTAGGTGGGTGGGTAGGTGGGTAGGACAGATGGGTAGGTAGGTAGGTAAGGGGGTAGGTGGGTAGGTAGGTAAGGGGGTAGGTGGGTAGGTAGGTGGGTAGGACAGATGGGTAGGTGGGTAGGTAGGTGGGTAGACAAACAGACAGATGTATCTTGTTGTTGGATGGCGTTGTACGTCTCAGCTGCTGTTGCTCTGGGTAGACAACCAGACAGATGTATCTTATTGTTGGTTGGCGTTGTACGTCTCTTGTTGTGCTTTAAAATCTGACGTTCATTTTCAGTCCCAGCAGCGACACTGCATCGTAGCTCCTGTTCAACAGCTCAAACCAAAGACAGACATCAGAATCTTACATCACATGAGTGAGATAACTCTGTAGGACTGACTTTTTTTTCTGTCTCCCACACAGAATAAAAGATCAGAAGAAGAAGAAGGAGAAGAAGAGGAGAATCTGCTCCAGCGCAGAAAAGATAATAAATGTTGCATCGAAAATCAAACCAAGCAGGTTCTGCTTTAACCACCGTTTATTTTCCCCCGACTAACGAGGTCATAATGGACGTATTACATCATTTCTTCTGTGGAAAACCTTCTCTTTCATCAGCTCCTCATGAAATCTGCATTATTTTAGTTCAGTCTTAAACCTGTTCTGATAAAACATGACTGAAAGATAAGACAAAGAAACGGTCGAGACAAAGAACGACTGAAAACAGCTAGAAGTCAAACATTAACACAGAGAACAAAGGCTGAAATATTAGAAAATCAGAAACTAAAGAAATAAAAGTCCCAGAAAGAGGAGCCAGAGGTGAAGAAGATCGACCAGAAAACAAACAAAGAGATCAAAATGAAATAAAATGTTACATCTCAGCCGTGACCTCCAGGGTTTATCTTCCAACAGGAAGTCAGAGTGAATCATAATAAACAGATTTTCTTGTTTGTTTTAACTGCTCTGCCGTGACGTCCTCTCGTCGCCACATTAAACAATAAGTGCTTTTCCTTGACAAATGACGAGGAGGGGGGTCGGGGAGGGGGGGGGATGTAACAGTGATTTATGTTGAGCACAACTTCCCACCTCAGCTTTAATGTTCCTTATGGTTCCAGAGAGACATTAAAGGAACAACTGTTTCCATCAGTTCCACGTTTTTAAGGCGAGGTTTCGTTCAGTGACGAGTTCAAAACTGAACATGTTCGACTGTAGCTACAAGGTCAAAGAAACAGACTGAAAACTGAGTAGCTGCTGCTCAGATCTTCTGTTTCTTTGGTTTCTTCTTTTGTTCTTCTGTACAGTTTGGGGATCTTCTCTGGAATCTTCTATCTCACCCTGATCTCATGTCCAAACCATCTCAACACCTCCCCTCTAAATGTATCTCCATCTGATCTGCTCCTGTT
>NC_024320.1:26647063-26648450 GCF_000523025.1 Cynoglossus semilaevis
CTCCCCCCCCCCCCCTCCTGAACCCCCCCCCTCCCTGGTGTAGAGCTCAGCGTCTTCATCTCCTCCACCTCCAGCTCATCAACTTCACGGCCTCGACTCGTTGCTCCCTCGTCTTTTGCAGCTGCTTCACTTCTTCCCCTGAATCCACAGAGTCACAGCAGCTCCTTCTGACCTTCTCTGAACTTTTCACCAGAACCTTCAGAACTTTCACCAGGTGAAACTTAGTTTGTACTTTTTACTGAGAATAAATAAAACTGCTGCTCATCGATCTTACACTCTCGCCCAGAACATCACGTCACTGTAGCTGGTCAGTCGATGTTTGCAAAAATGTACTTTTTGGGGATAAACGCCTGTATGTCAAAGTGATAAACACTAGATGGCAGCACTGCAGCTCATTTAATTACTCTCATACAGCGGTTTTGTACAGATACATAACTGACTGTTACCAGGTCTATATCAGTGTCAGTTGATGTCGGAATTTATGTGTTTGGACAATATCGGATATCGGCAAAAAGTTCATATCGGACATTTCTAATTATATTGACAGGAAAAACAGAAATCTGAAAGTTTGGTCTAAAATTCTCACCGTCAGATAAACGGCGGAGTAAACGCTGAGCGAAGCCTCCTTGGACGGGAACGACCTGCGGGCGTTCTCCACCACGGCGGGTTTCCCGGTGCAGATGTTGCCGTTGATGATGAACTGATGACTGTAGCGACAGTCGGTGCCGGTGTAGTTGGGCCGACAGACAGACAGGAAGTACGGTGACAGCCCCCCCGTCACCACCTGACCTGCGTTGACGAAGATATCTGTCGCAAACAGGCCGAAGGCAAACACACCTGCGGGGCAGAAACAGCGCCATCACATGTCTGGGGTAAAAATCCAGCAGGGTGGGGGGGGCATCTGGTCACCCCCGAGTAAACGACAACTGAGAAAGTACTTTAAAAACACATTTTTCTAACATTGAACGGTTGGTCCTGATTGGTTAGAAACTGTGGCAGAACGTGACATCGTTATGTTTGGGGGCGGGGCCACAATTGCTGCAGCTCTCACATGAACAGAAACTGTGACTCCCTGGACTAATCAGTGTCCAACCAAAAGTACAACCTCAACGGAAATACTACATTAGTACTTAGTAAAATATAAAAGAAAAACGTTTTAAAGAAAATATGCAAAACACGTCTAATGAAGTCATTAATGAATTTTAGGCATGAATTTGAAGTTAAACACAGAAAATGTTGACGTGAAAATTCACCTGCTGAAAAGAAACGTTACAGAAAAAACTGCAACTGAATAAATTTCCATGAGAACAAAAAAACGAACTGAACCAAAGGCAGTGGAGAAGAAAAGCTGCTCCACGTACAGATGAGTACGTCGATACCCCTCCCC
>NC_024320.1:26649699-26654129 GCF_000523025.1 Cynoglossus semilaevis
GGGGGGAGGGGGGGGTCAATGATAAAAGGCAAAAGGTTTTGTATATAAAAATATATACATATATACATTCATATATATATAAATATATACAAAAAAATTGAAAATTGCCGAAATTTTGATTGATTGAAAAAAAAACAACCTTTTCAATCATTTTTCAGATCTTTTAAAGACAACATTAGCAAAGACAACATTAGCATAGACAACATTAGCATAGACAACATCAGCATAGACAACATTAGCATTCAAGCTAAGAAGAAGAAGAAGAAGAAAAGCGACCTATGAAGCGTACGACGCGGCGGACGAGGGGGTTGAGGAAACAGCATTCTCCAGTGACGATGGTTTTCTCCTGGACCAGGAGGGCTTCCCTGGTGGTCTTCATCACGTACATGGAGACCTCGCCCACAAAGATCTGCAGAGACACAACCAATTAAAACCAACTGAACCAATCAGATCAGAAGTCCCTCGGTTCAAACAGGAAACAGCTGGACCTCTGCAGGCATCAAAACATGAATGGATGTGTTCATGCAGCGTTCTGTTTTTCTTTGTTTGTTTGTTTGTTTTTCCAAGTGTGAACATGAAAAAAAAACCTTCAGCACATTTTTCCAAGTGTGAACATGAAAAAAAACCCTTCTGGACCAACACTTCTCACATCAGACACTTTGAAAACGTAACGTTTAAAAACTCTTATTTTGGTTCCGTTTCCCAAACGTTAATATCAGACCATGAAACAGAAAAATGTTTTGATGTTTTTCCCACTGTTTTTTTTTAAGCCAATCTCTATTTCACTCCATGAAGGAACCGAGATAAAACACGACAGAACAACACGACACACACTCGTCCCTGTGTTTGATCCAGAGTGTGACAGGAAGCATGAAAACTGATCAATTACACGTTTCACTCAAACGCATCATGATGTAAATAAATAAATAAGTGAATATTTCTGGAACATTCACTGGAAAATGAACCATATAAATATTGTAATATATTCTATATTTTATATTGTTCTGGTAACAACAACAGCTTCAGGTCTTTTTATTGGATAATATCAATAATTTAACTCAGATTTTCTTTATTTTTCTGTATTATTAACTTCGTTTTTTTTTTTTTTTTATCTTCACATCGCTTTAGGTTTTGTGTTTGTGCATTTTAACAAGTTTGTTTTTCGCTGGTAAAACACAGGAAAAAGAACTTCAACCTAAGTGTTGAATCACCACAGTCATGTACTTTTATACTAACAGGAAATCAGAAATACTCTTCAGAGAGAGTACAACTTTCCTGGACATTTTAGAACAAAAAAAAAATAAAAAACTTTTAATTTACGAGCTTCTCTGTGAACATAAATGAAAGATTTGGTTCAACAATAACCTGAGAACTACAGAAAACGCCGGAGCATGAAGAAGACAGATGTTCGCAGTCTGGAGGAAAATGACTTTTTATGCATTTCCCTCCTGGCCGTAGCCAGAGGACGAGGCATCAATGCGTCACGCTCCACATAATTCCACACCGCGTTCACTGTCAGACGTGTTTTGTCCAAAAATGCAGGAAGTGAGACGGTTCGTAAAGTCGGGCCGACGACGACGACGACAAACAGAATTAGTAACGTCTCAAAAATACACTGTACAATCGGACGACGCTTGTTTGCCAACCGCAAAAAAAAAGGACCAACGGGATTTAATTAGCTACTGAGAGGTTAAAGGTCACGAAGTTTAAATGTAATCAAGACATAACCTCTAGTTCAGCTAACTGTCGCTAAAGGTCATTCTGAAGAAAAGAGTGATTTAAAAACCGATTAGCCAAGGATCCTAAAACCACTAGTCCTGGGCCACACAGAGCCTGCAGGCCACAGTTTGAACCTCATCCTACTTCATGTTTAAACTGATATACAGTAGGTTGACGTGACTTTGAAAAAAAAATAAAAATAATAACTTAACAATAATATAATAAAGTGTGTTTTACTGTAAAACTCCATGTAGTGTGACCTCTGACCTCTGTGGTGAGGAAGGCCCAGAGGTCACTGCAGTGGGCTGCGCTCCTCAGATTTATGGAGCGTTTCAGAGTCTCTCAGCTCATTCTTTTCTTCTTCTCCTCCATTAATATCGCGCCACAGCAGGCGTGATAGCATCGAGGCGCCACGAGAAAAACGGACGCGTGACGATAAAAAAAAAATGTCAAGGGAGTCAAGAAGACGGTGAAGACGCAGGTGAAGATTTAAAATAAAAATAAAATGCCATTCAGTTTTGTTCTACTCGACTTCTTTAGTTTGACTTTTCTTTAACAGTAAAGTAAATATTTTTACCTAATTTAAGGCTAACGTTTGTTTGAAGTAAAGTCCAATGAACTCTCTGTGATTTATTTCTGTCAACGTCCAATTTAAGGTTAAATTAGTTTGGGGGTTTTTTCCATCACTTTTGAGCATTTTTTATTGACATTCACTTTTGTTAACGTGTGTTTACTGAAGGATTCTGGGAGTTTGATCTCTTTAATAAAACAGGTGTCATTTTAATCATTTAGTTACAGTTTTTATTGGTGTAAAACTGTAGCTAACGTTCGTTCACGTGACCGGGACTGAGGATAGTTGGTGTTTTTATTTCACTTCTCCATTTGGTCGTCGTTATTAAAGCCGTCGTTATTTCAGGCTGGAGCTAACGATGTTAGCTAACACGAACTCTTTTTTTCAAAACAAAGTTTGACGTCTGTTTGACTTTGATCTAAACGTTTTGTCCTTTGATGTGTTCTTACGGCCTGAAACAACTTTAAAATTCAAGACATTCAAGGATTTCAAGGAAGAGATTAGCATTGGCCTCAGCGCCACAGCCTCCTGAGGTCCTGAGAAACATTTTAATTTGGTTTGCGTCCGGTGCCAAGTCTTGGTCGTTACTCAGCATATTGCTGCTGCTGCTGCTGCTGCTGCTGCTGCTGCAGTCACAGCTGAGACGAACAACAACGGCTTCATTATCTTCCACTGCGACATGGTTTATGGGCCGCCGCGTGACCCGGCTCACCTCCACGCCGCCCTAACTCCGAGATCGTGGGCAACCCGGCGTAAATTACGTTTCTCTGCTAATTGTCCAAACAATCCGGCCTTGACATCATTAACGCTGACTGGTCATAAACCGCCGCGTTTTATGACGCGTGCGAAGACGGAGTGATTTGCAGCAACACTGACGCAGCATCTCCTAAAGATCACAGTTAAAAAGTTTATCAGAGGAGATGTTAAAAAAAAGAGAAAGAGTCGGCGAGGTCACGGCAGCGACGGATACAAAATGAACGATCGCAAACGACAAAATAGGATGAAAAAAATAGAACAAGAATATGTTGTTAATTCAGGGCCTGGATTAAATTAAATTAAACTGTAAATATAACTGTTAGACTGTTGTGTCACTCAGACCTGGTCGACTCAGTCATTTCAACGTTGTACAAATGACTAAAAGTTAGCCAACAATGCTAAATTTAGCTAAACATAAGCAGAATGTACCGCAGTACTGGATTTATGAAAATATCTGACAAATGGACCAATAAGTGCTAAAGGTTAATAGCTTAACAATACTCCCAAAATGTAGCTAAATGTTAGCATGTAGCCGGTATCTCAGCTAATGACACTGGTCATTAAAACAACTGACATTTAACAGAGTCCAGCTAACGTTTAGCCAGAGTACAGCTTAAAATAACAGAAACAGCTAAAATAATTTAGCCTAATGTACTGTTAAAGCTCAGTTAGCATGTTAGACGTAAGCTACGTTTGCTTGTTGCTACATATTAGCAGATCAAACAAATCTGGTTCTAAAAGTGTTATTTAAATAAATATTTAAAATAAAAACAGCCAAAAGCTAAGTTACGGATAAACGAGCCGCGATAGGACAAGTGTGTGTGTGTGTGTGTGTGTGTGTGTGTGTGTGTGTACATCTCCACTCCTCTCCACTTAGTCGATACAAAGCCACAGGAAGTGTTTTATACGGCCAATAAAAGCAGCACTAATTCAGATCGTAACCACAACGACGGCGACTTTTTGACGGCTCAGAGCGAAGAGAAAAAAAAAATACCAGCTAAGAACAAAATGTCCCAACATCGTAAACAAGAGCAGCGACACGGTGAACACAGATATCTCATCTCATTAGAGCAGGATGGCAGCGTGGCCGACGTCCAGACGTCTGGAACAATAACCTCACTGATTAAGGACCACTTCAAGAACCGCGGCGGCGGCGAACAGGAAGCTGTCGCTCTGGGACGGAAGTCAGAGACGGAACCGTGGAAACGGAACACGTACCTGGTACTGAGGTACTACTGCAAGTGTTCTCTGTGGAGTACACGTACGGTAAACACAGCCCACATTCATTGTTACATTATTATTATCATTATTATTAATTATTATTATTATTATTATTATTATTATTATTATTGTTGTTGTTGTTGTTATTATTATTATTATTATT
>NC_024320.1:26654436-26655698 GCF_000523025.1 Cynoglossus semilaevis
TTTTTTCCCCTTCCCTCCGGAAAAAAAAAAAACAAAACCACCCCGACAGAGCTGTTTAGCCGTTAGCAACAGTTAGCCGTTAGCAACAGTTAGCCGTTAGCAACAGTTAGCCGTTAGCAACAGTTAGCCGTTAGCAACAGTTAGCCGTTAGCAACAGTTAGCCGTTAGCAACAGTTAGCCGTTAGCAACAGTTAGCCGTTAGCAATAGTTAGCCTTTAGCTGTATGGTTTATTAACGTTGTGCACAGGTTCACACCAGTGAATACAGTGAGTGGGTTTAAGATTATTATTAAACTTCTCATCAGACAACAGTACACTGTAGAATGAAGTAGTACTACAAGTACTACAAGTACTACAAGTACTACTTCATTCTTATAATCTGAACATTCGCTGAGCCTGACTACAACTGCTACTTTATTTTCATTCTGAAACACGACTCACCTAATCCTCATCTGGATCAAATTCCCCAACATACCACTAGAGGGCGCACAAGTACCATAGTTGGTATGTGCACCATAGTTTCAGAACCACAGTTTTGAGGTTTTTAGATGAACTACAGCTACAACGAGCTCCTGGGTCAAAGCTCAAGGTATGATGTCACAGTTGTGTCACATGACTGTGACATCATCACATTGTGACATCATCACATTGTGACATCATCGATGATGTTGTCAAATGTAAAATGAATATATTTTCAGTCCTAAAATCTCTTACTCTAAAAGTCAATGAATGTTAATGAAATGATGAAAACCAGACGTGACACCACAGGAGCATGATGGGTAAAAACTGGACGTGGTGGTCACTACTCACGATGGCGGTGGGAGCAGCGGCCACCACGCAGTACAGGACCAGGGGGGGGACGAAGCTGGTGTCCTCGGAGCCGGGGTACGGCTTCATCAGGTCGGCATCGTTACAGAAGAAGCCCTGGACGTGGACGCTGAACAGGTCGGTGCACTCCATGTAGTAGGCCAGCAGGGCGGTGCCAGACATGATGACCAGCTGAAGAAGAAGAAGAACATGTGGAGGGGGGGGAGAGATGGGGGGAGAGAGTTACACAGGTGTGTGTGTCGTCTTTAAACTTCAGTTTAAAAGTTGATTTTTTTTCTCCCTGCTCCTCCATCAGCTGTACTGATCCTCTAAACCTCCACCTCCACCTTCTCCTCCTGGATGATATTTCAGAGCAGCATCATCACTAACCACCTCCTCCTCCTCCTCCTCCTCCTCCTCCTCCCTCCCCCACCTCCACTCACCCCACGGCAGGAC
>NC_024320.1:26655896-26661815 GCF_000523025.1 Cynoglossus semilaevis
CCACTGCCCCCCCCCCACAGGTCAACAACTGTCCCAGCTCCACCTCATTACAACATGACTTCATCAACTTATACCTCGTACCTCGTATAGATTATACTGTAGTAATACTTGTTTGTACTACATCAATACTTCTTAGATCAGGTTTTATCTTCATGTATGAATGAAAAGGTACTCGTGTCACGGTTCACAGTACTTCATTACTATGAACATCACATCAACACTGTGTATATTTTATAGTAATACTACTAATGTACTTGTATGACGTTAGTACTAGTTAGTATCTGATCATTAGGAGATACTGCAGTTGTCCATCATCAAATACTATGTTGTATTTCACCGTTTGAGGTACTACCTCATATGAAGGAGGTGAAACCTGGTCAGTACAGTTTTACCACCAGGTGTCACTGCAGTATCTCACAGTGATGTGACGTCATCAACAGTGAATTATTTCCATCATTGTTTCTGAACAACAGTGAATCTTCAGATCGTTAACGTGGAACAAATACGTCACACGAAAACCTGACCCGTCACTGAAGAACTGCTCCATGTAATACCTCTTTACACCACAAGGGGGAGCTGTGCCACTGCAGAATGGTCAATGTGGGTTTTAATCAAACTGGACTGTGGGACAAGAACTGGGTTTGTGAGTGTGTACTGTGTGTACTGTGTGTACTGTGTGTACTGTGTTCACTACAGAATCCCAGGAGTACACAGACTTTGAAGTACACAGAAGTACACAGATACTGAAGGTCTGTTTAACTGTTCCACCACAGAGTCACCTTCACAGTTTACAGCAGGGATGACGCCACCTTCAGTTTGAAACAGATGGTGTGAAACCTTTTTTTTTTTTTTTTTTGGAACAGCAGAGCAGAAAAACTCACCTTTTGATTTATCGTCATAACTATTTATGTTCCAGCTCATCTGCTTCCTGTAGAAGGTGATTTAATTTTTTTTTTTAAAACGCTGACCTTAAGCTGCTGCCAGAAAATCCTGAGACCCCGAGACCCCGAGACCCTGAGCCCCTGAGACCCCGAGACCCTGAGACCCCGAGACCCTGAGACCCTGAGACCCTGAGACCCTCAGACCCTGAGACCCGAGACCCCGAGACCCTGAGCCCCTGAGACCCCGAGACCCTGAGACCCCGAGGCCCTGAGACCCTGAGACCCTGAGACCCTGAGACCCTCAGACCCTGAGACCCGAGACCCCGAGACCCTGAGACCTCGAGACCCTGAGACCCCGAGACCCTGAAACCCTAAGACCCCGAGACCCCGAGACCCCGAGACCCCGAGACCCTGAGACCCTGAGACCCTGAGACCCTCAGACCCTGAGACCCGAGACCCCGAGACCCTGAGACCCCGAGGCCCTGAGACCCTGAGACCCCGAGACCCTGAAACCCTAAGACCCCGAGACCCCGAGACCCTGAGACCCTGAGACCCTCAGACCCTGAGACCCGAGACCCCGAGACCCTGAGACCCCGAGGCCCTGAGACCCTGAGACCCCGAGACCCTGAGACCCTGAGACCCCGAGACCCTGAGACCCCGAGACCCTGAAACCCTAAGACCCCGAGACCCCGAGACCCTGAGCCCCTGAGACCCCGAGACCCTGAGACCCCGAGGCCCTGAGACCCTGAGACCCCGAGACCCCGAGACCCTGAGCCCCTGAGACCCCGAGACCCTGAGACCTCGAGACCCTGAGACCCCGAGACCCTGAAACCCTAAGACCCTGAGACCCCGGAGACTGAGAGGAAATCTCGGAACATTTCGTCAAATAAAACCACAGTGTGATAACTTTATGGGTGGAAGGAGCTCATGTCCACCCCCTGCAGGCCACTCGCTGAACAGATCCTCCTTTTTTTGTTTATTTCCCTTCTTTGACAGTTTTACACCCTGACCTGTGCCTTCTTCTCTGTGTGGCTCAACTCGTGGCTCCATTCCAGTCTCTTTCACCCTCATCTTCATTCTCCATTAGCATTAGCATTGTTAGCCAACCTACTTAAAACTACAGTTGCTCTGTACGGGTTTAGGGCTGCGTTTCAGCCACCAGTGTAGGAACCCAAACCCATTCAAGCGTTAACGTGGAGACTGATTGGATGACGGAGTTTGGATTCATGAAACACCAACAGCTCAGTTCAGCCACAGACGGTCTGTTGTCTCCATCCAGGCTCATTAACATGACAACAGCGCCACCTTCAGTACATTAACAGGGGTCAGACTGGAGCCTGTGTTCTTCAGACTCCAAAGGTGTGAACAGATTTCTTTCTGCCTGACGACAGCTGAGCGTCTGATTGGCCGTCGTCCTGTTCTTGTCTACAATCAGACGCTGTGGAATTCTCCGTCGAGAAGCTGCGACCATCGCCGTGCGTCTGTGTTTACACAGAGGAAACGGAAACGGTTCACGTCGTTGAACAGACGCTCGGCTTCACGTTGTTCTTTTTTCGCGGTCGAACCGAAGATCTGACAAAATATTTAAATGTCGCACTTTTACTTTAGAACTTTTAAAATGAAGTGGAACATTAGTTTGATTCATCTTTGTTGTGTCTCCAAAATAACCCCCCCTCCACCAAAAAAAGAGAGAAAAAGAGAGGGGGGGAGAGAGAGAGAGAGAGAGAGAGAGAGAGAGAGAGCAGAACAACGTTAGAAAAACAAACCCGGGGGAAACGACTGTTTTGTTTTTTTGGTTTTTTTAATGCAGACGTTACAGAAACACTGGGGGAAAATATTCAGAGATTCAAACAAAACAATCCGACCGTTACAGTTTATCTATCTACGCAGATGATACACTGAATAAGTTGAGGTTTTTTTTTTGGGGGGGGGAGGTTATGTTTAGTTTTGTTTTTCTCAGCTGTTCTTCATGACTTCCTAACTAAAAATATAAAGTCACTTTTTTTTTGCTCAGTGCAGGATTTAACAACCTAAAATACAGCGTTACTTTAAGAAGCACCAGCTGCTTTTGTTGATTTTTCTGAACAAATTTAGAGTTTCACCAGAAACACCATAAAAGGAGTCTGGAGGCTCACTCAAAGAACTAGCATAATTAGCTAACTTTAACTAGCTAAAACCTTATGACAACAATATTAAAAGCCAGGTTAATACACAACGTATCACCTGAATCTAAAACACGTTAGCTAGCTAGCTGGTATGTTGACGTATTGCAGCGATTGTTGATAGATTTTTCCGCCACCTACAGGTCTGGAGTGAGTACATCAGTGTCAGAATAGAACGTTATTAATTTGTTATGACCAGCGATTGATCGGTCACAAAAAAAAAACATCTGGTTTCGCGGTCGATCATTTTGTACAAACATTCTAAACATCAGAGAACGGATGAGAAGAATTTTACGGTGATCCAAAAAAATCTTCCGGCTGTCGTTATATATGTGACACTAACTGTGAGGTCACTGTGTTATCATCAAAAAAAAAAAAACTCCTGTGACCCACCTGAGGGTCGCGACCCAGTCTTTGGGAAACGATGTGTTAGAGAAGACAAATCAGAAATGTCCAGAAAGTTCCAATCTCTAACATTTAGTCCTTTAATGGAACTGAACGTCTAATATCTGATGACCTCACTGTGACGTGTCATTGTTTGTCTCCGACTGTTGTTGACCCCTGGTGGTTGACCTCTGACCCTGGACGTCAACAGTCGCTCAGCAGAGATGATGTAAACACAGAAAAGTTCACTTCACTCCCGTCACATCTTCACCATTTCATTAGGAACGTCCTGGTTTCCTCCCATATTTTCTCTGTCTCCCCCGTCCTCCACCGTCCTCCCCGTCCTCCCCCGTCCTCCCCGTCCTCCCCCCAGAGTCTTGTCTTTTTTAATTATTATTAGTCATTTCGATGAAAAACACAGAGGAACAGAGTTTTTCTCCGAGGCTAAAAAGAAAACCAAGCTACAGAGGGGGGGGGAGGGAGAAGGAACAACTACTGGACAGAAGACGTAACAGAAACATCAGAGAAAACCAGGACAGAAATAACGTCTCTGAGAATTGTACGAAGACGAAGGAACCAATGAAAACAGAGTAATTAACCATCAAAGAGAATTCCGCTTTAATGTTTTCTGTTTAAAGTCTGAGCCCGAGGCTCCACTTCACTGGTGAGAGAATATATAATACAGAAGAAAAGACTTAACATCCATCTGGGTTTTATTTTTAAAATTCATTATAAGCTGGAGATGTCACCAGGTGGGGGCACTATAACGCAGAGGAACAGCTTCAGCTCTGGGCTGCAGTACCAACTCCACACCACAGGGAACACAAACACTTCAGTGAGATGTAAATTCAATGTCTGCAATTTTTGGATCAATTTCTCATTTTCAGCTGATACTGATTTTGG
The DNA here is from genome assembly GCF_000523025.1 of Cynoglossus semilaevis. Classification (NCBI taxonomy): domain Eukaryota; kingdom Metazoa; phylum Chordata; class Actinopteri; order Pleuronectiformes; family Cynoglossidae; genus Cynoglossus; species Cynoglossus semilaevis. The sequence continues at coordinate 26,660,227 of NC_024320.1, forward strand.
AGTGAAAGTTAACGACGTCCAGGTCAGGAGGTCACCGTCCTGGATGTCAAAACCTCCGTTCAAGATCTGACTAGTTTTTAGTCGTACTTCCAAATCTTGTTGTTGTTTTAAAGCCTCAATTCAACGACAACAGTCGTCGGTTTTCTCACCTCCACAAAGATGAAACATGGGATGATGGAGTAGCTGCGGAGCGTGTGGTTGGACGCCATCTTGTCTCCACTTGGAGACGTCTCCTCGGGGGATTTACAGCAGCTCACTCTGAAAACAAAAAAAAAAGAGAAGGGGGGGGGGGGGGGGGGGGGGGGGGGGGGGGCTTTGACAGAGGAGGTGTCACACGTGTGTGTGTGTGTATGTGTGTATATTCAGCAGGTTCTAAAGCTATGGTGAGTGCACTGCTGCTGCAACGGAGAATTTGATTCTAGTTCTGAGGAACGAGGATGAAGATCGGCTCAAGACTAAAAACAAATTTAAATAAAAAATACTTTTTGAGAGCCATTCTTTCATGCTCACAAAAGATATGAATGCCTCTGTGCCAGCACTCTCTGCTGCGTCACTTTAATACACTGAAAAATAAAGCTAAATATAAAATCACATTATTTTGAAAACGACTCTGAAAAATAAAGCTAAATATAAAATCATATCATATTATTTTGAAAACGGCAGATTGAAGATTTAGGATTAGAAATGAACAGAGACAGAATTTTTTTTGTGAAAAATGTCAACAAATCTGATGTGTCTTAAAGAAATGGAAAAAAGAAAAACATTGTCTTTCGACTAATAATAATTAAAAGGTAATCAATGCCTCAAACTGCCAACAGGAGGTGTTGTTTTTTTGGTATTTCGTTCTTATCATTTCACGTCTCCTCCTAGAATCGTAGCTCAGATTGAAACGACAATTATTTTTACAGTCAAACTGGAAAGTCGTCCTTTCTCCTGTTGTGTCTTTAACATTTCGATGTTAACGTTCGCGTCACGTCGGCCGCTCCAACACAAGGTGGTGACATTTCCACATGTGGAGCGGAACAGAAGAATGAAACTATTCCTAACTCCTCAGATGGAGTTAAACATCACACTTTTTTTTTTTTGCCTCTTCATGATGTTCTGGGAGAAAATAAAGAACTTTGATCTGAACAGAGCAGCTCAGAATTCGACAGCACAAACAGTGAGAGAACCGCGGAGAGCACGGATCACAGCAGCCGTCAAGAGTCCCAGAGACGCAGAGACGGTGTAAATGTTTACCTCAACTACAAATTCATTTGTGCTGCATTCTAAAGTTTTTTTTTCCCCCGTGGCATCGACGCCAAGTCGCTGCAGAAGTTTGTACATTTGCTTCGTACGAGGATTTCTAACTGGGACTCTGGGATTGTTTGTACTTTTATTCCGACCTCAGCTGAACGACGAGAACTGTTTGTACTAATACAGTATCTGTGCGTCAAACAGTCAGTTATAACCTTCAAACCAAGGTCAGTTTAACGACGTCTGTACGGACGGAATCTCAGGGTCGGAGAAGTTGACAAAGCTACAAATACAAAAACTTCTTTTTCCTGTTTTAGGAAAATCATCTCTGGTCCAACCCTGCAGAGTCGACT
>NC_024320.1:26662829-26665189 GCF_000523025.1 Cynoglossus semilaevis
GGCCGTTTGATGAACTAAAGGACCAGTTGGAAAACTCTTCGCGTGAACAACGATAAAGTGTCACGGCAGGTTAGCGCTGCCGGCTCTCTGGTCACGATAATCTGGTTTTTATTCCTGTTGAAGACACTGTCATAAATGGACGACACACATCGTCATGGATGAATCCTCCGAAATGGAAGTGAAGTTCCACAAACTCATGGCTGCGTCAACCAACCGTTACATTTCTATAAAAAAAATCTTCTTTTTGGTTCAGACAGAGAGTGAGGGTCAGGGCAACAGTAGCTAAAGGCTAACAAACTGCTAATTTAACCAAAAGATAAATAGAAAAACGATCAAGGTCTAAGATAAAATACTGTAAAATAAAACGTAAATAACAAGGAGTTAAACACTACGCAATTCAGTTGCTAAAAGGCTAGTCCTGGTTTAGCATTAAGTCACATTAAAGAAGAAGAAGAAAATAAAAATTACATTTAAGGAGGGCTGCATGTTAAAGCTTCACACAAATTAGCCTCGTGGCTAACTCTTGACTAGTAGTTGTTGTTGTTGTAGGAGGGTCTGTCAGAGGGAGGAGTGATGGATGGATCTCCAGGATCACCATGAAAGTCCAGCTCACCATGTAAATGTAACTGTTCCTGGTAAATCCATAAAGAAACGCCGGAGCTGAACAGAGACGTCCGTCACACTGAGAGGCATTAATATGTGTAATCTGCCCCCGGTGGCAGATCACGGCTCTGAGGGAGGCGTTCGTTCAACAGAGGAGAGTCGGTGGAACTGTACGTCAACACCGGTCGATTCTTGACCGAGAAAGAAACTGAGGAGGAGTTCAAAAATAAAATCTGTCGCTAAATCTGTCGCCATGATTTACCGTCTATTTCCTGCTAAACATTCATCATGGTTTACCAGAAAAAGGTGCCAAAATGGTTCAGAAGAATGTAGATCAAATCTACATTCTCCTTCCCTGCTCCTGTGGTCGTGTTGGTTGGGCCGTACACTCCTAACTGGTGAACAGGTCTTTCGTCAGGCGACAGTAAAGACGTTTTTGTCTTTGTCTCAGTAACTGTGGACTTCACACCATGTTCCTGAGACAGAACCCACAGTGGGGCCGCAGCTTGAGCCACCCCAGCTGCAGGCTCTCCCACAGACCACTTCAAATGAGGAAATCTGAGGCTGGTGTTCAAAGTCAATCGTTTCCACGATGATCAACAACCGGACTCTGTCACAGTCCGTCCTCGTCATGATTTTGTCTTTGTTTTTTCCTTCAGATCTGACGACACTGTAGCTTCACAAACAACAAGTGTTTTTGCCAGTTGATCAGAGGGAGATGAAGGCGTTCAGATGGTCTGACTGTCTGTGTGTGTGTGTGTGTGATGACATCATCACACCACAGGCCTCGTCAGTATCTCAGCCGTCCAGACTTCACAGCGCTCCTCTGTCATCGCTGAGAGGTTTTCACGTCGACCGACCTTTGACCCGTCTCCAGCTGAACGAACCCTCAGCTGGAAAACTCTTCGCGTGGACAACGATAAAGTGTCACGGCAGGTTAGCGCTGCCGGCTCTCTGGTCACGATAATCTGGTTTTTATTCCTCATGAGGCGGGGGTGGTGGAGGGTGCCAGCTCACTACGCACGATGATCTGGTTCTTATTCCTGTTGAAGACACTGTCATAAATGGACGACACACATCGTCATGGATGAATCCTCCGAAATGGAAGTGAAGTTCCACAAACTCATGGCTGCGTCAACCAAACGTTACATTTCTACAAAAAAAATCTTCTTTTTGGTTCGGACAGAGAGTGAGGGTCAGGGCAACAGTAGCTAAAGGCTAACAAACTGCTAATTTAACCAAAAGATAAATAGAAAAAAGATCAAGGTCTAAGATAAAATACTGTAAAATAAAACGTAAATAACAAGGAGTTAAACACTACGCAATTCAGTTGCTACAAGGCTAGTCCTGGTTTAGCATTAAGTCACATTAAAGAAGAAGAAGAAAATAAAAATTACATTTAAGGAGGGCTGCATGTTAAAGCTTCACACAAATTAGCCTCGTGGCTAACTCTTGACTAGTAGTTGTTGTTGTTGTTTTTCCATGTTCGACTCTGACACGTTAAAAACATTCAGAATACTGAACATATGTTTGGTTTCCAGAGTTAGCTTGTTTGTAGCTAACATGCTAATGGCGCTGCAGCGGTGCAGGACTACGACGTCATGAGTGGACGGGACTTGAACTGAATATCTTAGTCCAGGTTTTTTAACAGAAAATAATAAAATCAAGTTCAGATTCAGGTATGATCTGGTTCGACCTGAAGATAAAATCCAAGACTTAAAAAAACCATGAAGGTTTGGTTCATGAAACAAAACAAA
>NC_024320.1:26665399-26669797 GCF_000523025.1 Cynoglossus semilaevis
GAACCACTGAACCACTGAACCACTGAACCACCACAAACATCAACAAAAGAATGAATCACCTTCAATTTGTAACTGGAGATTTTCACAGGACATTTTTGTTTGGTGATGATTTCTGTCAGAATCACAGATGAATCACATGTTAATCAGCTGAGAACGTGATGATGATGATGATGATGAAGATGGTGACAGTCTGTGACTTCATCACTGTGACAGTGACAGGTTTCTATAATTAAAGCTGTCGTTCTCTTTCTGCTGCGCTGACAATAAAAACCCAGTTTTTGAACCAACGACTTACAGCGACTTCACCTTCACTCGTCCAACATTTAACCGTTACTTTCACGCCTTCATTCGACGCTCGCCGTCTTCACACCTGCGAGCGGATGATCATTTTTGCAAGCCGTGCTGATTGAAGCACAGCCACAGCCACAGCGTCGACGTTGGGCTATTTTTGTGTTACTGCATCAAAATCCCAGCAGGAGAAAGAGGCCGAGTCAGCAGTGTGGGTCCAAACCCGGTCCAAGACTGACTGGACTGGAGTCAATACAGGACTGGGTCCAGTTTGTGGACACAGTAACTGAGGTTTATTTTTTCACATTTGTCATGAAGACAAATAGATGAACGGTTTATCTTGACAAGTTCACTGACCAGTGTTTACCAACTGGATAAAGTACCTCTGTGGCTAAGAACTGCAGTACTTCACTGACAGTATTTGACAGTTCATCATTTACTACAAGTACTATAGGAATGGGTGACAAAGTAAAACGTACCGCGATTTTAGCTGAAGTCTGAACTCACGTACTGTACACCAGCAGCTCGGTGACTGACCGACGCTAACACGGTGGTGACATCATAGTCAAGGACGTAGAAACATCAGAAGAGTCAGAGTTATGACGACTGTTAGTTGTTTTGCTGTTAGCAAGAAAGCGGAAAATTCAGTGAAACGTAAATAAAAAATTGGTTTCACTGATTTTCGTGGTAAAAGAACTTATCAGTATCTGCCTAAAAATTCTGGTCCGATGGATCTCTGTCCTACATCGGGTCCATTGTGGGGAATCATTGCTAACAGGCTAACGGTGAGGCTAATGAGTCAAAGGTTACAGAACCATGACCTGCAAAAAACAATCTCAACGTTAACGTTCTTCAAAAACACATTATACTCAAACTGAAGTACCAACTACTTGGATTACGTGGTACTTATTCATCACTTCAAAACTAGTTGTTAACGGAAAAAAAAGTGCGAAACACTTCAATTTTCACATTCGTAAATGTGACCTGGCAAAGAGTTGAATCGTTTTACAAAACGCTCCGAGGCCACAGCCTGTGTGTGTGTGTGTGTGTAAAATTCTCCTCTGTATTTAGATCAAACAAGCGTTTGATCTTTAGGGAATTCAGTTAATTTTTTAGTCCGATAAGCAGCGGGAGGCTAATACTTAATTAAATGTTGGGAGATTATCGTCCCGCTGATCCACATCATTTCTCACAGACTCAGACTCGTCGTAAAGAATTAGCGTGTTGTACTGACAGATACGGCTGTTAGCCTTGGAGCTAAAGTCCGCGTCCACTGAGAAGAGTTTAACTCTTCTACCCAGCGTCCACCTGTCTCTGAACATCAAACCTCCGACTCATCGATGAACTTCAAAGTCAAAGATCGTCTGAAAAGGAAAAGGACAAACGATGATATTTGTCCGTTTGACTTTTCCCTCCAAAACCAGCTCCAACTGTCAACTGGTCCGAGCCGTAAACCAGGCAGAGAATCACTGGTGTTCACAGCCAGCTGCCGTATTTGGCTGCAGTTTTAAGTCATTCTCCATTAGCTCCCATTTACTGGTGACTAATTATATACACAAGGAGCTGAAGGAGCTGAAGGAGCTGAAGGAGCTGAAGGAGCTGAAGGAGCTGAAGGAGCTGAAGGAGCTGAAGGAGCGGCGCCTCCCATTACGGCACGCCATAAAGCAGCCACTGGAGCTGGAAAAAAACAACAACAACAACAACAACAACTCACTCCTCCTCCTCCTCCCACCAAATTAATCAAGCCTCCCAGTAAACACATGGTACAGTCTCTCAGACCAGACACTAGTAATCAGTACCAGTGGGGGCCGGGGGGGGGTCACTGTGACACGTTGACTCCATCAGAATCAAAGCTCTGCCACCGGTGGTGGACAGCGTGAGGTGCAGCTCTGCCCGTGTGACACCGGTGATCTACCAGCGGAGGCAGCGGTCCACGCCGTCTGTGTTCTCACTGCTACAAATCTGCCTGCTGCTGCTGTTGTTGTTGTTGTTGTTGTTGTTGATGATGATAATGAATGTGATCTGCAACACATTTCAGAACAGCGCTGCGACGATAATCTGATTTTCCCTCCGTATGTTCAGTGTCGTACGACAGCTGTTAGCCTCGCTGCTCAAACAGCAGCTAAACAGCGACGCAGATACAGTTCAGACCAGCAGGGGCTCAGTGGAAACGTCTCCAAAACGTTGTCCTGTTTTATCTGTGCGTCTTCAGAGACGAAGACGTTTCATCGCAATCTAATTATTTCATTAACAAATCCTTCAACATCCGTCAGAACTCCACAAAGACGGAATTCTCTGATAATAATAGTGTAAAGATTATTCTTTATCTGTCTGGTTTTATATTTATGTATGTCATATATTTCTCACTCCACTCACAGGATGTCGACACGTTGACTCAAGAATCTGACGTTGAATTTCAAACCTACTTTGGTTCAGATTGATCAAAATTTCCAGCTGAATTTAAACACATCTGCTCTAGTCTGCTGTAGGTTTTCTGTTACAGATTAGTCACCTGGTACAGACACCAGAGGTAACATGTGTTACGTCAAACTCAACGACTCAACGGAACATCTAAAATGAGGTGGTGGGCCGAATTCAGCCCGTGGGCCTTAGGTTGTATACATGTGACCAAAGACACCTCGTGACTCAGGAGTGAATTTTAATATCAAACCCAAACCCAGGCTACGACACTGAGCCACATCAGGAGTGGTGATGTCATCGTGATGTCATCGTGACCTCATCTGATTGATTAAAAATGACGAAGTTGAACAGGAGAAGGGAAAAACACAGGTACACAGTACTGGACTGTATACACAGTACATGCAGTACTCTGGAGTACGAAGTACACAGTCTGCAGTAGATTTGAGCAGTTTGTACTCAGAGGAGCGCTCACCTGACGCTCCTCCACCTGCCATCTGTCCGACCACTCACACTAGGACTGCTGCCACGGCCGCCTGCTGCGGACGGATGAGCATCAACTCCAAGTACACAAACACTAGAGCTAACGTTAGCTACAACAGTCCTGGTACAGACACCAGAGCAAACGTTAGCTACAACAGTCCTGGGACAGACACCAGAGCCAACGTTAGCTACAACAGGCCTGGTACAGACACCAGCGCTAACGTTAACAACGACAGTCCTGGGACAGACACCAGAGCCAACGTTAGCTACAACAGTCCTGGTTCAGACACCAGAGCTAACGATAGCTACAACAGTCCTGGTTCAGACACCAGAGCTAACATTAGCAACGACAGTCCGGGTACAGACACCAGAGCCAACGTTAGCTACAACAGTCCTGGTTCAGACACCAGAGCTAACGATAGCTACAACAGTCCTGGGACAGACACCAGAGCTAATGTTAGCTACAACAGCCCTGGTACAGAGACCAGAGCGAACGTTAGCTACAACAGGCCTGGTACAGACCCCAGAGCTAACGTTAGCAACGACAGTCCTGGTACAGAAAGATGACAGGGTTTAGAGTAAAAAAAAAAGTACACAGAGTGTACAGAGAAATAAAGAAGATGAAATATTTTTGTTGGTGTCTGTGAAAATCTAGTCGTTCATTCCCGTCCAGTTCCCGCCCTTTATGTCACCATATTTGGATCAAATGACTGAATGACTGAGAACCGACACAGACCGATAGTTTACGGTCGTTTCTCCCGTGTTTCCTTCACGACAACAGTAAAGACTGTCGACAAAGTCAGTCTTTAATGTCACTTCATTCATGAAAGAGGTCCAACATGAAGCCCCGGCCCCGTAACTGCACCGGCAACTCACCGACGAGGAGCCGGAAAATTCCAGAATCCCGATAATCCATGTTTCATGTTTTATGACGTGCTGCAGCCGTTATGAAGTCACGTGACCATTTTACACTTCAGCTCTTTAATATTCACTGTCAGGATCAGAGCTGCTGCTGCTGCTGCTGTGACACCGACTCCCGCCTCACCGTCAGGCAAACGTTCAATAAATCATCCCAACGTTTCCTAATCAGACCGGGGTTTGGACGGTCGGTGATACGGGAGGTTTTGGTTGGGTCTGTGTCTGAAGGACTGGCTGAGGCTGGAGGGGGGGGCGGTGTGGGGGGGTGGGGGGGGGGGGAAAATTGGTTGT
>NC_024320.1:26670096-26673425 GCF_000523025.1 Cynoglossus semilaevis
GTGGGGGGTTGGGGGGGTGAGAAAAATTGTTTGTTGAAGTGAAGCGGAGCCGCGTTCACGGAGCCTGGGTGGAAACACATCAGAGGGAGAACGTGATTGATTTCCTCCGAGGCTCGTTGAACCGGGCCGCGTCCAGAAACGTGGTGAAACGTGCGTCAGGAGGGCGGTCACTGTTGCTAGTGAAGACAGGTGTCTTGAGTAAAATACCGACGTCGATTAATGCGACGGTTAAAACAGCCGCGAACGCCCGATTTCAAATCGATAAAAGGTGACGTTTCACGGTCTCGGACGCGAAGAATCCTCGAAAATCTGTTCGGAATTACGACTTGATGACGATCGGAACTTCGCCTCCGGCGAGAGACAATGGACAAACACACACATACACACACACACGGTGCTACTGACGACGCTCATCACACACACACACACACACACTCACCGCTCTGACTCCGGGCAGGATCCGACAGAAAAGACGAATCCATGGAAGGAGTTAAAAACCTCAGAGAGAAGACGGTCGGAGCCGAGGTTTCTTCTTCTTCTTCTTCTTCTTCTTCTTCTCCGCCGTCGCTGCTGCTGCTGCTGCTGCTACTCCATCCGTGGTTTGTGATGAGGATCACGCATGAGGATGGACGCTCCGTGCCTCGTCCAGGGGGCGGGGCCAAGACGCCGTACTCGTCTCCAGTGGAGCGTGTGTGATTCAGTGTTCAGAGAAAGTCCGCGGTCTGGAGCCTCTTATTCACGGCCTCTCTAACCTCCCCCACCTCCTCCCCCACCTCCTCCTCCTTCAGGAGAACACTACTGTTACTCCTTCTTCTCGTCCCAGTGGAGAGAAGACGGCAGAGACAGGGCCGTACAAAGATGTTTGGAGGAACAAGGACACCCCTGAGAATGTAAACTGCTTTAGCCACAGTTAGCATGTCAGAGCACGTGAGCGGAAATATCGATAATTCTGATCAGAAGAGGCTGAAGGCTAAACTAAAGACGTAAACATTGAGCAAGAACTTTATTTTTTTTAAAACAAATGTGTTTAAAAATTAATAAAATGTAACAATAAAACCTACAACGTTTGACAAAAGATGGGGACAAATAAATAATGTTGGTCAAATGAGCCAAAACAGACGAAAATAGCAAAAAGCTAGGCAGAATAATAAATAATAATAATAAATAAATGAATAAAAAGCTAAACAAAATAATCCCTGAAACCATTTTACAGTCGTTTCATTTTCAACGTCGTGTTTTTTATTTGACAGATATCACCAGGTCTGACATCACTGAGTCTTTCACATCTGACGGACGTTTAAGAAGAAAAAGAAAATCCAGGAAGATCAAATTCATGTGTATTTATACTGCGGGGCCACACGTGATGTGTTTTAGGACCACGATTGGCCCCCGGGCCAGACTTTGGTCTGACTGTTTCAGGCCAACATTTCTATTCGTCCTTGAAGAATCTCTCCATCTTAATGTTGTAGCGTCAAAGTTCTGTGTGTACGTCCTCCTGGACCAAACAAAGGCTGATGGTTGAGGACCAGTTGAGGACCAGTTGAGGACCAGTGATCATGGTACATTACACTGCTCTACTTTGGCTTTTAAATCTTTCATTCAAAATCGTATCGTGAACAAAAAAAACTGTAACTCATATCGAGTTGAAATCGCGATTCATATCTTATTGTGAGTTGAGTTATACATCGTTACTGACGTACGCCTGGGAGCCATGATGAAGGGCGGAAAGTTCCCAAAAAAAAACCAACACAAATAAAGAAAGTGAATGTAGCATTGTAGCATGCTACAAATTAGCATGACACACGTCGTACAAACGGCGACTGTGAACACTTCCGTGGCCAGTGTCAAAGGTCAGAGGGGGGGAGTGGAACCAACAGTTGAGACCATGGAATGGTTGGGTGGGCTGGATTGGTGGGCTGGTTTGGTGGGCTGGATTGGTGGGCTGGATTGGTGGGTTGGATTGGTGGGTTGGGTTGGTGGGTTGGATTGGTGGGTTGGATTGGTGGGTCACCTCGATGACCTGAGCCTGATCTGAACCACATTACCAGGGGGAGTCAAACACTTCATTAGTGTCGGCTCCAGGACCAGGATCTGCAGCAGCTGCTTCACTGAGGCTCTGATCTGAACACCATCCATTCAGGCGTGACGCTGAGTTCAAGGTCCCTCGGTATTTCAATCATCGTCAGCGAGCGACGTTTGTCACACGTTCGTCTGATGGAATGAAAAATCCTCAAAGATCCTGGACTTACAGTACGATGGAATTCCGTTCCTACAGCGTCTGAACTCATGCTGTACACGAGCTAACCGCTAACTCAGTGGTAACGGGATGTAACAACACAGTAGTAACAGGATGTAACGACGCATCGAGAGTCAGTTATAAATCAACATAAATGAGTGACAATTCTCATTGGTTGAAATAAAAAATGAATTACCGATCGAGGCATTAGCAGTAGGCTGTTATCTTTAAAAGTCACTGGTCAAACCATGACACTACACACTCTAGAACAGTAGGTGGCGCTATGTGCCTAAAAGCGTTGGTTGTGGCCGATCATCAGTTCAGTTGATGATGGGATTTTAGTCAGAGAACTTTGAAGCTCATTGTTTTATAAAACAAAAAATCGTATCTTGAACAAAAAAAAAACTGTAATTCATATCGAGTTGAAATCGCGATTCATATCGTATTGTGAGCTGAGTTATACATCGTTACTGACGTACGCCTGGGAGCCATGATGAAGGGCGGAAAAGTTCCCAAAAAAAACAACACAAATAAAGAAAGAGAATGTAGCATTGTAGCATGCTACATTAGCATGCTACAATGTAGCATGACACACGTTGTACAAACGTCGACTGTGAACACTTCCGTGGCCAGTGTCAAAGGTCAGAGGGGGGGAGTGGAACCAACAGTTGAGACCATGGAGGCTGAGTACCAGCTGCAGTACTGGTTCAAACACCATAAGAGCTCGGCCTGTTAAAATATTCATAGGTCGTAGTATACGCTGTACTACACGGTGTGTACTACGCTGTACTGTGTATAATTAATAAAGTGTAATTGTGTTCCATTTGATTCAGGGCCGTAACTGTCCTTAAAGAAGGGAAACTGGATTTCAAACCTCAGTGAAATGAAAATGTCTCCCCACAGTGTGTATAAATAACAACGTTTGTTCCATGAATTATCATTGTTAACACGTTAGTTTTAACAGGTCTGGTTTGATTTTCATGTTGTAACAAATAATGATCAGAATGTGACAGTAAATATTAGACATTAGTCAGACTCCATCATGGCCTCCTCCTCTGTCTCCTCCTCCTCTGTCTCCTCCTCTGTCTCCTCC
>NC_024320.1:26674162-26675297 GCF_000523025.1 Cynoglossus semilaevis
CCACGCGCAGAGGGCCGCCACCCACACACCCACACACACACACACACACACACACACACACACACACAGCCCAAACAGCAGACAATGAGGTCTGACTGCAGCAGCGTCTCCTCCACTGCTGCCCCAGAGCAAAAAGTACACACTGGTACTACACACTGGTACTACACACTGGTACTACTCCATCAACGTGGTGTACTGCAGTACTCTGTACTGTGTTGTAGTCGGACGTCAGGATGACCTTTGACCTTCAGTGGGTTCATTTCATCTGATTCTCAGAAACAGCAGAAAAAACAATGAAAATAAAAATAAAAATAAAAATGAAAACGACTTCAAAACACAGTGAATGAAGAGAAATAAAAAAAATAATCAAATTAAAGTGAAGTTTTTAAATTGTCCACATTCCAGTCTAAGATAATTGGACGGGGTTGTTTGTTTTAATTACCCAGCCTGTCCTGTTGGCCACGCCCACACCTGGTGACTGCTGTGATTGGCTCCAGTTCCATTTGAATGTTGTAATTGAATATATTAAATTACAGTTTTAATCACATTTTTATGATCTGTTTTAATGTTCTGACTATAAGAAGATTCTGAATCGGATCTGGTTTCTTTACAATGACGCGTTAGCGGCGACGTTAGCCGTTCGACAACTAGCCTTGGTGGAAACACAATCACAATGTGACAACAACAAATATCCACCGTCTGTGAGTGGGGCAGTCACTGATCCGGGGCTATAAATAACTCCACACCGGAGGTTGGCGTGGCAACCACCAAACTGATGCCAGGCTGGGAATGTTGAAGGGAAACGTCCGTCCATGGAGACGGGAAGGACAAGGGGAGAAAAGAGGACGAAGGAGACATCGGAGGGGGGGGGGAGAGCTGGGAACGATACAGAGGAATTCAGATGAGGAAGAAAGAGGAGGAGGAACAAAAGGAGAAGGAGGTGTTAAGGTCGGGGCACGTGGAGAAGAGGAGGACGAAGATCAAGAGAAAGTGTCGGAATCATGAGAGCAGGAGGAAAACAGAGATAAGACGGAGGAACGGGAGAACCAGGACCTGGAGGACGATCAGGGAGAACCAGGACCTGGAGGACGATCAGGGAGAACCAGGACCTGGAGGACGACCAGGGAGAACCAGG
>NC_024320.1:26679077-26682325 GCF_000523025.1 Cynoglossus semilaevis
GCTGATGCTGATGCTGATGCTGATGCTGATGCTGATGCTGATGCTGATGCTGATGCTGATGCTGATGCTGATGCTGATGCTGATGCTGATGCTGATGTTGTTGCTGGTGCAGCAGCGTCAGTCCTGGTGTCTGAACCTCTGCTGCAGCCTCACAGACTGGTCTGTGGTGGACTGATGGTAATGAGACCCATGGTCCTGGTCCATGGTCCTGGTCCATGGCCCTGGTCCCTGGGCCTTCCCCAGAGTGTCTGTGACCCCCCCTGTGTAGGTGTGTGTGTGTGTGTGTGTGTGTGAGTTCTTCTCCCCCTTTAATGGCGATGCTGCCACAGCCTTTTTTCCGTCTCCCTGTCGCCATGGCAACCCAGGAGCGGGTAAGTGGCCACGTTAGTCTCGGGGGCCCTGGCCTTCTTTACCATGCCACAGCTGCGCACACACACACACACACACACACACACACACACACCGCAGCAGTTCTGCAGGAATCCATCCCATAATTACACTGAAATCAAATATTTACTGCAGATTAAACACATAAATCCTACAGTAATGACAAACAGCGCCACCTACTTCACCATCAAACGGGATCTCCCTGAAATTGTTCTCAGATATCTCCCCCTCCTCCAGGGGGGGACAGAGAGCTCCCATCACAGAACACCGTGGCTGTGAAGATAATCCAGGTTTTTAATCTAATCCAGGTTTTTAATCTGGAGCCAAAACGGTTCAGTAACATTTTTGTTTGTTTGTTTGTTTGTTTGTTTGTTTGTATGAAGTCAATAAAGAGTCAATTAAAGTCTTAACTGAATTTGTTTGTTTGTATGTGTGTGTGTGTGTGTGTGTGTGTGTTTACATATATTTACACAGTGTGTGTGTGTATATATAAATATATTTCTGCATCAGGATTATATATTTATATATATATTACAATGTCACGAACAGAAACATTAGATGAAACGACATTTAATCAAAGATTATATTATATAAAAATAAATAAATAAATAAATAAATGCTGCTACATTTTACACGTTGTCGTTCATCTTAAAATTCACACTTTAAAATCTAAGCAACAGTGCCCCCTTGTGTTGGCAGAGTGCCAGTGCAGCAACCCAATAGAATATGTGCAGTAACGGGGGAGGGTGGGGGGGAGGGAGGGAGGGGCACATCAGCATCACCGGTGGTAAATGGACGACAGTACAGCTGTAATTACTTCATTATGTATTAATAAATGTTTTTGCAATTGTTTATTATCAGGGACGTCAGATGTTAACCTTTTTCCGATATCCGATATGCCGATATTGTCCAAACACTTTCCATTTTTAATTTCCGATTCCGATATCAACCGATACCAACGTAGGCCTGATAATATTTATTTATATTTATATTTTACTGCATAATATGTTCATATCGATCTGATAATATTGGTCGGCCGATATTATCGGACTTGACTATATAATATTAAATATTGTTTATTGTTGTGATTTAAAAAACGTTTAATTTATCAGGTCTTCATTAAATGTTTTTTATTCTTGACACATGTTTGACACGTGTGCTTTAAACGTACCATAAAAACTGTTCTGTTCTTGGTACCAGAGCAGGAACCAGCGACGGTTATTATTTTCTCGTTAAATCCACCACAGTCACAGACCCTCAACGTGTCGACAGAATCTTACCATAACATCCTTCATCCACTAGAGGGCACTATCCCCAAATATAACCAAAGACTATTTTCCACTTCAGGATCTGACACATTAACAGTAACAGTGTCCTGTCACTAGGGGTCAGAACAGTTCCTGGTACCAACACAGACAGTGTCCGAAAATATAAATAAAGTAAATAGAAGTTCTGAGAGAACTTCCTGGAACTTTTTTTTTTTTAATGCAGCTGGAGGAGGTGACAGAGTTAAAGATGCTAAGATTCTCTTTAGGAGTGACAAGAATGGACAGGATCAGGAATGAGGTCATTAGAGGGACAACACAGACAGGAAGGTTAGGAGACAAAGACAGAGGAGCCAGATTGAGATGGTTTGGACATGTGCAGAGGAGGGACAGTGGATACATTGGTAGAAGAATGTTAGAGATGGAGCTACCAGGTAGGAGAAAGAGAGGAAGGCCAAAGAGGAGATATATGGATGCAGTGAGGGAAGACATGCAGATAGTTGGAGTCAGAGTAGAAGATACAGAGAACAGGGAGAGATGGAAATCAATGATTTGCTGTGGCAACCCCTGAAAAAGGGACAAAGCCGAAAGAAAAAGAAGACTTACTTGTGACTTGCAAAGCAATGACTTGGTCCCACCTCTGCTGTCCAGTAGCTCTAGCTCTAGCAGTACACTCTGCTAAGGCATTGCCCAGGGACACAAGATCAGTTCTACCAGTGTATGCCGGGCAATGTACAATAGTACAAAAGCTGAAGGAAGAGAGAGAGCATGGCATAAGTCTTTCAAAAGATGAGCATGTTTTACTGGACTGCCTGATGATGTGGAGAAATCACAAAGATACCACATAGCTGTGTGTGTGTGGCAAGCATTAAAAACATATTTACTATCAGTGTAAATTTGACTGGAAAACCAGAAGCATAGCGGAGCGCCATGCACATAGCTTTCAGTTCTGCTGCTTGAGCAGAAAAGAAGATGGAAGTGTGTCAGAGAGCAACACTGAAGTAAGAGTTGTCACAGCGTATGCAGTACAGGTGACACCAAAGGTGTCTTTCACAGATGAACCATCAGTAAACAACCAAAGTGAACCAGGAACTGGTTGATCTGACAGGTCTGGTCTGGGTAAATAAGTAGTCAAAGAACAGTCTAGACAGTTATGTGCTTCACCATCTTGTGATGTAGGCAGAAGTGTAGCAGGATTCAAAGTTGTACATCTAATCACAGTCAGATGAGGCTGTGAAAGTAATGTAGTCATGCAGTGTAGATGTCGTGCAGGTGACAGAAAAGAAATACGGTTCTATTAATCTGATCAATAATTAATCTGATCAATATGAAGGAACTCTTTTAACCAATCAACGACATGTTTCCCTCCTGACCTGGAATAACTCTGGTGTGTGTGTGTGTGTGTGTGTGTGTGAGAACAGACCACCGCAGCAGCAGCAGCAGCAGCTGTGTGTGTGTGTGTGTGTGTGTGTGATGTCCATTTAAGGTCAGTCCTGGTCCTGAAGTGTGGACCAGGAATAACTGACATACCAGAGACAGTGATAACCAGCAGAGCTGTCAGGAGGAGGACGAGGGAGGTGGAGGGGCGGGGGGGGG
>NC_024320.1:26684359-26684873 GCF_000523025.1 Cynoglossus semilaevis
GTCAAGGCCAGTACAGTACAGTACAGTCCAGTACAGTTCAGTACAGTACAGTACAGTACAGTACAGTTCTTTATTCTCCCTCTCTGTTTCTACAGGGGTTAAAACCTGACTCTGTTGTCATCACCCAGTCTCCCTGAAGTCCCCCCTCCTCCCCCCCCCCCCCCTCTCTCTCTCTCTCTCTCTCTCCACCTTCCCATTACGTTTCTCTGCCTTTCTCTGCTCTCTTTTCTTCCATGTTCACCTCACATCTCCTCCTCCTTCCCCACCTCCCCTACCTCCTCCACCTCCCCCACCTCCCCCATCCTCTCTGTCTCATCCTCACCGGCTTCTCTCTCTCTCTCTCTCTCTCTCTCTCACAGACAGAAAACCACGTCTAGCACAAACAAGTGGATGCTCTCTCTCTCTCTCTCTCTCTCTCACACCGACACACAAACATGCTTCCGTCCACACTGTACCAGTGTCACAGCAGAATGATGCAGCAGCAGCAGCATCAGCATCAGCGTCTTCTCTGACC
>NC_024320.1:26686618-26688866 GCF_000523025.1 Cynoglossus semilaevis
CCCCCTCACCCTCTCTACACCTGCCTGTTTCCCTCTCTTTGTCTCCCCCTCCCTCACCCTTTCTTCTCTCCCTCTCTCTGCGTTGCGTCCACTGATTCAGCACAGAGATAGCGTCCCCTGGTGGCAGTGAGGGGCAACAGTGGAGACGCCACGGTGGCTCGTGGCCTGTTGGCTGCCCGTTCTGTGACTGTGTCACTGCTGTTCCAGTTGTTTCCAAAAAACTGCCCTGATTCAGTGGTGAGAGGGTAAAAAAAGAGAGGCAGAACTGATGAGCATACTCTCTCTACCTCTCTCTACCTCTTCACTCTCTCTCTCTACCTCTCTCACTCTCTCTCTACCTCTCTCTACCTCTCTCTGTCACTCACTCTCTACCTCACTCTCTCTCTCCCTCTCTCTCTGTCTCTCTCTCTCTCTCTACCTCTCTCTGTCTCTCTCTCTCTGTCTCTCTCTCTCTCTCTACCTCTCTCTGTCTCTCTCTCTCTGTCTCTCTCTCTCTCCCCCTCTCTGTCTCTCTCTCTCTCCCTCTCTCTCCCTCTCTCTGTCTCTCTCTCTCTCTCTACCTCTCTCTGTCTCTCTCTCTCTCTCTACCTCTCTCTGTCTCTCTCTCTCTCTCTACCTCTCTCTCTCTCTCTTTCTCTCACCATGTTGTTACACTTCTGTGTGTGTTTCAACATCTGGAGCCCATTGGCTCTGGGGCGGGGGGGGGGGCGGGGCCCTGTGGGAGGCGGGGCCCTGTGGGAGGCGGGGCCGGGCCGGCTGTGTGATGAGGTCATCATGTCGTCGTGGCGATGCAGAGGAACAATGATGCTGTTGTCTCCAACGACGACCGGCCCACGTTACTGACGCCAGAACACTTTGGTGTGTGTGTGTGTGTGTGTGTGTGAGGGGGGGGGGGGGGGGGGTCAAAGGATCAAAGGGGGAATAAATAGTTTTTTTAATTTTATTTTTAACTTTTTCCACAAATATCCAGCCCTCTGCTGTTGACTTTCAGAACTACTTTTTTACATTCAATTAAATTTCTCCCAGATCTGAACAAATAAATATTTAGTTTTTACAGTTTCGACTAATTAACTCTCTAAAGTTTTAGCGGCTAACCTTTAGTTAAAGTTTTAGCGTCTAACCTTTAGTTAAAGTTTTAGCGTCTAACCTTTAGTTAAAGTTTTAGCGGCTAACCTTTAGTTAAAGTTTTAGCAGCTAACCTTTAGTTAAAGTTTTAGCAGCTTACCTTTAGTTAAAGTTTTAACGGCTAACCTTTAGTTAAAGTTTTAGCAGCTTACCTTTAGTTAAAGTTTTAACGGCTAACCTTTAGTTAAAGTTTTAGCAGCTAACCTTTAGTTAAAGTTTTAGCAGCTTACCTTTAGTTAAAGTTTTAACGGCTAACCTTTAGTTAAAGTTTTAGCAGCTTACCTTTAGTTAAAGTTTTAATTAACTCTCTAAAGTTTTAGCAGCTAACCTTTAGTTAAAGTTTTAGCGGCTAACTTTTAGTTAAAGTTTTAGCGGCTAACTTTTATCAATGTTTAGAACAATATTTATTTATCTTGAGTTTTTTGGGCCGCTCACTGGTGCCCCCTGCAGGGGCCCAAAGACATATTCCTGTTCCCCAGTGTGTTACTGTGGGGACCCAGAATCCTTTGCAGCGCTCCTGTGTTAGTCAGTGCTGAGAGGTGATGGTTCAGTTCTGCAGCTGCTCAGCGGCTCCGCGGCAGAGACACAGTTACTGTAGAGAAACACGGTGTTTGTGTTTGTGTGTGTGTGTGTGTGTGTGTGTGTGTGTGTGTGTGTGTGTTCTATTCCCTGAAGGCTCGGCTGCTGCTGCTGCTGCTGCTGTTTCTGCTGCTGCTGTTGCTGCTGCTGCTGTTACTGCTGCTGCTGTTGCTGCTGCTGCTGTTACTGCTGCTGCTGTTACTGCTGCTGCTGTTTCTCCTTATAAGGAGGTTGGTCTGGTGGTGGAAGGAGGGGTGAGTTAGAAGAGGAGGGTGAGGTGATGAAAAGGAGGAGAAGAGGGTGAGAGACGGGAGTGGAGGTGTGGACAGGTGGAGGAGGCAGAGGAAGGAGGGAGAGAAGGGGTGTGGAGGGGGGAGGAAGGAGAGAAAGAAAGAAGAGATAAGGAAGTGTTGTGGGAAAGAATGAAAGAGTGAAAAGAAAATAAAGACAGAGTGTGGGAGAGAAAAGAGGGGAGAAGGGGGAGGGGAGGGGATTTTAGTAGCTAACGTTAGCTCTGCTGTCTGTACCAGGACTGTCGTATCTA
>NC_024320.1:26688929-26689699 GCF_000523025.1 Cynoglossus semilaevis
TCTGTACCAGGACTGTTGTAGCTAACGTTAGCTCTGGTGTCTGTACCAGGACTGTTGTAGCTAACGTTAGCTCTGGTGTCTGTACCAGGACTGTCGTAGTTAACGTTAGCTCTGGTGTTTGTACCAGGACTGTTGTAGCTAACGTTAGCTCTGGTGTCTGTACCAGGACTGTCTTAGCTAACGTTAGCTCTGGTGTCTGTACCAGGACTGTCGTAGCTAACGTTAGCTCTGGATCCCAGTGACTACGATGGAAGTGTGACGTCACATCAGCTAACTGTGCCTCAGTAAAAATAGCGGTTAGCGCTGGGTGCAGGGGTGGCCTGTGTGATGAGCCGTTAGCAGCACAAATAGAACATAGTTAGAGGTTCCACTGGTGAAGGAAGTGAAGCCTGAGAAGAACCTGCAATTATTTCTCTTTTTGTTTCGTCAGGTTCAAAACTGTGGCTGAAAAAACGTTTCTTATTCTGACGTCTTCACTGAGGGGCTGCTGTGGGAGGCAATTATTACCTGGGGGGGGGAGGGTCAAAATGACAAAGACCCCCATCTTGCCCTACTGGGCTGAAGGAGGGGGGGTAAATGAGCCCCTGAAAAATGTCAGTGAATACAGTAAATTACACAGATATCGCCTCCTACTGGACAGTCCTGGCTGTTGGTTCAAACAGCACCTGTTGTGCTTTACCTGGTATTTTCCTGTTAATGGGATTATTTCTCAGTCTACTACAACTGAATCCTTTCAGTGGTGGATGGGGGGTGGTCTGGGATGGGGGGTC
>NC_024320.1:26693234-26694520 GCF_000523025.1 Cynoglossus semilaevis
TGTGTGTGTGTGTGTGTGTGTGTGTGTGTGTGTGTGTGTTGAAGGACGGTCTGGTCCGTCTGCTGATACAGGACGTCGCTTCAAGTGATCGTCTGATAGGAACTTCAGAGCAGAGAGACCGAGGTTCAGGGTCTGGGACTAAATTTGGCGCCAGCCAAGAACCGCAGCATACTACACACACACACCCCCTCAGTGTGAGCAGCAGCAGTTGCAGCAGATGGAGAAAGTATTTGGTAGAACAGGACAGACGTACCAGTCTGTCGTCAACCAGTCAGGACGGAGGACGGACCGTGAGGACGGACCGTGAGGACGGACGGTTCTCATGGACTCAGAGCTGCGTGCTGATTGGACCGTCAGCTCAGGTTTTATAAACAGCAAAGTCAACGTTGACCAAACAGAACTCCCCGTGAGGTCCAGTTCTGGTACCGGTCCGTACTGGTACCGTCAGTGGCACCGCGGACGGTCAGGGATCGAACACCAGACGGATTAGCATCCGTTAGCTACGCACCGCTAACGCAGTGAAAACAGAGGAAAGGATTTGTTTTTGTTTGGTTGTTGATTCAGTGAAAGGAGGACAACTGGAACGTAGCATAGCAAACTAGCTAGCTAGCTAGCAAACTTGCTAGCTAGCTAGCTAGCTAGCTGAGTACCGACACACTCTGCCCGACTCTTCGGCCTCTCAACAGGAAATGCCCTACAGTCTAAAAATACACCCCACCCACATTGATTTTCCTCTCTATAGCGCCCCCTAGAATCGATCGTTTCAAACCACAAAAACCTGGGACTTTTGCCAAAGACGAACCTGACGACACCGGGGGTGACGGTGGTGACGACACCGGGGGTGACGGTGGCGGTGGTGACGACACCGGGGGCGACGGTGGCGGTGGTGACGACACAGGGGGCGACGGTGGAGACGACACCGGGGGTGACGACACCGGGGGTGACGGTGGTGACGACACCGGGGGCGACGGTGGCGGTGGTGACGACACAGGGGGCGACGGTGGAGACGACACCGGGGGTGACGGTGGCGGTGGTGACGACACCGGGGGCGACGGTGGCGGTGGTGACGACACAGGGGGCGACGGTGGAGACGACACCGGGGGTGACGGTGGTGACGGCACTGGGAGTGACGGTGGTGACGACACCGGGGGTGACGGTGGCGGTGGTGGCTCACAGACACAAACAGACAGAGATTCCCACGGTCTGACGGTGATAACAGCTGCTTCCTGTCCAACTGATGGATCAGTGGGGGGGGGGGGGGGGTAAGTCCACCCTGGGGGCTGGGC
>NC_024320.1:26696229-26700721 GCF_000523025.1 Cynoglossus semilaevis
GATGGATGGATGGATGATAGATGGATGGATGGATGATGGATGGATGGATGGATGATAGATGGATGGATGGATGATGGCTCTTCTTTAGTCCCTGGAGAGTTTCCTTCGGTGAATCTTTGTCGTCGTTCAGTTTCTCTCTGTTGCTTCGTCAGAACTTTACGAGGGTCAAAAGCTCTGGACAACAGGATCCTGACGGTCGGTCAGAACGTTGGTGACGGTCGGTCAGAACCATGATGTTCCGTTCCAACAGTTCCAGACCGACCAATCAGGATTACACTCAGGTCTGACTGTTTGTTTATTAGTCAGTTCAAAGGTCCTGGACCAGGGGCAGTTTAGGGTGATCAGGGGGGGGGGCTGTGTGTGACCGGAGGCACAGGAATTTTAAGTAGGAAAGTGAGGGGGGGGTGTGGTTTGTTAGGTGGTCCGGGGGCTGGGGTCCGGCCCACGCCAGGGGTCACATGCCTTCTAAAATTAGCAGCAGCTGTTGTGGAGCTAACGAACCTTCTGGTGTTTGTGTGGACGTGTGACGGTGTGTACATGCTTCACAGAGAACTGAGCCAGCAGGGGGCGGAATGTAGTTTGATCGGAGAGCACATCCGGTTAACGTGATGTCAGTACGAGCGGGAAACAAAAGAACGACTGAATCTGAACAAACGGGGAAAAAAAAAACTCAACTGTTTCTTTTGTTTTCGTTGTTGCGCATCATCTGCGTATACACAGAGATGTTCATAGCACCTCCTGCTGGAGAGTGATGGGAACAGTCACCTGCTGCTGCTATCACATGACAATGGCATGGCAGACATTCCTGTCATGTGCTAACGTAGCATCTACTAATAGCGCTGCCACCTGAGCGGGTCAGAACCTCCGAGCACGACAGTGTTTTTTTTTTTAAATCTTAAAGTAACAATAAGTACTGAGTACTGAGACGAGTATCTGATACAGAAGTAAAACATCGGTGATACTTTATTCTGTGATTATTGTCGTCTGAAAGATGTAGCTGCGGCCGATTACCTAATGACCCTGACCTGTAACTGATCCACGGACCAGGGGTTGGGGACCCCTGGGTTTGGTGGTGATCGAACTTGGTTTACAAAAAAGTATTTGTGAAACTGTTTGTTGTTAATATAAATAGAACCGATGGTGTTTGGTCACATGAGATTATATTGGTCGAACAAAAGAAACCACGAAGTTACCACAAAGACGAGTGAAAGAAAAGTCGTAGGTTATAAAAACAGTGAAGTTTCAGGGAGAGTTTACAGTAACTGGAATTATAAAAACTGCAGTAAGAACCAAAACTGCACAGACGGACATTTCACTCCATCCTCTCATAAAAAAACAGTTCAGTAACATCCGTTTTTAGGAAGAGTCTAAAAAGTAAACCAGGAATAAACCAAAAAAAAAGTTAAGAAAGAGTCGACAGAGTCGAGGAACTAATCAGGTTTTAGGACGACATGTGACACGTCAGTGTGTCCTGGGAAGAATCTGAGACAGCGAGGGGTCAGAGAAGGTATAAATATATATCATGGAAGCAGTGATGGAGGAGAAGACACAGGAAGTGGTTGAAAACTGAACACAGAGTCAAAGCTGCCTGGTGTTGTTTTAGTTTTAGATCAAAACTAAAACCCCGGCCTTTAAAGGACTCTGTGTTTCCATGAACTTTGTTGTGCCAGAATCAGCGGAATCGAACCCCTGACATTCAAAGCGCGGGGTCATCTGAGTCTCTGTTCCCCAGGCATTCAGGTGTGGCCTCTCTCTGTGAGGAAGACGATCTCCACCGTGGCATGTCTTCACCGGGCGTGTCGACGTGTGGTGAATGTGACCCTGACCTGATTCTGTTCAGACTCCGGGTTTGAACCCCAGCCACCGTGCTGCCAGTGTCAGACCTCATTGGGATCGAACAACAGGAAGTTGGCGTCCAGCCGTACCACGGTCCGATCCCCGGGCCGATCCCCGGGCCTTCTCTTTGTTGCTGGTACGACTGATCTGACGATAAGTCGAAGTCGAGTTGACCAGTTGAGATTTTCTTAGTGATTTTCTCTTGACCCTGTGACAGTTTCCTCCTCCATGACGGTCCGACCGCCAATCCCCTCGTCACGTGGACGCTAATTTATTCCCTTCTAACCGCCTGTTACCAAAGATGGTCGGCCTGGTGCGTTCTTCTTCTGAGCAGAGGAACTTCAGTCCAGACAGTCCACAGTAACCACCATGAATCGGTTTTTCTCTCTGTACCAAAGATGGTCGGCCTGGTGCGTTCCTCAGAGCAGAGGAACTTCAGTCCAGAAAAAAAAATGTACTTTCACCTTCTGGACTCGAACCTCTAACGTTGTGTCCCATCACCGATGGTAGTAAACATTTTTTAATGAATTGTAAAAGTCGCACAAAGTTTTTACAGAAATATCCAAAAGTCAGAGCTCGAGCAACAAACACTGGGAGCAACAATTCTGAGACTAAAACCCAGTTAGCATTTCCAACAAGTGTCGGAAAAACAAAACAAAACATTTAAAAAGTGGATCAACACGTCGGTCAGTCGTTGCAAACAAATCATTTTGGCGCTAACAAAACCACCACAGTTCGGTCGCTCGATGACCAAGAACGGACATGAATTACACAACTCTGTGGTAGAGGGCGCCGTCGTCTAAACTGTTAACACTGCGGTCGGACAGTTTGAAACAGCGAAGAGAGAAATGTGCTGCGGCGGCGGCGGCGGCGGCCGTTAACTGACGACGAGCGAAGCCGAGGCCGAGGCTGCAGTGAGTCAGAGTGTGGGAAGTCATGAGTTTGGCACCGGGAATGTCAGCGTGTTTTCTGGAGGGGGAGGAGAAGTGTGTGTGTGTGTGTAGTACAGTGGACAGAGCAGCCTGGAGCCGTTCACTCTGAGAGAAGGACTGAAAGTTCCAGCTCTTTAACCCTGGAACTGTTGGAAAGTTCTGTACGGGTTAAATCTGGACAAAAACTATGGTCTAAATGTGTTGGGGGGGGAACACATTTACCTTTTGCCTTACGGCAAGAAGATCACCTGTTCGATCCCCAGTTGTATCTTAGGTCAGTCTGTACGGAACCGTCACGTTTTCTTCAGGTCCTTCATCTTTATGGCTAACGTTTTAAAGCTAACGTCAGGACGTCCACATTTCAACAAACTTTTTCAGCTGTTTTACATTTGTTTAAATGTAATTTTGATCATTTTCACCTTTTGATGTCGACATTATTTTATGTTGAATTTTTGGGCTACTCTTTTTTTTTTTAGCTAACTTGAAATCTCTTCTTTAGTTCCTCAAAATTAAATATTAACGACACTTTTTTTCATCAGTGCTTTATCAAACTTCCATGATGTGAACGTTGAAAACTATTTCAAACATTTGAGGCTCAGTTTTTATCAACTATCGACAAATCATGTGCGACTCTAAGTTGGGGGAGGGGCGGGGGGGCGGGAGGAGAGCGTCATCAGCGTACGGTTTAACGCCTTGACTGACTTTTAACAAACTCTGTGAACCAAAGCAAACATCGGGAACCGCGGTCGTGTCTCCCACCTCCCACCTCGGTGCTGGACGTCCTGCTGTTCTGCCTGGTCAACTGAATGTGGCGTCTGTGCTCCTGGAGGAGTGTGATTGGCTGCTCAGATACGCTCGGCGTGAGAGGACAACAAAACGTCCCAGTGTTCCGTCCACGCGGTGCTGGAGCCGGGATATAAATAGTACCGGTTCTCTTCACTGGGTTTGATCCAAACTTCAATACAACATGCCGCCTTTGATGTGAGGCATCGGTGTGTGTGTCTGTTGCTGGTGCAGCTATACTTGTGGGGACACCGTGTTTTGTGGGGTCATTTTTGTGGGTCCAAGATTTAGTTTGGACTTTAGAGTTTCAGATTAGAGTTTTATGGTCTTAGACTCTGAACACGTTTTCTGTGACCCTGTGTTTTGTCTCCGTATTCACACATATGACACGTGATGATGATGAAGATGATGAAGATGATACGCTCAAATATTGCTGTCAAATATTTTGTAGTACATTTTTTCTTCATAACAAACTGTTACTACGAACTTCACTTTTGTTATAAAGTTCTACTTAACTAAACTCATTTTTAGCTAACGTGTGAGTGCAGTTAATGTTCAGGCTAACATTTAGCTGTTTTGTGACAAACCTGTGATTAATATGAACCACAGCTGCTGTTCCAGAAATAGCCCCCGCCCCCCGTTTTTGTTACTGCAGTTACCGACTGTACTGTCGTCCTGTTTTTTATGCTGAGCTAACTCTTAGCTGATGTCGACGGTAGCCTCCCTTTGAGATATCTGGGCTGCTTTTACTCCCTACATGGACTGAATGTCTCAGTTTGACACTGAGATGTGATTGGACAACTGGAGTCTCCTCGTCCTGTTGGAATTTGGTCAAAGAAACTGAAACAAAACGAAAGTGAAATCTGTTCACAAACGCAGGAAGGAAGTGATAAGGTCAGAGGTCAGGGGTCACTGAGTCATTAGGCCTTTAAACTAGTCTG
>NC_024320.1:26701106-26702276 GCF_000523025.1 Cynoglossus semilaevis
CCCTCCCAAACTGAACTAATGTTTAGAGGGCTGTAGTAAATAGTAAGAGAGTAGACACGTGTACTACAGTACTCAGAATACAGTATGAAGGAGAGTTGAAGTGAAGCCAAAGTAGAAATCAAATCTGGTTGCGGTTGAGGGTTTGAATCTTTATTGCCCGTTGGTGGTCGACCACAGTGAGACCCAGTGATTCACCTCCAGACCTGGGAACTGGACTAGAACCTGGAAGGATCCGATCGTTTGTTTATATTTGAATACATATATTTTTTCCCACTAAATGAAGTGTAAATTATGACGGGACATTTGAGCAACAATAGGAAAAAAACAAGACAAAAAAAGAGGAGAATAAAACCACAGGTTGATGGAATAAAAAGTCACATTTTTCAGAGAATAAATTGACAATGATTTGTTTAAATCTTTCCCATCTTTTTATGTTCATAATAACCAAATATAGCACGCAAGCTAAAGGTTAGCCAAGAAGACGTTTACTCCAACTGTCTGATATAAACTGGATATAAACTCAGGTTTAAAACTCAACGCTAACACACCGTGATACGACTGTCCTGGAAATGAAGAAGAACCAAAGACAAACTGAACTAAAAAGACTGAAAACGTTAGCGCTTCTCTCTCTGCTGCGTCTCCTCCGTCTCCAGATCCTCCTCCTGTCACCGATGAAAACAAATCGATGAAAACAAATCGATAAAAACAACTGACAGCATCGATCGACAACAGTTAAACTCTCTTCTTCTCTTCTGTCTCTCAGGAGAAGAGAAAACGACAAGCAGAGATCGAAGGCAAACGGAGTCAACTGGACGATCTGGTGCTACAGCTACAACACCTGAAGGTTAGTCACCGTCACCGTCACCGTCACCGACACCGTCTGTGAATCAGAGGACGAGGAGGTCGTGTTCTGCTGCTGTTGTTGTTAGTGTTGTGTCTAAATCTCAGTCATTTATAATTCAAGACAAATTTAATTTATACAGTTACAGTAGCTAACGTTAGTTCTGGTGTCTGTACCAGGACTGTTGTAGCTAACGTTAGCTCTGGTGTCTGTACCAGGACTGTTGTAGCTAACGTTAGCTCTGGTGTCTGTACCAGGACTGTTGTAGCTAACGTTAGCTCTGGTGTCTGTACCAGGACTGTTGTAGCTAACGTTAGCTCTGGTGTCTG
>NC_024320.1:26703131-26705888 GCF_000523025.1 Cynoglossus semilaevis
AAAGGGGGGGCAAGAGGGGGGGGCTCTGAGGGGCTTCAAGACAAACAACAACATGATTGGGTTCAGGTTTTCTCAGTTCACGCTCTTTTAAATCAACCATGTTCAAATATTTGACGTAAAACTTTTATACTGTATCAGTGTAAATACTACAAGTTTTTATCAAGAGCAGAAAATATAAACATGTATCTGAGGCTAACGGTGACTAAAGGTTTTATAAAACATTTCTATAACATCCAAGTCAGATTGTTGACAAACTTCACTGCCGACTGCAGCGAGGTGATGTCGGGATATGATGTCTTCATTTGCGTCGCCTCAGACGTTCACGCACTTCCTCTTCGTCACATTCGAAGCTCAAATGGCAGTGCTACCGTCGTCGTCGCGGTGTTTACATTGATGGTGTTTGTGGAACAGCTGTTCGATCTGCGTCTGTCGCTTCTGGTCACTCCACTGACCGTGGTGTTGGCTGAGGATTCTGGGAAGAGAAGAACTCAGGACAACCTTGGAGAAGGTTGAGCGATGGTTGTCCCGAACCTCCTCCTCTGTTGAGTGATGGTTGACGTAGACGTCCTCCTTCAGACCATCTGTCTTCTCGTCCTTCGTCCTTGAGACGTAGATGAAAAACTGAGTCCTGGCCTGAAGACTTTGTTAGAATACTTTAAAAAAAGATTTGTTTCTTTTCATTTTTGAACCCGTAGTTTCCCTCCTCTCCAGACTCCAGCTGAGCTCCTGTTGTTCATCCAGGCTGGTGAATTAACATGTTGTGTTAGCACTAGCCCTAGCTCGCTGTCTTTAGCTCTTAGGCTAACGCCCCTGCTGAGATACAGTCTGTCTCTCCTCAGTGTGGGAACGTTCAAACTCAAATGTTCGTTGGTCATTTATAGAATTCTACAGAAACGTGTTTCCTGGTGAGAAGATTCCAGAATCGGGACTGATCTGGGATCATCACGCCCAGATGCACCATCGCTAACGCAGAGATGCTGTAAGACACACACGGAGTCCATCAGTCTTCACGTCCATCAGTCTTCACGTCCATCAGTCTTCACGTCCATCAGTCTTCACGTCCATCAGTCTTCACGTCCATCAGTCTTCACGTCCATCAGTCTTCACGTCCATCAGTCTTCACGTCCATCAGTCTTCACGTCCATCAGTCTTCACGTCCATCAGTCTTCACGTCCATCAGTCTTCACGTCCATCAGTCTTCACGTCCATCAGTCTTCACGTCCATCAGTGGTGTCGGTGTTTAAAGCTGGAACGTTCCGTGTCGTTGAACTCACGCTAACATCATAAAAGATTCAGTCAATGTTTAATGGTTTTTAATTAAAGACTGGACTGTTTTTATGACTGTGTATAGGATGTGGTCTAATGGTTCCAAACCGGTGGTTCTCCATCCACCAGACCTCACAGCAGAATCCAGTTCAGTCTGACGTCACACGGTGTGTGTGTGTTCATGCTATGACGGACGTTTTACGTAGCCACGCTGGCTAACCTTTAGCCTTTTATTTCCGTGCTTCATGCCATGAAGATTCAAACCATGAAGAGTGTTTTTTAAACTGATCGTAAATGTTTTTGTCAACAGTCGCAGTTAGCCTTTAGTTATTTTTACAGCAGTGGACCTGGCCCCCTACAGGCAGCTGACAGAACTGATCCCACTTCTGTCAGGTGTGCTTTTCTGATGTCACACTGAAGGTCAATGGAACCATTTTTTTAAAAAACGGTTCTTCATAAATCACGGGTGCTGGAAGGCTGTCCGGGCCACGGCGTGTCAGCAGGGGGCGTCTCCCTCCTGGACTCAAACTCCTGGTTCTCAGCTCCCGGCTGCTCCGTCATTAGAGGATCGTTTTTTATGTGGTTTTCGTGGAAAGAAGGAAACTCGTCCAGACGCTTCTGCTGAGCCGAGGGAAACCGACCAACCTGCACGCGCTCCGATCTGGACGCTGGGACGGAACGATGCGTCCGTCTGCCAGAAAATGACTCACTCACAACGTGGTGCGTGTGTGTGTGTGTGTGTGTGATGTTTCAGGTCGAGGACAGACGGGGCAGAGCGAGGGATCAACTGTGATAAACCCACGTTGATGATGTCATCCATCCACTGGTGTCAAACCTGTATCATCTTACCTTCAACTTTGACCTAAAACTCAATATTTGCTCTTCGTTCATGTTCGTAAATCAACCTGAAAAGTTCACGACCCTCAGCCGACGACTACGGTTCGTAGAGTCGAGTAGAAGACGAGATGAGAGGCGTTTGTTGTTGGTCGAGTATTTGAGTCAGAAGACGACGAACAGCTGAGAAAAAGAAGCCAAAAAAAGGAGCTGGAACAAAAACTGAAACATAGATTTGTGTGACGTGGACTTCAGCTAACGTGAGCGCTAAAGGTTAGCCCAGAGGGTCGTGAACATCTATGATTATCCTTAGCTAAAAACAGAGTAAAGTTAAAGATAACCTGATTCTTTAGCATTTTTAAATTTAGAAGAGATTTTAAAAAATCAACCACATCCTGCAGCAACGGCAACAAAAGTTTCCTGTGGTTTTCTTTGTGTTTCTCGATCAAAGACGTAAACAATAGAAACTGGGTTTAACTAAATGAATGAGGACAGTCTGCCCCCCCCCCCCCCCCCCCCCCCCCTCGTCTCCAGGTTTTAAATAAAGTCTAACTCTGATGGTGACAGTCAGTGACTTCACTCTTCGTCAACAATAACTGGTCACAACCAGACGGTTCCAGTTTTAGACCCAGTTCCCTGTAATCAGAGGTGGAGCTT
>NC_024320.1:26705988-26706581 GCF_000523025.1 Cynoglossus semilaevis
TAACGTTAGCTCTGGTGTCTGTGCTCATAGCAACATGTTTCACGTTGAGGTGATACTGTAGACTTGAAGTACTGCAGTGTTTTGAAAACTCTTGTTGAAATATGATCTCAGCGACGCTAACAACAGGAAGTTTTAGGAAAGAAAAGAAATCAAACAAAGCGACGACTTCCATCATTTTTAATCTAACCTTTTTTCGTGCCCAGACAACAAATTAGAAATTAAACCATTAAAGTCTTAGCTCTAATCCATTAATCATCAAAGTTCAACCCACAGAAACACAAATCAAGGATATTTAAATCATGAAAAAACCCGACTGAGTTCCACTAAACCTTCGGGGGTATCATCGGGCCGATGATTTAGCGTTTGAAGGCTAACTGAGCGACTGTTTCCTCTGAGAACCAGCCTGCTCTTTGCTCTCTCTCACGCTGTTTAACAGACTTTCCATTTCCTGTTCAGCTCTGACACGTAACCACTCGTAGCTGGTCCCGAGTGCAGAGAGTGGAGTGAGTTCGGGAGCAGGATGAAATGCGAGCGTATCTTTAGCAGATTAAGTCTGAGGAGCTAATCCTCCGTCAGGTTAACACGTGGCTCCG
>NC_024320.1:26707341-26708000 GCF_000523025.1 Cynoglossus semilaevis
GCGGTGTTTACATTGATGGTGTTTGTGGAACAGCTGTTCGATCTGCGTCTGTCGCTTCTGGTCACTCCACTGACCGTGGTGTTGGCTGAGGATTCTGGGAAGAGAAGAACTCAGGACAACCTTGGAGAAGGTTGAGCGATGGTTGTCCCGAACCTCCTCCTCTGTTGAGTGATGGTTGACGTAGACGTCCTCCTTCAGACCATCTGTCTTCTCGTCCTTCGTCCTTGAGACGTAGATGAAAAACTGAGTCCTGGCCTGAAGACTTTGTTAGAATACTTTAAAAAAAGATTTGTTTCTTTTCATTTTTGAACCCGTAGTTTCCCTCCTCTCCAGACTCCAGCTGAGCTCCTGTTGTTCATCCAGGCTGGTGAATTAACATGTTGTGTTAGCACTAGCCCTAGCTCGCTGTCTTTAGCTCTTAGGCTAACGCCCCTGCTGAGATACAGTCTGTCTCTCCTCAGTGTGGGAACGTTCAAACTCAAATGTTCGTTGGTCATTTATAGAATTCTACAGAAACGTGTTTCCTGGTGAGAAGATTCCAGAATCGGGACTGATCTGGGATCATCACTCCCAGATGCACCATCGCTAACGCAGAGATGCTGTAAGGCACACCTGGAGTCCATCAGTCTTCACGTCCATCAGTCTTCACGTCCATCAGT
>NC_024320.1:26708035-26709505 GCF_000523025.1 Cynoglossus semilaevis
GTCCATCAGTCATCAGTCTTCACGTCCATCAGTCTTCACGTCCATCAGTGGTGTCGGTGTTTAAAGCTGGAACGTTCCGTGTCGTTGAACTCACGCTAACATCATAAAAGATTCAGTCAATGTTTAATGGTTTTTAATTAAAGACTGGACTGTTTTTATGACTGTGTATAGGATGTGGTCTAATGGTTCCAAACCGGTGGTTCTCCATCCACCAGACCTCACAGCAGAATCCAGTTCAGTCTGACGTCACACGGTGTGTGTGTTCATGCTATGACGGACGTTTTACGTAGCCACGCTGGCTAACCTTTAGCCTTTTATTTCCGTGCTTCTTGCCATGAAGATTCAAACCATGAAGAGTGTTTTTTAAACTGATCGTAAATGTTTTTGTCAACAGTCGCAGTTAGCCTTTAGTTATTTTTACAGCAGTGGACCTGGCCCCCTACAGGCAGCTGACAGAACTGATCCCACTTCTGTCAGGTGTGCTTTTCTGATGTCACACTGAAGGTCAATGGAACCATTTTTTTAAAAAACGGTTCTTCATAAATCACGGGTGCTGGAAGGCTGTCCGGGCCACGGCGTGTCAGCAGGGGGCGTCTCCCTCCTGGACTCAAACTCCTGGTTCTCAGCTCCCGGCTGCTCCGTCATTAGAGGATCGTTTTTTATGTGGTTTTCGTGGAAAGAAGGAAACTCGTCCAGACGCTTCTGCTGAGCCGAGGGAAACCGACCAACCTGCACGCGCTCCGATCTGGACGCTGGGACGGAACGATGCGTCCGTCTGCCAGAAAATGACTCACTCACAACGTGGTGTGTGTGTGTGTGTGATGTTTCAGGTCGAGGACAGACGGGGCAGAGCGAGGGATCAACTGTGATAAACCCACGTTGATGATGTCATCCATCCACTGGTGTCAAACCTGTATCATCTTACCTTCAACTTTGACCTAAAACTCAATATTTGCTCTTCGTTCATGTTCGTAAATCAACCTGAAAAGTTCACGACCCTCAGCCGACGACTACGGTTCGTAGAGTCGAGTAGAAGACGAGATGAGAGGCGTTTGTTGTTGGTCGAGTATTTGAGTCAGACGACGACGAACAGCTGAGAAAAAGAAGCCAAAAAAAGGAGCTGGAACAAAAACTGAAACATAGATTCATGGACTTCAGCTAACGTGAGCGCTAAAGGTTAGCCCAGAGGGTCGTGAACATCTACGATTATCCTTAGCTAAAAACAGAGTAAAATTAAAGATAACCTGATTCTTTAGCATTTTTAAATTTAGAAGAGATTTTAAAAAATCAACCACATCCTGCAGCAACGGCAACAAAAGTTTCCTGTGGTTTTCTTTGTGTTTCTCGATCAAAGACGTAAACAATAGAAACTGGGTTTAACTAAATGAATGAGGACAGTCTGCCCCCCCCCCCCCCCCCCCCCCCCCTCCCCCCCCCCCCCCTATCCAATCCTACACCTCTGTTTTGCTG
>NC_024320.1:26712953-26716021 GCF_000523025.1 Cynoglossus semilaevis
GTTCTGGTACTGTTGGACTTGTTCTAAAAGTTCTGGTACTGTTGGACATGTTCTACTGTTTTTGTCGTTTTCCACTGGAAGTTCAGGAATGTTCTCTGGAATATTCATGTTATTAGTGAGTGTGACAGCTGAGAGGTCAAAGGTCAGGCAGAGAAGTGGACACACACACACACACACACACAGACTGTGTGTGTGTGTGTGTTCTTGATCTTTCTTGTGTGTGCTGCTGGAATGTTACACATGAACTGTTTGTTTGTGAGTGTGTGTGTGTGTGTGTGTGAGTGTGAGTGTGAGTGTGTGTGTGTGTGTGTGAGTGTGTGTGTGTGTGTGTGTGTGTCCTCTGGACTCTGCTGTGGAGACAAAGTCTCTGGGTTCACCTTCAGACCAAAGACGGGGATTTGACGACTGTTTGTTGATTTTAGAACCAGACAACAGACACAGCCAACAGACAACAGACACAAGATCAGACAACAGACACAGGTCTACCCAACAGACAACAGACACAGGACCAGCCCACAGACAACAGACACAGGATCAGACCACAGACAACAGACACAGGACTACACAACAGACAACAGACACAGGACCAGCCCACAGACAACAGACACAAGATCAGACAACAGACACAGGACTACACAACAGACAACAGACACAAGATCAGACAACAGACACAGGTCTACCCAACAGACAACAGACACAGGATCAGACAACAGACACAGGTCTACACAACAGACACAGATGTTTCAACTACAGACATTTTTAAAACGTTTATAATTTTGGTATGATGTCATTCAGGAGTCAGGAATCTGAACTGGTTTAGTCTAACTTGACCTCCCCCCACACACACACCCTCATGCCCCCCCTCCCTCCCCCCCCCTGTGGTCCATATTCAGGGTTTAGGGTTTGTTTGTTTTCCTCATGCTTTGACAGACGCCTCACAAATTCCTCGGCTGTTTCTGTTCATTAACAGAAAGACATCAGTTCACACTGACTCACACACACACACACACACACTCACACACACACACACTCACACTCACGGACGACTGACGTTTATAAAAGTGTGTCACAGGAAACAGGAACAAGTGAGACCAGAATAACAGAAGAATAAATCACATGAATCAGAGAGGAATGGGAGTTAGCTCGATGCTAATGACGAGTCCACGGTTGGAATTCAAAAAATATGATGAATGTTAATCTGTATCAAAGTAAAAAAAAGTCAAGGTTTGATTTAGAAGGAAATTCAACTTTAATAAATTAAACCTTCACTAAGATTTGTTTAGCTTAGTTGTTTGAAACCATGTTAGAACGTTAGCCAAACATTACTAAAAGTTGCTAACATTTAGTCTAACATCTACTCACAGTTAGATTGAAGTAGTTTAATAAAGTGACACGAGTAGAAAAACGTCGACATTTAATATTAGGCAAAAGATAAAAACTTTTTTTAAATGCTACAAGCTAGCTAAGAATGTAGCGAAACACAAACAAAAATGACAAAACCAAAGATAACGGCTAAAGGTTAGCCAACGATGAGTTGGTCAAAAAAATGACAACAATAACAGAGTACGTCCAGGGCCACATCCAACCTGAGGAGGTACAGTGACCGGCCCCAGAGCCAGACTTTGGACCAACCTGTCTTGTTTCTGTGTTTCCTCCTCAGTCCAGAGCGATGCGTGATCGATGGCTCCTCCAGGGGACGGGAGAGGAGGAGGAGGAGGTGAAGAGGAAACAGCTGCAGCAGGATGAAGAACAGGGGAAGAAGCTGGAAGATCTGATCCACAGGTAGGTCCACACACACACACACACACACACACACACACTGAACTGGAGTAAACTGGACGGCCACTTGGTGGTGATAGTGAGCAGATGTGTGTGTTATGAAACTGATTCATCTGTTCCTGTTTCTGAAACTATGGACCGTTAACTAACAGTTCTAACAGTTCCACTCTCTGTCTCTGTCCAGTTGGTCTGGACCGCACTGGTACTGTTGGACATGTTCTATAGGTTCTGGTACTGTTGGACATGTTCTATAGGTTCTGGTACTGTTGGACATGTTTTATATGTTCTGGTACTGTTGGACTTGTTCTGGTACTGTTGGACATGTTCTGGTACTGTTGGACATGTTCTATAGGTTCTGGTACTGTTGGACTTGTTCTGGTACTGTTGGACTTCAGATCAATCAGAACTTCAGCCCAGGCTTGAAGATCAGAGCTGAGTTGAAGACATGACCTCGATGGTTAGAACGTCTTGATTTTTTTTTTTTTTAGCCTAAATTTTCCTTGAAGATTCCAGGCCGCTCAATTTTCCGACATTCTGCCGTAGTGAATTCTGATCAGAAATCCCATAATCCATTGTTGAATCGTCTAAAAACCTTGGGCGTAGCTACGTAAATTTGACCAGGAATCAAATCTACGTCCAAGTGGCTTCAGCTCCGACGTCCAGTGAACAACTGACAGAACCTGGACCAGTGAAAACCAGGGTCCACCTGGACCAGGGTGTGGAGGAAAAAGAGAGAGTGACGAGACACTCGGAGCACTTCCTGCCTTTGTGTCTCTGGGAGGAGTTTCCTGACTCCCATCATGCCCTGCTGAGAGACACTTGGTCCCAGACGAAGGCCGATGTGACGACATCGGCCGTGGATTAAGATCGTAGTTTTCCACAGACACAGACTGAAACATCAGTTAGTTAAATATAAATTCAGCTGTGATAGGATGGACGGGAAATAAAGCACGTACTAAGAAGTGTGGGGTGGCAGAAAAGTACATGAGAGTGGTGCTCTGCACATGCTGGACATGGAAAGAAAGACAAGAGTGAGTCTGTCACCAGAATGTCGGAAATCTTCAGGGTAGGGATCGGATTAAATGAGGAAAGAACAATCACAGACGGCTCACGACACCTGCAGCTCTACTGTAAATTATTATCTGTTTGGGAATAACAGAACAGTGTGCAGTCAGAATGTGCGATGGGTTCATGGTAAAGGAAAGAGGAAGAAGAGAGGAATGGAGTGGAACCATAATGATTGATGTAAACCAGCGGTCTTTATCCTAAGAGTGTGTGACTCTATTGCC
>NC_024320.1:26716215-26718701 GCF_000523025.1 Cynoglossus semilaevis
AATTCCTGGTTGATTAGACAAAGTTCCATCAGTTTGGGAACTCTGCTTTTCGGTGTTGATTCATGACTAACTAGGGATAAAACACAGACTGAGTCACGCATCGAGTCCCTGAGTCAAAAGGCTACTGTAGATTATCGGCAACTTTGACGTAACATCAACACCATCACCTGTCGTCAGGAAGGTCAGGATCAGACGGAGTAAACAGTGGAGCTGAATGGTCAAAGACAGAGCATTGTGCTGCTGGAGTTCGCTCCACGTCGACTGACTTCATTCAGCCGCTCGTCAACAGACGCTGTCGGCGTCAAAGTGCAGATAGTGGAGTTTGTGGTTTTAGTCGCTCACAGAAGCTAACGGCAGCGATAAGTCTCCGCCCTGGAACA
The DNA here is from genome assembly GCF_000523025.1 of Cynoglossus semilaevis. Classification (NCBI taxonomy): domain Eukaryota; kingdom Metazoa; phylum Chordata; class Actinopteri; order Pleuronectiformes; family Cynoglossidae; genus Cynoglossus; species Cynoglossus semilaevis. Next base: position 26,716,596 of record NC_024320.1, read on the forward strand.
CTGTGGCCAAACCCGCGGTCCTGCCAACGCCGTCCTGTCGTTCTGAGGACGTACCTGAGTCACAAGACAAAATAATCAAACTTAAATGTGTATTTTTTCCAAACTTAGAGCCTAAAATTACAGGATCAGTTTCCAAAAACAGTCATAAAGTTTGTGTTTTTCTAAAAACCAACCGGTCAAACGTCCTCAACAGAACGGTTTTGTATTTAGAAGCTAGTTCTTGGCTAACTCTTAGTTGATTTTCCCACTTCCTGCTCCGACTCACGTTCACAATTCTTCTTACTCCTGACTTTCTGCTAATGTTGAGCTTCTTAGCTTTCTTAGCTAACGTTGTTGAGCTCGTTTTAAGTCGTCGTATAGAATTACCTTTAGCTTTCTGAGCTGCTCAGTTTTAGTCTTAGCTAAGATCGGACTTGTTCGTTTGCTAACTTATCTGTAAGGCTATCGTTTAGCTCGAGTCTTCAGTAACTTTTAACCGTTTCCTGGCCCACATTTAGCTCCTATTGGATCCATCTCAACCATCCATAAACATTTCCGTGGTGTTTGCTGTGAGCAGACTCTCAAACTCTGCTCTGATTGGTTACTGTAACAGTTGACGTGCAGCCAATCCATAACAGGATACTTTCACTAAATCATCTCTAAACTTCGTCCTCGCGGAGGGAAACGGCTCTGCCACCGTGTGTGTGTGTTAGTGTGTGTGTGTTAGTGTGTGTGTGTGTTTGGGGCCGAGGGTGTGGCGTCTATATTTACTCTCCGTGGGACGCCGTCCCAGCGAGTCCAGTAATCCAGGCGACCAGAAGCCCAGAGAGAGAATTCATAAACTTTAATCTTAGAACGTGTGGTGTGTGTTTTTACAGTCACTGTATGAATGGAAATAAATTAGCTGTTTCACGGCTAACCTTTAGCTACGTGTCTGCAGCGAGTTTCCAGATAAATTAGCTGTTTGACGGCTAACCTTTAGCTACGTGTCTGCATAAAACTGCAGGTTTGTTTTTCAAAAACTGGCAGCTAATGTTGAGTTTTCTTGCTGTGTTTCTGACTATTCCTGAGTCGACTTATTTCAGTTGATTAGTTGATTATTTGAACTAAATTCATTTATTGTTTTTCGTACCATGTAGCATTTGTAGCCTTTTATTTCCTGCTCATTTCAAAAACTCTCCACTAGAATTCTTTACATTTTCCTCACGTCGTCCAAATTCCAAGACCAAATTTTCCCACGTGAAAAACCCCAAACGTTGCAGTGAAATTTGTCCGACTTTTTCTAACACGACGCGGAGCCTGATTCGCTGTGAGGATGAAACAAAAACACAGTCCAGACTCCGTGTGTGTGTTGTGACAGTTCAACCTGTTTTGTTGCCGCGGCTCCGGAACTTTCTGTGGAGAAACAAATAATCAGTCACTGCAGCGGAGCTTTGGTTTGAGTCCATTCACGTCAGGACTGAGATCCGCTCCGGAGGAACATGACGCTGGGCTGCTTCATGTCTCTGAGCAGCTGTGTCTGCTGTCAGCGCGCACACACACACACACACACACACACACACACACACACACACACACACACACACACACACACACACACACACACAAACACACACACACACACACTGAAAACAATCTGTTTCCCTGTGTTTCGTGAGGACTTCTTGTACATTTTCTCCCATCTGCCTCGTAACTAAAAATATATATAAAAAATATATTCCTAATCTTAATCCTCGACCTCACTCTAATCTGACTGTACATCTAATCCTAACATTGACCAAAATCTGGAACCTAATAAAAACTCCACAACTCGTGTCCCCACAAGTACAGCCCAGGAACACACACACACACACACACTCTAAATTATTTGGCTACATGTCTGGTACAGGCGTTAGCTAATATTTATTGACAAAACTTTTAATTTTTAATTTTTAATATATTTTGTCAAACTCATTTTCTGAATTCTTTAGGCAGTTTCCACCCCCCCCAACCCCTTTTTTTTGAAACACTAACTCCAGCCCTGGTGCAGTTGATCAGTGAAAAACGGTGGAAATCCTCCTTTAATCCCTGGACTGAGTCACGGAGGACGGACCGGATCTAAAGAAACATGTTTGTAATCAGGATCAC
>NC_024320.1:26719530-26724895 GCF_000523025.1 Cynoglossus semilaevis
GTTCTGGCCCGGGTCCGGGCCCGGGCCCGGGTCCAGGTCCGGGCGGGTGTTTTTTTTTTTTTTTTTTTATTCCTCCACATATGACCAAACTCTTCTGTCTTGATGGATCTGTTTGGACGTGAAGGTCGATGTCAAACGTACGACCCTTTTACTCCTGTCGTGTCCTGGTCCAGGTCCAGGTCCAGGTCCACGAACCTTTTACTCGTGTCGTGTCCTGGTCTGTCCTCTCTGTCTTGTGTCCTGTGTTGGTGTGAAGTCCTTTGTGGACATCTGTAGTTCACCAGTAGGAGGACGGAGACATTTACAAACTACAGCTTAAACTTCTGTGTTTGTTGACCCTTGAGACCCTGGGCCTCAAGAACAGTTCTGGTCTGGGTCTGGTTCTGGTTCTGGTTCTGCAGCTCCCTGTGTCACAAACATCTGCTCAGCGTCCGTCCTCCATGAACTCAGATCTTCACTGCTCTTTTACTGCCTCACAAAATGTAGACGTTACAAACAAACTTTTCTCTCCTGTCAGTTTGTGCTGTGTGGCTGGACGGCCGCAGGTATGTGTGTGTGTGTGTGTGTGTGTGTGTGAGCGCGGCACAAAGATCAGACTGTTCCTCTGTTGACTCTTCACTTGTCGTTTCCAGTTCCACGCAGCGTTTCTTCCTCCCTGACAGAGACACAGCTGTGTCTCCTGCTTTTTTAAATGATCCGTTTTCTTTTAGTTGTAGATAATGAGAAAATAAAACAAAGACAGGACTGTTCTGACTCGGTTCCTGTTCTTCTCTGGGTTCTGTTCTTCTCTGGGTTCTTCTCTGGGTTCTGTTCTTCTCTTGGTTCTGTTCTTCTCTGGGTTCTGTTCTTGGTTCTGTTCTGGGTTTTGTTCTTGGTTCTGTTCTTGGTTCTGTTCTGGGTTCTGTTCTTGGTTCTGTTCTGGGTTCTGTTCTTGGTTCTGTTCTTCTCTGGGTTCTGTTCTTGGTTCTGTTCTTATCTGGGGTCTGTTCTTGGCTCCGTTCTTCTCTGGGTTCTGTTATTGGTTCTGTTCTTCTCTGGGTTCTGTTCTTGGTTCTGTTCTTATCTGGGGTCTGTTCTTGGCTCCGTTCTTCTCTGGGTTCTGTTATTGGTTCTGTTCTTCTCTGGGTTCTGTTCTTCTCTGGGTTCTTCTCTGGGTTCTGTTCTTGGTTCTGTTCTGGGTTTTGTTCTTGGTTCTGTTCTTGGTTCTGTTTATGTCAGTGTCTGCTGCTCAGGAACCGTCTCTCCTCCATAAAACAATTCAGTGTTTGTCACTTTCTGTCGTTAAAGTGTCCACGTGTGAAGGTTATTAAAGTGGACCGGACCACATGTCTGTCCCCCCCCCCACCTCCTGCTGTTGGACCCCGGCCATGGAGTGTCATTCAGGGGACCCTCTGGTGTCAAACTGAGGCCCGGGGGCCAAATCTGGGCCGCAGTGTAAATATATTTCAGAAACCAGTTTCAGCCTCAGGTTGGAGCTTTAATAAGAAAGAAAAACAAGTTTACAGACTTGAGACCAGATGTGAGCGGCTCCTCCTCCTGTATGATGTGGAAAACCAGTGGCTGCCCAGCCAGACGTTTCCACGGCAACCCTCCTGTGGTTGGTTGACAGGGTGGGACGGTGACATCACTGGAGTCTTTCAGGAACGCCACAGAGATAAAAACTGACAAAGATCCAGCAGAGAGAGGAAGCAGGGACGCTGTGAGGTCACGGACACACCACACACACACACACACACACACACACTCCTGCAGAAAAGAAAAACAAAAACACCGTTGTGCAACTCCGACATTTAAACCTGCTCTAAAACACGTCTCAACTCTAGGGCAGCACAGATTTTTTTTTTTTTTTTTTCTGTCCATTATTTTAAGAGATTGTCCTGCTGTCGTCCTCTGTGGACAATATGTCCTCCCAAACAACACACACACCTAGGTGAACGTCCTGTCCTTGACCAGGTTCATCTCAGTTCTGAGACGTCCAGAACCGAGCAGCACCAGTCGACCCGACTGTCCGACTGTCCGACTGTTTCTCCTCTTCATCAGGAGCAGATTCTGCTGTTTTTCCTCTGATGACTTTAAAGACAGACATCACAGTAAAACAGAGGAGGCCACGCCCCGCTCTAATGCCAGGATGTTGTGAACACCACGGTCAAGGTGTGGAGGGGGGGTTGGGGGGGGCATCCGAGTCACATGGGAGGCTGGTATCACCTGAGGGACACGGTTGACTCTGTGTCCTCTGGAGTTTGTCTGTGTTGTTTTCTGGGAACTGGCATCAGGACAACACAGTTGGTGTCTTTACCCCCCTCTTCTGGTGACTGATGTTTTCCTTCATTCCTCCTTCAAAACATCTGACGCCCTTGTCTTTTTGTCTTTTTTTTTTTTTTGCCTTACTAAAAATAAAAGCCTAATTTTTTTTCACACTACAACTTGACACAAACTTGACCTTGACCTTTCCATGTACTCTGTCTCGTTGTGTATTGATTGGCTAACTGTGGCTAACCTCTTTAGCATACACCCAGCTCTTTTACACCTTTGTTTTGTCTTCTTTGACCGTTTGTATCGTTTTGTATTTCTGATCATCTTTTGCCTCGTGTCCTACTTTATTTCTCCACATTTTAGCCTTACTTTTGTCATAGTGAACGCATTTTGCGTTTAAATACACAATAAACTATTTGTTAGAATCGGTTCTTATGGTAGAAAGTACCAGAACAGAAACAGTTCCCCTCATCAGTGGGGACATGTTTTCAAACGACTGTGTTTTAATCAGTCGTTTTGTCTTAAAGCTGTAAACGACTGAAATCTTCTCCGCCACAATACGAGTGTTTACGTTTGTCATTTGATCACTAGAGGGCGCCAGACACAAGCATGACAAGAGTGGCTGCTCAGCCTTAGTAAATACAGATGGTGCATTCAAAGACACAAATGTAAGTCAGTTATTATATAAAAATGTTTTACAGAAAACAACTATTTCTCTACATAAAAGTCTAAACACTTTTACAGGTTCCGTTTCCATCAGAGTTAAATAAAACTTTTACAGGTTCCGTTTCCATCAGAGAAAACCTGAAAAATCAATGTAAAAACGTTTGTAGTAAAACTGCACTACTATAACCCTGAATACTCATTTTAAAAGTACGTGGAGTACACAGTACTACATTTATGGTCAGGGACGTTTTATACTCCTCACACACTAACACAGTATTTATCTGCCAAGTACCCAGACTGACCGTCTCAGCTTTCTACCAACTGGGAATTGTGGGTAAATTGTAATTGAAATCCTTTCACGTTGACTCAGACGCTGCTGGTCTATCAGTTCTAGATCTATATCTTTAGAACTAGGTTTGTAAAACGGTGGAGAAGAATTGAATATAGTTCCTGTTTGACTACAAGTACAGTCACTGACCACCGCAGTACTGACCACTGACCACCGCAGTACTGACCACTGCAGTACAGTCACTGACCACCGCAGTACTGACCACTGACCACCGCAGTACTGACCACTGACCACCGCAGTACTGACCACTGACCACCGCAGTACAGTCACTGACCACTGCAGTACTGACCACGGACCACCGCAGTACTGACCACTTACCACTGCAGTACTGTCTTCCTTTTTGTCCATCTTTGCTAAAAGTCAGCTCACAGGAAACAGGAGTGAAATCCATTTCCTGCCAAAAAAGGAAATTGAAAAGTGGAGAGACAGGAAGGAGAAGGACAGACAGGACTTAGGAGGACAGACAGGACTTAGGAGCACAGACAGGACTTAGGTGGACAGACAGTGTCTCCTGGTTGAATCAATCCTGCAGCTGTTGAACCCACAGCCTCACAGAGAACAGTTAAAGTTCCAGGTCCAGAGGAGGAGCAGTTCGGTGGTCGTAGATCTCAGATCTCAGACACTTCAGGAGCCACTTGAACTTTGTTAAAGCTCCTCTCACTGTATGAACTGCAGTAAAACCTGCCGTAAATGTCAGCGGACACTGATTGGTTTTTACAGCGACACACTTTCAATAAAAGACGAGGCTACTGCAGCTCTCAGCTGCTTTTACAGTCACTGACCACCGCAGTACTGACACCGACCACCACAGTACTGACACTGACCACTGACCACCGCAGTACTGACACTGACCACCGCAGTACTGACACTGACCACCGCAGTACTGACACTGACCACCACAGTACAATCACTGACCACCACAGTACTGGCACTGACCACCGCAGTAGTGACACTGACCACCACAGTACAATCACTGACCACCGCAGTACTGACCACTGACCACCACAGCACAATCACTGACCACCGCAGTAGTACTGACACTGACCACCACAGTACTGACACTGACCACTTTTGGTGGCGTCCTGTGTAAAATAAATAAATCACAATGACGTCATCGTGTCTACAGAAACCATCCGTGTTATGGAGAAATGTAATGTAACGTATGTAACAATAACAACGACATAATTTACATCTAAAAAACATCATTAATAATGTAATAAATCACTGAATGTTAAAATAAGACTTTTAGTTTTTATCCACAACTTTATCTAAAATATCTCGGCTCATTCTCATATAGCAGACGTAAAACCTTTCAACGTCGTAACAGTGCCGTAAAGCAGAGTGCCTTAAACTCTCACTGATACACTGACAAATAACGTTATATTTACAATAGCAATATTATATATTTTTTTAAAAAGACAATGTTTTTCACTCACCTAAACGACATTTGTTGAACATTAAATCCCTCCTGTGTTTCTTTAAGACGAGTTCAGTGACTGTTGTTGGGCAGATTATCCGTGTGTTTCTCTTCTGTCGTCATTCATGCTAACGATTAAAGTCCACTCTGTCTGGTCGTATTTGTGGCTTAACTTTTAAATCGCTTCAGGCTGAGAATGTCCGCTCGACAGAAACAGAGAAAACGTCACTTTCGATCGTACCAGGTGCCTGGTACAGGTCGTTAGATTGAAAACGGTGTGTTTTCTCTGACCGTCCAATCAAATCACTCAAATCACCAACGTAATACTCCCAGCGCCAGCACTACTGACACTGAAGGCCTCAGGGCAGATTTCTTTCAACCTGGCAACACCTGAGGCTGAAATATGATTGGATAAGAAAATAACACGAACATATACGTCTGGAAGCAGCATATTATTATTATTATTATTATTATTATTATTATTATTATTATTATTATTATTATTATTATTATTATTATTATTATTATTATTATTATTATTATTATTATTATTATTATTATTATTATTATTATTATCATTATTATTATTATTATTATTGCTATTATTATCATTATTATTATTATTATTATTATTATTATTATTATTATTATTATTATTATTATTATTATTATCATTATTA
>NC_024320.1:26725238-26728110 GCF_000523025.1 Cynoglossus semilaevis
AAGTCTTCAGACTTTCAGCTACTTTGAGGCTAACGTTGTCATGCCATACATTACAACCTAATTTACAGTTGTTGTACTTCTAAAAAACTAAAAAACTTCTAGCTAATTTGACCAACTTTAAATTAAATTCCAAGCAAACTATCAATTGTTGTTCTGAAAACTTTTAAAAATAGTACAGAAAATACTGGTCACATATATACACAGCACACGTAGGCTATATTTAGTTTTGGCTAACTTTCACTACAACAACAAACAAATGTTTATATATTCAGTATTGTAGCCTTTAAGACCTTTTTAAACTTTGGATTGTTTTTCTAGCTAACTTTCAGCTAATGATAATGTTTTTTCCTTTGATATCTTTAGACCCAGTTTATTGTCCTTGGCTGAAGCAGCTACAGATTCCACACACATTCGACAAAAAGTAGATTTATTTATTTATATCATCTTTAGCTCAAAGTAAACACTGGCAGCCTGTTTTCATCTGACAGACATTCAACAACAGCCTGACTCTTTCTTTTTATAACTCACCACTGATCTCACCCTGCCCTTCAACCATTGTCTGCTTTGAAATAATCCCCACAGTTTGAGGTCAATTATTGTTCAAATAATTCTTTTTTTTAAGAGTCAACATTATTTATGGCCTCACAGATCCAGCGTCCACATCCAAGACACACACATGTTTGAAGAGTGTATTGTTCTTGAAAACGCAGCTTATCGCGATCACCTTGGATGATTGGAACTGTTAGCATTGTCAGCTATTAGCACCGAGCCTAAAGGTCTTTGTGACTGGGTGTAATCTTTGATTCAGTACTTATTACTGAAGGTCGCTATAAAACGTATAACTGTCATTGAATATTTTGGAGTTTTGATCTGTGAACGGTACAGTTTTGTGGTAGTTTTCAGTGAAAATGTCCAACTTGACCTTTTCCTTGTCTTACGTCAGTTAATGTAAATTTACTCCCTGGCAACAGGTACTGTAGCGGCTAAGAGGTATGAGAGCTAATTACCCAAATATTAGCTTGGCATTAGTCATTTACAGTTAGCCATAGAATATGGAAAATAAAACACAGCTAAACTCCATCAATATTACTAAAACTCAGGGCTTCACGGATTTCTAGAATTTCGTTCCAAAAACAGCTCAAAGCTAGCAATAAATATAGCAAAAATAGTTAGCTTTAGCCTAGCTACAAAAACAAAGCAGTGAAAAAAGTGCTCTTTTTTTCATTTGTTATTTCCACATTGACATTTAGAAAAGGTCTCAAATAAATTCAAACGTTAAATTAAAGTATTTCCAAATTAAAGTCATTTGATTTCAGTTATTTTGATTTTTTTTTTTACCTTCTGTGGTTTTTTCCCCCCTCGTTTTTCACAGTTTACTGCATGTTTTCCTTCTTTTAAAAGAGTCCCTTTATGTGATTCTTGGCACCGAGTACGGCTCCAACAGCTTCAGTGAAATAATGAACTGTGTGTGAGCAGAAGCTCCGACAGATGGGATTAGGAAAAGACGGGAACCGTGTGGACGTGTGTGGTTAAACCTCCGGGGCCGACGCCAAACCATCGGGATCTCAGATTTCTTTTGTTAGCTTAGAGAACCGTTCAAATATCTCCCATTTATCACCACAGCTGACAGTTGGATCAGAACCACTGGGTTCTGGAACCACTGTATCTGTACAGTAAACAGTGCAGGGTCCGGTACGGGCCGCGGTTCTGGTCAGAGCTGCTGATACCGTCAGCTGACGCTCATCACTGTGGGAAGAAACAACACGGTGGCTCAGAGCAGCCAACAAACACACAAACACACACATGTACTGTAGACACACACACACACATTCCTTGTTTCCCAGAGGAACTTTATTTTGAAGTTGTATCGGTGCTGGCAGTCAGAGAGGAAGTCGCTCTGCTCTGGTCCTCCTCCCTGACTGTTTCCTACCATTGTTTGTTACATCCAGGTTTTAAATGGCCAACATTAATGTGTGTGTGTGTGTGGGTGTGTGTGTAATCTCAGGTCTGATGTTTACGTCAGGTTTCATGTTTTGAACGTCATAAATTAAACAGCACTGAACGGCCTTGAAATATTTGAACTCAGTGAACTTTAAAATGTGTTCAATAAAAAAATGAACGATGATTAAAAACAAACTGTAGTAAAACATGTTTCAACATTTACAGAAATACTGTCTTAGTCGTTGAGCTTTGGTTCAGTGGGACGAACAGGCTGTCTCCAAACCAGAGGGTTTGTGGTTCGATGCTTGGAGTCTTTGATTGGTCGTCACGGCTCCGACAGTGTTGTCATGAAAACTGTTTGTCTGTTTTTGTCTCCACAGTCTGGAGTCTGACATTGGTGAACTTGAAAGTGAAGAGTCTCAGATCTCCGCCAAAGAGCAGGTTCTACGAGAACGTCTTAAAGAGACGGAGCGCTCCATAGAAGATCTGCAGAAGGTACAAGAACCGCAGGTTTAATAAAGACAACATCACTCAAGTCCCTTAAAGAAGAAATATAATTAAAAAAAGGCAAACAATAAACACTAATAGTTAAAGGAACAGAAACAAACAAAAAGAGCTAAAAGGTACCGCTAGGCTAGATCATTCAGTGTCTCGGTGCGGGCAGTGGTGGCTTCGTAGTTAAAGAAGCAGAGTTCCTGCTAAATCCTGGTTCAATGACTCTGAGTTAGAGCTAATAAATGCAACAGTGAAAATGACAGCGGAACAGAGCGGCTAACTAAAACAGTTCAGCTAACTAAAGCAGTTCAGCTAGCTAAAACAGTGTAGCTAACTAAAACAGTGTAGCTAACTAAAACAGTGTAGCTAACTAAAACAGTGTAGCTAACTAAAGCAGTTCAGCTAACTAAAACAGTTCAGCTAACTAAAACAGTTC
>NC_024320.1:26730078-26732166 GCF_000523025.1 Cynoglossus semilaevis
GGGGGGGGGTCTTAGAGATCAACACGTTAGCCACGTTAGGGTGTGAACGATGGAAAAACAAAGATCAAAATAAAAAAGATGAATAATTAAAAAAATTAATAAAAAGATTCATAAAGAACCAAAGTCCAGAGGTTCAGCCCGAGCTCATGTAGCAGAAACAGCTAAAGTAGCTACGTTAGCTATAGCAGAACAACGGAGAGCAAACACACGTGAAGTAGCAGGAAACGCTCCGGTCAGTGATTAAGAACTGACTCTAGTTAACAGACGTACTGTACAGCTGTTGTTGACATGTGTACTACAAATACTGATGCAGTAAAAACAATACAAATAGAAATATAAATATTAAAATAGCAACAAAAGTACACAAAGTCAAATTAGCAGTAAATTAGCAGTAAATTAGCAGCGATAACGACAGCTCCTTTTTAGCGACCCTGAAAAGTAAATAATCAAATAATGATGGATGATAATAATGTATAATAATAATAATAGTAATAATAATACAAATAATAATAATAATTTCCAATAAAATCCAGTTTGTAACAGCCTAATAACAAGCCATTTCCTCCGCCAATAGTAATAATAGTAATAACAACACAGGAGACATGGTGATATTTGTTCATGGTTGATTAGTATTTGCTAACCAGATATTACTGCTAAGTATCCGCAGTAGTGACAGTATAACGTCTGTGATACCATGTGTACAACACTGTACTACATGACTGACAGGACTTGTGACGTCTGTGTATTATGTCCTGGTCAGAGCTGAGTCTTACTGCAGTCCTGGTCTCAGTCTTCAGTCTTCAGTCCCAGGTCCAGTCTGCGTCAGAGTAAATCCGTACAGTAAATCGGAGTCTCTTTGTGCTCCGTGCTGCTGACTCGGCAGCAGGAAGAATTCAAAGCTCTGCAGAATCCAGAGCTCAGCTGTGGAGGGGGACGCTGTGATCCAGTTAGAGGAAGAACGCACGCATTTACACTCACCTTCTCATAGGTTTTACAGGATAACACTGCAGTGTTGGAATGGGTGGGGGGGTGTAAGGGGGGGGGGTCAGGTTCAATGTTGAGGACTCAGAGAAGCTAAAGTTTAACCTAAAAGAGCTAAACCAAGAAGATTACCAAAATAAGAGCATGACTTCAGGTCAGACAAGAAATAAATGTCTGTTTTCCTTTTGTTTTTTTTACCTCAGCTATTTTATCAATAATATTTTCTGTGTGCGTTTTTGCTGCTAACACGGATCCAAAACTAACGTGTGAGTTCTGTTTCCACTTCCTCACCTTTCCCTCTAATAAATCCTCCCCCTCTCGTCTCTAAACCCCCTCCTCTCCTAACAGCACTGTTTGCCATGGAGATCAACGTGCAGCACGACCCCCACACTGGTGAGCAGCGCATCCTGTCAGCCAACCCCGTGAGTCCACTGGAGGCAGCGTCGCGAGGCGTCAAAGTCTACGACGACGGCAGGAAGGTGGTCTACGAGGTCAAGTCCTCCGGAGTTCTCCCAGTCGCGATGGTGGAGAACGGCTGGAGCTCCTCGCAGGTGGACGACCTGGTCCAACGAGCCGCCAGACCAGGTTCACGTAGAGGAGGAGGAGGAGGAGGAGGAGGAGGAGGAGGAGGAGGAGCAGAGGAACAGAAGTCTCACGCTGCCGTGACTCCAGCTGCAGTCTACGTTTCTCCGGTAGACGTTGACGATCTATCGCCACCTTCCTGCGCTCCACCATCCATCCCATCCAGTCCTCCAGCTCAGGTCACCCTCCAGAGGGAAGCCCAGTTGGGAATGATGCCCCCTGGTGGTCCTGTGACGAGCCAGCCCACCTCCTCAGTCCAACCAGACAGTAAGTCCTCCAGCCTTCCTCAGGCCAGTGCTGAGCAACCAATCACCATGGTCTTCCTTGGCTACCAGGACGTTGAGGACACGAGCGAGAGCAGGCGGCTGCTGGGGTTTGACGGGGCCGTCAAGGCCGAGGTAGTTCTCATCGATGAAGACGATGAGAAGTCTCTGAGGGAGAAGACGGTCACCGACATGTCCATCGTCGACGGCACGGCAGCCGACCTGGTGTCGGGCCGGCCGGGGACGTTCCAAGCCCCCCGCA
>NC_024320.1:26735792-26740847 GCF_000523025.1 Cynoglossus semilaevis
CCCGAGGGCGCGGGAGCGGTGGGGGGGGGGGGGGGGGGGGGAGGAGGAGGAGGAGGAGGAGGAGCAGAGGAACAGAAGTCTCACGCTGCCGTGACTCCAGCTGCAGTCTACGTTTCTCCGGTAGACGTTGACGATCTATCGCCACCTTCCTGCGCTCCACCATCCATCCCATCCAGTCCTCCAGCTCAGGTCACCCTCCAGAGGGAAGCCCAGTTGGGAATGATGCCCCCTGGTGGTCCTGTGACGAGCCAGCCCACCTCCTCAGTCCAACCAGACAGTAAGTCCTCCAGCCTTCCTCAGGCCAGTGCTGAGCAACCAATCACCATGGTCTTCCTTGGCTACCAGGACGTTGAGGACACGAGCGAGAGCAGGCGGCTGCTGGGGTTTGACGGGGCCGTCAAGGCCGAGGTAGTTCTCATCGATGAAGACGATGAGAAGTCTCTGAGGGAGAAGACGGTCACCGACATGTCCATCGTCGACGGCACGGCAGCCGACCTGGTGTCGGGACGGCCGGGGACTTCCGAAGCCGCCAGCACCGAACTGTCGTCCGATGCTGCTTCTTCGCCACCTGCAAACGCTGATGCAAACACGGCGCCCCCAGCAGGCCTCACCCCCGCCACAGGTACAGACAAGAGGAAACGCTGCGAGTGCTGCCTCCTCATGTGACTGAATCTTCAAACACTTTTATTAATCTTATTATTATCACTACCCACAATGCCCCTCTTCACCCCTGTCTTTGGATGGTTACTAACAGAAGCCCAACCTTTCTTCTGCTCCTCCTGTCTTCTGGACTCTGATTGGCTGCCACCTACTCACACTCACGTACTCACAAACCGCTCCATCTCTGCTCTATCATGACCCACTTTGCCAACAGCGCCACCTTCTGGCCTTCTCTCTCCATTTCTCAAAACAGAAATATATTCAAATAAATAAATATATTAATAACAGAATGCAGGAAGAATCCTGTTCTCAAGCTGCCATATTTACCTGAAGACCAGTCTTTAGACCTCCTCTCAGTGGTCAGTGACACTTGTGGCCATGGGGGGTCGCCAAACCCAAAGGACAATCAAACAAATCAGCAACTTTTAATAAGCAGTTTATAGAACACCACCAGAGCAGGAGACGTTTACCAACTCCACTTCCTTCTTAGTTCCTCACGTCCTCGTGACTCCCTCACTCCTTCCTCGTCCACTCTGTTCAGCCAGGACAGAGTGGAGGGAACTGGTTGCCTTGGTTTCTTTATGTGCCTCTTCATCGTTTGTCCAAAACTGACGGTCGAATGTTGGAGACACGATAGTTAGAAGATATTTTTAGACTTTCATTTCTGTTTGCGACTGTAAAGACAGACGTTTTCTTTTTCTTTTTCTGAGAACCTCAAAGGCCATTCAACCTTGGAACGTTTGGAACTCTTTCCTGGGACACAAGTTTTAACCGCTGTAGGTCATAGGAACAACGTTTTCCTGCATATTTTCTACGCTGCCTCTTGTTACTCCCCACTCGGCATTTGTTTGTGGGACACATGTGGGTCCAAAGTATCCTTACAACGGGAACCATCGTGTTTATCGGGGAGGTGAACGGCAGGTGTAAGCCATATGTTCCGTTAGGCTACATTAGGTTGGATTGGTCTAAATGTAGCAGATCGTCTGAATACCAACATTGGTCTGGACTAAGGGACCTCGATAATGTTATGAAGCTAAATTGCAGGACTGAGTACGACAATACGTGAGAGAAGTTGACAATCTTTTTTTATCAAAGTAGAAGGGCGCCCCCCTGCTGGTCAGCAGTGGTAGTGCCTCCAGAAGTTTGTTTACAGGTGTCTCCAAAAGTAAGACCCAAATGCAAGGGCATTCCTTTCAACCCACGCTCTTCTTTCTACCCACATGGTCCATGTAAACCCATGACATGACCACAAGGAGATGCTGGTGGGGACACCCTCTCTGCCCCCGCCCCCCCTTCTCTCTCCAGTCTCCTGTATCCTCCATAAATCCCAGCTATTCCACTGCTGAGGTCATTTCCTACAATTGCATTACTTCCGAACTCAGCAGCCAATAAGAGCGGAGCAGGAACGGCGCTGGTTTCTGGAGCGTTGACACAGGAAGGTACAGGCAGCCTAATTAACACGCTCCCACCGCAGGGAACACACACATTCTCCAACTATGAAAACAAACACGGGTTTGATAAACGAGGGGCCGGGGGGAGGGCGGGGGCACACGTCCTAAAACACTGCCCCCTGGTGCATATATTCTCCAGGCAGACCCTCCTTCTTTAGGGTGCTACCAACCGTGGGGTCGGGGTTAGGGTTACCAACCGTGGGGTCAGGGTTAGGGTTACCAACCGTGGGGTCGGGGTTAGGGTTACCAACCGTGGGGTCGGGGTTAGGGTTACCAACCGTGGGGTCAGGGTGTTGTTCTATTGGTTATTGTTGGCTTTGGTTTTTTAAGAAAAAAAGTCTTTTAACAAAAACCGTGAAATCTTCTTTAGTTGAAAACTTGGTGTGTTTTTGAAGTGAATCATAAAGGAACAGAGCGCGGTCTAATCATCAGTGACCGGCCACACAAACGACTTCACGTATATAACGATGAATTCATGGGCCACAAACTACACTTGGGTCATATCGTGTGTTCTACAACAAATGTGAAAATGTTGGAGAAAACTGTGGGCCAATCAAACCAACCAAAGGTCAAACAAATGGGCCATTCCACACTCTGGACACCACATGTGGGCTACAAAAAGGGCCAACATTTACTGCTGCTTTAAAAACACCTTGAATGACCATGTGACCCAGACCAGAGGTCAGTGTGATCCAACCTTTGACCTCGTCTTCCCGGCCAACGGTCTTCAGTGAAACTGGCCACTGCTGCTGTGGGTCAGTCGTCACGTCCTGATTGGCCAGCTCAGACCTGCTGTGGTCTCATGCTCTTGTGTAGATAAAGAATGTAAATAAACTCTATATTCTATTCAACATCTTATTTTGAATTATCTATATAGAAATCTAGAAAAGACACAGATTATTTTGGACGCTGGACGTAGTTCAGTGGACGCACGATGCCATAGATGACCAGTGCACAGACCACCACACCACCCTGTCCACAGACCACCACCCTGTCCTCTGACCCCCACCCTGTCCTCAGACCACCCCCCCGGCCTCCTGACCGCACCACCGCCCTCCTGTCCTCTGACCACCACCCTGTCCTCTGACCACCCTCCCTGTCCTCTGACCACCACCCTGTCCCCAGACCACACATAGGAACTATCCGATCACCCTCTGAAACCAGTGGAGAATCTGTTTTTTTTGGGCTCCTCTTACGGACCACGTCTCGTTGTCACGTACAGTACTGAACAAACGTCTCAGTCCAGTGGAGACATTTAAGACGTCCCCCTGTTTTTGCAGATATTTGAGGATGTAAAGAACCAGTTTGTCCAACTGTCCAGGGCGGTTCAGGACAGAAGTTCATAGGAGTCAAAGCTCAGATGTGTTTTTAATGACCGTCTCTGGACGCTGTCATGGTTGGATCGCCTCCATGTGGCCAGAAAACCAAGGCCTCCACCCAGACTGACCAGTTCCTGCAGTGGTCGTGCCTTCACTGACGTAGAGGCTGGTTCTTTCTATGAGCTGAAACGGTCTGCGAGTATAGAGGGGGGGGGGGTTAGCACGTGATTCATAGACGGACGTACCTGCCTAAGACTTTTGCACCGTACTGTACGTTGAACCTTATTGGTAATAATTCAGACGTGTAGAGAATAGATATAAAAAATAACATTTAGCTGGTTTCTAATCACAAGTGAAAAAAAAAAAACAAAGTTAAAGTTAAAGATGTGTTCTACTTATTTTCTCATATTTTTTCGGAGAACAAAAAGCTCGGTTCCTAACAGTGACGTCACCGATGTCCACCTGTTGATGGACGAGACAACACACGCGTTTTAATGCACGTCTATGCAGAGACTGGATGAATGGTTTAAGACAAAGACACTGGTGATGAGTAACGACGGTCGAAGCACTTATTTCATGTTTGTACTTTCAAAATAAGAGCAGCAGCAGGTAGTGAAACAGTGAAGAAGAAGAAGAAGAAGACGAAGAAGAAGAGGAAGAAGAAGAAGAAGAAGAAGAAGGAGGAGGAGGTTGAGCTAAAGTTTGTGGAACTGAAAGAATCTCAACCGTCGGTCTGTGTGGGGGCGTGGTCTAATCCTAGATCGTGGTTAGGAATTAGGAAAGGACTCCAAACCAAAAGCATGAGGAAAGTCATGTTGTTATTATTATAATATCTGAGTAAACAGGATGTTACCGGCAACGCGCCCCCTAGTGGAAAGTAATCTCCAAAAAAACAAAAACTTTCAGTATCGTGATTACAATCGTGCGATAACGAGTGACTTATGAAGCGAGTGCAAATTGCCATAATTTTCTGCTAATTTACATTTACTTGAGTATCTGTTTCGCTGCCCCCTGGTGGTTGACTTTACCGAACGGATGGCTCTTTACTGTTTTATTACACGGTCTGTGATTCCGCACGCAAAGAGCTGCAGGAGAAGTACAACAGGCTAGTTGAGTTTACTAGTCTTACTGCCATGCCTGCAGTACTCCACCAACCCTGTAGGGGTCTCTTTCTCCCTGTCTGCCTGGCCTCACATGGTTGTATGGACTGTTAAAACAAAAGCAGAACCATTTTTACTGCTCTCTCTCCCTCTCTCTCTCTCTCTTTTCTTTGATCTCTCTCTCTCTTTCACCTCTGTATTTTCCTGGGTCAATAAAGCTACAGTTCCTCCACTGCTCCCCCTGCTGTCTCCTGCTTGTTATTCCTCTCCATCTGTCTCTAACACAGCATTCAGTGGCTGCTGACAAAGAATCACAGGCTGTCCTTCTACTGCATCTCTAACTAACACACACACACACACACACGTCTATGTTCAGTTGTTCAAAGGCAGAAAGAGATCAATACAAATAGCTTTCAATCAGCAAATCAAAACAAAGCTAAAGCTATTACATCTATAGCTCATCAATAGCTTTAGCTGAAAGGTTCAAGTTGAATCTGAACTAAATGATAAATGAAGCTGCTGTTC
>NC_024320.1:26740938-26742995 GCF_000523025.1 Cynoglossus semilaevis
CAACAGATGAAGGGACAGAAACTAACCAGTGGTCAGTCCAGAAATGAACAGAGTCTGATCTTTAAAAAGATCCAGTGGTTTATAAGTAGGTCACAGGTCACATGACAAACGAACCAGATTAGACCAAACTATAAATATCAGTCTTTGTTTCCCAGAGAGTTTGAACAGATAAAACAGGACAGAATGAAGCTGTTCATCTTCATCATCATCATCATCATCATCATCATCATCATCAGACTTCACTGATAACAAAACAACAACAAAGAGACTCAGCCACGAACTGTGTCTGAAACATTTAGAGACACTAAACTAATCACCAAACTGTAGAGATAAAACCAAACTAATCTTAAAGAGACAGTAGCAGCTCCATCACGTCAACACTGACACTCTGACATCAGAGGATGAGGTCATCAAGACATCGTCCCAGGAGGAGACGCTGACGTTTGGTCTCATTTTAACTCATGTTGACTGGAACCGACGTCACCACTGTAGGTCACCGCTGTAGGTCACCACTGTAGGTCATCACTGTAGGTCATCACTGTAGGTCACCACTGTAGGTCATCACTGTAGGTCATCACTGTAGGTCACCACTGTAGGTCATCACTGTAGGTCATCACTGTAGGTCACCACTGTAGGTCATCACTGTAGGTCATCACTGTAGTCAGTGACATCATCAACCATTAAATGACCTCATGATTGATATAAATATATATATATTGATATAAAACACTTCACAGTGAGTTCATTCAGTGACATCATCAACCATGAAATGACCTCATGTCCTGATTATCTGTTAGTTACTGTAGTTTGGGTCAAAGTTAACAACAGAAAAAAACAGACTCTTTTGAAATGTCTTTTCATTTCTGTTGTTATGAAATGTTGACATGACTCAGCAGTAAACCTCACCTCACTACCTCACCTCACTACCTCACCTCACTACCTCACCTCACCTCACTACGTCTCAATACCTCACCTCACTACGTCACCTCACCTCACTACCTCACCTCACTCCCTCCCCTCACCTCACCTCACCTCACCTCACTCCCTCACCTCACTACCTCACCTCACCTCACTTCCTCACCTCACTACCTCACCTCACCTCACTACCTCACCTCACTCCCTCCCCTCACCTCACCTCACCTCACCTCACCTCACCTCACTACCCCACCTCACCTCACTACCTCACCTCACCACCTCACCTCACTACCTCACCTCACTTCAATACCTCACTTTGGTAACGTAGAGGCGAACATACAGTTACTCAGTAACAAAATTAGAAACTAAATCGTTGGCCTCAACAGTGGAGCTGAGTCCAGATTTCCTGTTTTCCTGTTTTCTCCAAGAACTTCAAGATATATTTCTGAGATACTGAGATATTACTGTTGCTAAATACTGCACTCTGCTGCTACTGATACTACCATGAATACTACTGCCATGAATACTACTACCATGAATACTACTGCTACTACAACTGATGTTGTTTCCAACAGTCCGACTGAACCGTATCTTCTTCATATTAAGTTTGTCACGTGTCACGTGTCACGTGTGTCGACTTGGACTTGACCTCCAGTGACCTGGGGTTAAGACCGGACTCGGTCGTTTCTGAACGACAACAGTGACAAAAACATCTTTCATCGCAGGATTGGTCCAGACACCTGAGGTTGTCGTGACAACAACAAACGGCCTCCAGGAGCCGACGGTGAGCAGACGTCCTCACACTGTCATGGTGAGTCCAGTCTGACTGAACCAGCAACACCCGGGAGTGTGTGTGTGTGTGTCTGTGTGTGTGTGTGTGTCTGTGTGTGTGTGTGTCTGTGTGTTTGTCTGTGTGTGTGTGTGTGTGTGTCTGTGTGTGTGTCATTTCATGCGTCTCTGCTGATTGGCTAACACTGTTTAAAGTCACTGAACCAAACTACGGCACCACAGTTTGAGAACCATCCTTCTACCAGTGTTTAATAACCAGTCCACAGTCCAACCAGGAGGTGAACAGGAGGTTCTAGAAGGTTCCAAAGATGTTTGTGAAGTTTTTGGGGGACTTTCTGTTCAGGACGTACTAG
>NC_024320.1:26743085-26743547 GCF_000523025.1 Cynoglossus semilaevis
GCCTTACTAGTTTCCCTCCCTGTGTAGCCGTCGGGGGCTTCAGAGGCTGTGGGGGCGGGGGGGTACATGGTGGGGGGTGCAGTCAGGTGATTGAGCAGCTGAATAAATGAATGAAGAGCAGCAGAGGAGGAGGAGGAGGAGGAGGAGGAGGAGGAGGAGGAGGAAGAGGAGGAGGAGGAGGAGGAGGTGGTGTTTTCAGTAACCTGATCTGAGCGGGTCGACAGCCTCATTGTCCCCGACAACAGCAGCAGCAGCAGCAACAGCTCTGGACTGGAGCTAAGAAAGTCTCGCGAGATCTGCATTATTCAGAACGCGTGCCCCCTGAAAGTCAGAGAGAGAGAGAGTCAGAGAGAGAGAGAGAGAGAGGGAGGAGGTGCCGGTTAGAAACACTGTGGCGGGGAAACGGGGCGCCACAGTTAGAGGGCTGGGGCGGGGGGTACGGGGCCCCCCCCCCCCCCTCCC
>NC_024320.1:26747092-26753349 GCF_000523025.1 Cynoglossus semilaevis
ACCTCCCATGTCATCCCCTTCTCATCCCAGCTCGCCGCCTGTAATGGCTCCTCTCCTTTCTCCTCCTCTTTCTCCTCCTCTTTCTCCTCCTCTTTCTGCTGCTGCTTTTTTTTTTCCACGTTTGTTTCGTTGAACCTCCCGGTGCAGCAGCATCTGAGCTCCTCGCGTCTTCTCTGAGTCCAGAAAGAAAGAAGAGGAAAAAGAACAGAAAAAGAAGAAGAAGGAGGTGAAGGAGGAGTGTAGCGGTCGGTGAGCAGGTCGGTGAGCAGGTCGGTGACGCCTCCGCCGTCAAAAACTAATCCCTGTTTTTAGCAGCTGGTTTGATGAGTTCTGGGGGAGTTTGTCTTTTATAACAAGTTAGTCAATGAAAACAGGGTTTAATTATATATATTGTCTTTTATAACAAGTTAGTTAATGAAAACAGGGTTTAATTATATATATATGTGTGTGTGTGGAATTTAAATTCAGTTGAACAGAGTCAGAGTTTGTTCGTGTTTGACCGTGAGCTGCAGATACGTCGGTTCCACACGGACGGTCAGTTCGGTCAGTTCTGGCACAGAAAGACCCGGTCTGTCATTTCACTGATTGTCTTTAAAGGAAGGAGGACACAGGACACTACTGACTCCTCCTCTGGATGGACAGGTCCGTCCAGAGGAGGAGGTCAGTGGACCAGAGAGAGCTTCCTCCTCCTCCTCCTCCTGCTGCAGTGGTCCCTGGCTCTCTCTCTCTCTCTCTCTCTCTCTCTGTGCTGCTCCTCCTCCTCTTCCCCCTCCCCCTCCCCCCTCCCCCCCCCCCATCACTCTAACCTACATATGACAATGACCTTAACCTGGTTCTTCATCTTCCACCTGCAGCACAGACGTGTTGTTGCTGTCAGTTGTTCGTTTCTGTCTCTCTGACAGATTCTCCTTTTTACATCAAAGATGTTTCTGCTCTGTTGTTGTTGATGTTGTTGATGTTGTTTTTGTTGTTGTTGTTGTTGATGTTGTCAATAATAATCAGTTGAACTATGAACTGATCAATGAGCTGAAAACCAACAGTCAGGTTTCAGTATTGCAGTATTTTTGGTCATTTATAAAGACAGAATATTGAGGGTTTTTTTTACAGCTTTCTGATTCTACAAGTTGTTCAAACTTTTGCTTTCGCTTCTGGAAAACCAGTCGTTTTCGACCTGAAAAGTTTGGGTTTTGAGGAGAAAAGAACCACATTTGGTTGAAGGTTGTGGCGACGTTAGCTCTCAGTTAAAACTGTGACATAAACAACTGTGGTTTGGACAGTGTTCATTAGTTGACGGATGTGGACGACCGTGTCTGTTTGTCCACTAGGGTGTGTCTGGTCTGGAGACACAGCAGATCTACTCTGACGTGGAGGTTCGATGCCCAGGTAGTACCAGAAGTGTCCACCAGGTTTCGATGACTTAAACGCCACAATAACTGCTGTAAATTGTTGTTGTTGTTGTTGTTGTTGTTGTTGTTGTTGTTGTTGTTGTTGTTGTTGCTCGTTGCTACTGCGGAGCAATTCTGCGACGTTGGCTCAGATTAGCCTGGATTTCCGTTGTTCTCGGCGTCGTTCGTCACAAACGACCGACGGCTGAGCTCAGCTGGGAAACTGAGAGGAAAAAGAAGCTGAGCCAGAGCTGTAATTTGATTGGACGGTAATGACAGGAGGTTCTGGCCACGATGAGACGGTCGGTGCGGACATGGCATGAACACGTGTGTGTGTGTGTGTGTGACTTCTTCCTCTGAACTCCGCCCTCTTCCAAGAAAACACACATAATCACAGGTTACGTATCACCTGGGAGAACGTGGGGGTCTCTGAGGGGTCACGGGGGGAGAGTCAGGGTGAGAGTCGGGGGGAGGAAAGTGAAGGTAACGGTGCAGGGTTCAAGGAACGAAAGGAGTTGGACAATTAACGTCAGGGGTGGAAGGAAAACATGGGGGGAGGGTCTGTTGGTCCTCACTGGACGTCCATGTGTTGTTGACATAAACTGGCCCACGGCCACTGAGTCGATGGTCCACCTCTGGACCACTTCCAGGAAGGGAGCTGAGCGCCACCTTGTGTTCCTGGATTCTGTCCCAGAACAACTGGAGAATTATGGAAACATGAAAAACCAGACATGACATGAATCGTGATTTTAGTTTCAGTGTGAAGTAGAATCAGGAGTTTTAGGGAAATCTTGGTCAATTTGGTTTTTGGTTTTTACCAAAAAATCCATTTCATCAATGTCTGAACTTTGGACATGTTTGTTATCATGTCATCATTAGCTTTATGCTAACTTATAGGTTAGCTTTATGCTAACTTATATTTTAGCTTTATGCTAACTTATGTATTACCTTTATGCTAACTTATATATTACCTTTATGCTAACTTATATGTTAGCTTTATGCTAACTTATGTATTAGCCTTTGTGTTGTATTTGTCAAGCTAGCTTTGAAGTATTTCTAAATCAACAGTTATTGTTCTTTTGGTAAATGTTTTCCAACGAAGAGGAAGTTAAAAACGACTGATAAAGATGATGAAACTAGGTGTTGTGTATTCAGTTACTGCATATTTACAGTAAAACAAAGGGTTCTGTGTACTGTACTGTATACTTTCCATAGTATTCTTCATGGACTGATTTATTTTCCTGATACAAACTGGTGGTGATTGTGGTCGTACGGACACGTGAGCTGAGGTTCAGTCTGTGGTGATGCCGTCTGGAAATGAAGTCTTTGTGAGTCTGAGCCTCTTCTTCTCTGCATTTAGAAGAAAAAAAAACACTTGAGTTTGTTCTCATTTGATTCTCAGTCTAAATTAGCTGGAATTTGAAGTCACTTTTTTTCAGCAGCAACAGACGCTTTGTGGTTATTTCTGTTCGTCCCCTGAGAGTTTGATGACGGCTGAGAGAGATGAGAAGATGCAGCGGGTTTTTCTGTCTCTGTGCGTCTTCGATGTTCATGCGCTGCTCTTCATCACTTCTTTTGATCGTCGTGTGTGTGTGTGTGTGTGTTGAAGGTCACCTTGACTCAGTGAACGAGGAGATAACGACGCCATGAGTCGAACAGATAACGAACAGTGAGTCCATCTTCAGGAATGACCTTCATTTTAACTCTAACATAAAATGGGTTTTTATTCCTGTGGAAAAATACCCAAGGGGACCCCCCCCAAAAAAAATACCCCAGGGCAGATGGTGACATCATACCGTGGTGTCGTACAGTAAACCTGCCCCTGATGCCCCCTGTTGACCGCCATAAGAAACCAACAACGCTACGTTGTCTTTGACGTTCGTGAGTGAATCAAACAGTCCCGTCTCCTGGTCCTACAGTCTTTAATGCCTCTGTGGCTGCACAGGACGACCTTAACACTAACTGTGTTTATTTTTACTACGAGGACAGAGAGAGCAACTCCTGAAAAAGTGTCAATGTTGCCAGTTGCTCTGTTCAACAGCAACACGAACGCGTGGACAATAAAAATTATTTCATCCACTTCTATTTAAATATTTGTTTTCCCGAGAGGAAACCGCGGTGAGGAATGCAGGAAAAGCAACAATGAGAGCCGTGACCATGTGGTCAACACCGCCCACTATTGTCCACAACATCCGACGGCTGTTGTTGCATCATCCGACACAAGTCATTCATTAAAGACAGAGCGCAGCAAAAACCACCTGTCGGCACAAACGGCGTGTTTACAAAAGCCGGCGCAGGCGGTAAAAACACGGTGGACGAGACTGGAATTACAGTGTTTTTTTTTAAACTGCTAGATTTCTGACCCAGTCACGAGGGAATGTGGATTATTGTTCTCCACGTTTTTACGCCCATGCAGGGAAATTCACGGCGAACTGGAAACTAAACCCAGACTTTATCTTTTATTCAGGGAAGTCAGCAGGGAGCAGCGTCAGCACACACACACACACACACACACACACACACACACACACCGCCGTGTCTGGAGGTGCAGCGACTCTTTAGCACATGTCGACGTCAGAGTGGAATGTCTACGTTCCATGTGTGTTAGGGGGCGCCGTCATTTCACTTTTTTTCCTGATCTTTTGATTCAACAGGAGCAGTAAAAATGTCCAGGACTTTACAGGAAGTGATGTCATTTTTAACCAGCTATATTAGGGCTAACACGCCCAGGGTTCAAACATCTGGTTTTTATATCTCAATGTGGCACGAGTGACTTCACCACCAGGGGGCAGCTGTCCTGTACAGAAAGTGTAAAAGTGTAGAGAAATCCTTAAAAAATGTTTTAAATTTTTAATGTAATTAAAATTTGTCAATTCTTAACTTAAATTACTTTCTGTCGTTGGTGGAAACACGAGGCAGCGGTGACTGTCGTTAGTCTAGAAACTTCTTAAAGAAAAGAAAGTAGAATTAAAGCAAAATCTCTGAAAACATTGAAAAAACAAAGTAGCTAAAAATGAGGTCATATGTGAAAATAAATCAAACGTTAACTTGGAGCTCCCAGGATTTAAGTCAAAACAAATGATAGCAAAGCCAGACGTAGCTAAAGGTTAGCCAAGAAACAAGCTGACCAAAAGTAGCAACTTACCCCAGATAAGCTAGAAGTTAGCCAAAGCACAAGAGCTAAAAGTTAGCAAAGAAAGAGAAAAAAAAACTACAGCCACGAGAGGCACAAAGTAACGTTCACAGGAGATCAGTAAAAATGTGAGCGTTGAAAAATAGTTTAATATTTAACAGTTGGTCCAGGTCGGTGTTTGGACGTAGTTTTTAAGTATTATAAAAAATACTACAAAAAAGTAGCAATAACATTTTTTTGGACAGATGAAAACTATAAATCTGTATTTTGCTCCGTTTTCCTCTGGTGTAAAATGTCAGGACAGTCTGTTACTGACTCTAGATTCTAGATTGTTCCAGGTTGTTCCAGGTTGTTCCAGGTTGTTCCAGGTTGTTCCAGGTTGTTCCAGGTTGTTCTAGGTGGTTCCAGGTTGTTCCAGGTTGTTCTAGGTTGTTCTAGGTTGTTCTAGATTGTTCCAGGTTGTTCCAGGTTGTTCTAGGTGGTTCCAGGTTGTTCCAGGTTGTTTTCTCACACTTTGCTGAACTGCTGTTTGAGGTTGTGATTGGAAGTGGAATGTGTGGAATGTACCAGGAGTTTGGGGGGAGTTTTGTTTTCAGGTCCAGAGTGAAGACCTGACTTTGGGGCTGGGTTCAAAGGTCGGACGTTGAATATTTCAGTTCATTTAACTGTGACAGTGAGTCAGACATGTTGGTAGAGTCAGACATGTTGGTAGAGTCAGACATGTTGAGGAGGCAGCTTGTCATGAACTGAACTGTAGCGTCAGTGCAGAAAAACAGACTCATGTCAGTGTCAGTCAGTGTTGGCTGTGGACGTTGTTTTTTCCTGGGTGGAGCCTGGAGTCTGACTAAACACACACACACACACACACACACACACACACACACTGCTGCTGCTGCTGCTGCTGCTGCTGCCGACGGGCATCGTCGGGTTTGAGGTCTGTGTTCCTGATTCCTGTTGGGACGGGATTAGAACTCAGTCATGATTGACTTGTTCAGTTGATCTTGTCATGGTCCAGTTCAATGTCCAGTTCAATGTCCAGCTCTAAAAGGACCTGCAGTGACGTCTGGTCAAACTGATTTCTTTACTCTTTATATTTATTTACATATTTTTCCTGGTCCAGTTTTTACAGTAAGGTTTAAATCTCCACAGGTTGGAACTTGAACCACAGTGACTCACTTTTAGGGCTGTTAGTTTGTCGTCAGCGATGGCTGACGGCGTGTACTGTCCTCCTGAGCAGCAGGAGGGAGTGGGACTGTTACATAAGGAGGTTACAGGGAGGAAGGAAGGAAAGGGATCAGCTCTAATAAAGAAGACGAATCCTCTCCAAAAACATCGTTAGGTCGCGACTCTTTCCTATTGCTGCTGTAGAAGAAGAAAAAAAACACGTTATCTGAGGCGACCAGGGGAAGACTGTACCGGTGAGACTTCGTACCGGTGAGACTTCGTACCAGTGAGACTTCGTACCGGTGAGACTTTGTACCAGTGAGACTTCGTACCGGTGAGACTTCGTACCGGTGAGACTTTGTACCAGTGAGACTTCGTACCAGTAAGACTTTGTACCAGTGAGACTTCGTACCGGTGAGACTTTGTACCAGTGAGACTTCGTACCGGTGAGACTTCGTACCGGTGAGACTTCGTACCAGTGAGACTTCGTACCAGTGAGACTTCGTACACCAGTGACCTCCACACTTCAGTCGAGTCGTATCTGGTACTTTTTTTTACCACAGTGACTGAATCTT
>NC_024320.1:26754995-26756014 GCF_000523025.1 Cynoglossus semilaevis
CGTTGGGGTAATTTTGAAGGGGGGGGTTTAAAAAAAAAAAAAAAAAAAAAAAAAGATGGTCAGTCCTTAGTAAGGTTTATGCTGCTATAAAAGAATGGCACACAACTGTCTCGAATTTGTTTTTTGTATTTAGACCGAGGCCGAGCTTCTCTTCGACACTGAAACCTTTCATATATAAATTTAAGTAACCACACTAGGTACCACAATAGACAATACACACCCTGAGAACCGTGCATGTGTGTTAGTTCTCTACACGAGTGGTGGGTGTCAGGATTTACGACTACAATATATTCTCACACGAAACAGTGGCTAAACATAGAGTCCAAACGCTCAACTGGAGCCATCATCTGTGCTGCTGCTGTGGTGGTGATGTGTGTCATCTGCCGTGATTCCGATCAATAATCCTCCACGAGACAAGACATTCGCTCAGGGCAGCGTTCCATTATTGACCCAGTGGAACTGACCCAGTTTCACACAGACACGTGTGGTTCTGGCCATAAAGTTCCTGTTCCTGTTCCTGTTCTTCTCCAACAACATCTCTGTCACAGCCACACACTGTCTTTGTGTTTCAGAAGACGCTGGGAAATTGATCTGTCGCTCCAATAATTAGATCACTGTCCTAATTGTCCGTGACCGACTTCTCTTCAACGTTTGAATTTATTTCATCTTCATCTGATTTCTTCTGATTGGTCAAACCTCAGATTCCAGGTCTTTCCGTTTCGTTCTTTGATACCGACACAAATAGATTTATTTCATTTGACAACTTCCTTTTGGAGCCACAGAGTAGGATGACCTCTCTGACCTCTGGACCCCCCTGCTCTTCCTCTCACGCTGTCACGAGGTGCAGTCAGACGCGAAACGCCGTGTAATCGGTAACAAGTACTCAGAACCGATGTTTTTTATCATCAGGTTGATGTTGTAAGTATTTATAAAAACACGCCAACTCTTCTCACTTGTGCTAAAAACACCAAGAATTGTGGGTACAGAGATATTGGATGCTAGCCGGTAGCGCTCGCCTT
>NC_024320.1:26757528-26757941 GCF_000523025.1 Cynoglossus semilaevis
CTCTCTGGAGGAGGACGGAGACAGGGAGGGCCGGGGAGACGTGGTCAGAGCTGGGTGAAGACAACATTTAGGGACGAGTGTCTCGTAAGGAAACGGACGGAGGACGTATTTATGAGAGTACTGCATGGATTTACTGCTGTCATTCATCTAGACCACCTCTAGGGGCAGTAGGTGAGTTATGCACCGTCAAGGAGTTTTCTTTTATTTTTGTTCTGTTTCCATTTAAAACGTTTTTTTTTTCTTCTTTATTCGAGGTGAAAAAGAGGAGAAAGTATTAGGTGTAGTAGTGGTTGAAGTATTACACAGAGTACTGTAATATTACTGCCAGAGTTTACTGTGTTTTGTTTCTGGTCTAGAAAGATTTGAAACCTTTGATCAAACCTTTGATCAAAACTTTGATCAAAACTTTGATC
>NC_024320.1:26757961-26758263 GCF_000523025.1 Cynoglossus semilaevis
TGTCTGTCCCCCCGTACAGTAGTGAGTACTGCAGTACAGTCAGTCAGCTGTGTTAGCTCGCACTGTTAGCCTGTCCATGTTCTTCAACGGTTCCTGGAGTAAATATTAAATATGACCAAAGTAGAGGAGGTTTGTACTGCAGTTCTTGTTGTTTTCTTTGTAAACAGTGTAGTAGTAGTTGTAGTAGTAGTAGTTGTAGTAGTTGTAGTAGTTGTAGTAATTGTGAAAAGTACACAGTGTTACCGTCCGACGTGACACATATAACAGGCATGAAACGATGACCTCATTTCCTGCCTCCGAAG
>NC_024320.1:26758310-26760162 GCF_000523025.1 Cynoglossus semilaevis
CAGGGTCCAGTTTCAGTCCAGGATCAGAACCAGGGTCCAGTTTCAGTCCAGGATCAGGTTCAGGCTGAAGAACCGGTCCAGGAAACACTGACCGACGTGTATGTGTGTGTCTGTGTATGTGATATAAACACAGACAGAGTACTACAGTACTGGGAGATATTTAAGGCAGGATGGGAGTATTTCTGTCGAGGTATTTAATACTGGATAAATACTAGGAGAGAAAAACTTGTTGTTTAAATACTAGCTGGAATACTGCGTGGTATTTCCAAAAAAAAAAAAAAATATTCAGAAAAATCTCCTCATGTAGTAAATAAAAAGTTTGACAAAGAATAAAAATAAAAAAGTTGATTTAAAGAGTCAGTGAAAGTATTCCAGGAAGTATTTGTAGTATTTGTAGTATTTGTAGTATTTGTAGTTTTTGTAGTGATTTCTGGTTTCTAACATTCAGTGCTGGGGTAAAGAGTACTGTAGTACTGTGTGTACTTTTGTGTATTTGTGCATGAGAGCTTGAATACACACAGATGTGTTGGACACACACACACACACACACACACACACACACACAGATGAACAGTACTGCAGTACTGATGACATCACTACCATCAGGTATTAGTCTGAGTTTTATAAAAACTTTGATGATAGTAATACTTTCTTCTTCTAGTACCCGTGGACGTCTTTGAACTAGAACCGTTTCTCTGAGTGGATTATAGAACCAGACTAACCAGAACTTCTCTGGTTCTTTGGTTCCTGCTGCTGAAAAGATTTGTCTGGAATTTTCTTCCATTTTAGGGAAAACTGATCCTGTCTGTGGGAGTGAGTTCCTGTTGGAACTGTTTCTGTTGGAACCGTTCTTGTTGGAACTGTTTTTGTTGGAACTGTTTTTGTTGGAACTGTTCTTGTTGGAACTGTTTCTGTTGGAACTGTTTTTGTTGGAACCGTTCCTGCTGTAATTCACTTTGATGACACGAAGGGTCGTGACCTGCGGAGGTTCCTAGTTCCTTTGACACGTTCTCCTACCACACACACACACACACACACTGACACGCGCAGCTGCAGACTGCCCCTGGTGGACGGACAGGTATGTCTGGAATGTGACTTCACCTCAGACACACAGTGGTTTCACACACACGCTCGGCTGCACAAGTACAATCCCGTGCACACACACACACACACGCTGCGTACACGTGTGTGTGTGTGTGTGTGTGTGGGACGTTCCTGTTCTGCAGTGGACTTTTCCTGAGGCAGGACCAGGATTTCCTCCCTCTCTGTACTGACCAGCTGCTGCACACACACACACACACACACGCTCGGCTGCACAAGTACAAACCCGTGCACACACACACACACACACACACACAGATTCACGGTCTGTGGTGATTAATTTTTTTTTAAATTTAATCCAGTTCGTTTTGGGACTTTTGTTTCCAGAACTTCTTGACCTTCTTGACCTTCTTGACCTTCTTGACCTTTGGTCCAAAAACAACTCAAACTCAATCACAGGAGCAGGGGCTGCTGGGTAGTTTTGATAAAAGTGCGGCCGCGGCCACTTCAAAGGAACTCTTTGATTCAGACGGTGAAGAGACATGTGACTGAGCCCGACGGCCAGGGGACATCTTCAGGGGACGTCTTCAGAGACGTCTTCAGAGACGTCTTCAGGGACTTCTTCAGGGATGTCTTCAGGGACGTCTTCAGGGATGTCTTCAGGGACGTCTTCAGGAGACGTCTTCGGGGATGTCTTCAGGGGACGTCTTCGGGGACGTCTTCAAGGGACGTCTTCGGGGACGTCTTCAGGGGACGTCTTCGGGGACGTCTTCGGGGACGTCTTCAGGGACGTCTTCAGGGGACGCCTTCA
>NC_024320.1:26760320-26761247 GCF_000523025.1 Cynoglossus semilaevis
GGGGGGGGGCATGAGGAACTCAGACATGAGTGTGTGTGTGTGTGTGTGTGTGTGTGTGATCAGGTGGTAAAAAAACGGCTGAAATTCTTTTCTTTTTTTTTAAGTTTCCTTAAGTTGCCAAACTTCTGCTTTTATTTTGACGGTGTCTTTGGGAAGTTCGTTGGTCCTGGTCTGATCTTGGTCTGGTCTGTAGTTTCAGGGTCGGGCAGTTTTCCACAGTTAGGGGTAAAAAAATATTGGCAAAAAATTCCATTAAAAAAAAAAGGAAAAACAGCGAATATTTGAGATGACTTTGAGTTCAAAGTTAGTTCAAAGTCACAGAAAGAAGGTTCTGGAAAAGTAGATCTGATGTTTTTAATAAGGTAAAGTAATTAATCGTAGGTTGTTGGAGTCAGACACAGATGCTAACATGCTAACAGGCTAACAGGAAAGATTTGGATTTTAGAAATGACTGAGACGTGTGGCCTCGAGCCAGGCAGTAAAATCAGAGACACATCTGTGAGAATCCATGTTTCAAACCTGTACAGCTGCTTTGACGAGTTCATTTTTATAATGTTGTTAAAAATATTGACGTCAATATTTAATCCTCCAATGAAACAACAGAGACGTCCGTCAATAACTGAAGCTCTGACCGAGACATGTTTACTTTCACGTCCGCGCTCTGACTTTAAACCATCACACAGCACGTGCATGGGGCTCCCTCTAGTGGTAGATACCGGTCAGAACACAGTCCTGCTGCAGAGGCTGAAATGAACGAACCCTGCAGTACAGACCGACATGACTGATGTAGACTGACCGACCTGAGTCTGTGGACACACACACACACACACACACACACACACACCCTGACCGTGACGTCATCTGTCTGTCTCACAGAGAGCGTGGCGAGCAGCCGAGGATGTCAGTGACGCCGCGCCCAGAGAGCGA
>NC_024320.1:26761280-26766668 GCF_000523025.1 Cynoglossus semilaevis
ACTGACAGGCCTGCGACCATGGAGGTGGAGAGCCAGCAGATCCAACATGGCTGCCACGGCGGCCCCGCCAAAGGGGAGACGTCTGAGACCGAGGACGTCCAGGTGGGACACGGTCCCTGACACAGACGTCAGGTCCTTCGTTAGTTCATCATAGAGGACGGACAGTTCATTAAATCAATCAATAATCAATAATCAATAATCAATAATAATGATGATGATGATGATGATGATGATGATGATGATGTCATCATCGTTTCTCTGTCGTCACTGGTCTGACAGAAATGATAAAACAGAAAAAGGTTCATTTCTTCATCTTTAAATCCGTCAGTCTCCGTTGACGTCCGTCTGACCATCGTCCACAGGAGATCCGCTACCTGGACCAGGTGCTGGACGCGGCCTCGGACACGCCCATAAATGGAAGCGCCTGTCCGTCAGAACACACCGTCGATCACCAGAACCACGCCGCTGCAGGTCAGAGACAACCCGCGGCTCCCCTCCCCCAGGATGACCCCGAGGTCAGGACCAACGGACACGTCCACGCACCAGAGACCGACGGCGGCGGCGGCGGCGGCGGCGGCGGCAGAGCCCAGTTTGAGCTGAGAGCCTTTCAGGAGGAGCGGCGTCCGGCAAAACTGTTCTCCCCTGGAGAGGAGCAGCAGGTCAGGGTGACCAGGAGACGACCGTCAGAGGAGGTGACAGCAACACAGACAGAAGGAGGAAGAAAACGAATATGACCAGTACACACACACACACACACACCCCCACACACACACACACCCACACACACACACACGTATATATATATATCTTAGGGATGCACTGAAACTGAAAACTGAAAACTGAAAACTGAAAGAAATGTTTCGGCCAATCGTAGCTCCACGTCATTAACGACTCTGACTGTGAATCAAACCTCAGTAACATGAAGGCGCTGTGATTCAGTGAAGGGTCCCCGCCCCTCATCTTGAACACCGCCCTCCTCCTCCACGTCCATCGCGGCCCAGAACGATGAAGTTCAGAGGATCAAACGTTGACAGGAAACAGAAAAACGACTGAAAATGTTTTGGTCTAAAAGTTTGGTGCATCCCTAATATATGTTATACATATATGTTTATATGTGTATATATATATAAATATATATGTCGTGCTGTTGAATTCTCTGAGGGATGAGGGCGTCACGATGTCAAAGTAGGAAACAAATCAGTGAAAGAAGAAGTTTCAAAGGAAATTACTTTAAAAATGAAGTCGTTTTGTAACGTGTGACACAACCGTCCTGACCCTGAGGTCAGCTGAGGTCAGCTGAGGTCAGCTGAGGTCACGGTTCTATCTCAGAGTCATTTTGGGAACTGAGCGTTGACCAACAGACGTTGATGTTATAACAGTGTGTGTCAGTCATCCAGACGACTGACCGTTGGTCTGTGGTCTCCAGGTCCAGGAGTTGGAGCGTGAACGTCAGGAACTGATCAAAGACCAGGCCGTGAAGAAGAACCCTGGTATCGCCCAGCGCTGGTGGAACCCTCCTCAGGAGGTCAGGACTTTTTCAGGAGGTTTTTTTTTTTGGTTCCTCTCCATCAGACTGTCTGACTTTGTCGTTGATTCTCTGAAGGTTCCGTTGGAGGAGCAGCTGGACGTGGAGCAGCTGGAGTCACTGAAGAGATACCAGGAGAGGAAGCAGCAGAAGCAGAGCTACACGTACTCACAGGTGAGGAGGAGGAGGAGGAGGAGGAGGAGGAGGTCCTCAGAGACGTTTTCATGTCACCTCACCTCTGTGTATCTTCAGCCCCAGGTGACGGGTCATCCCACGGTGGTGACCTTTGACCCACTGCTGACCAGGAAGGAGGACATCGAGGAGAAGCAGATCGACTTCTCCGCCGCCAGGAGGCAGTTTCTCCAAGGAGAAGTCGCCAAGAAGGACGTCGCTCCTGAGATCTACTCGGCCAAACCCTTCTCCAAGTCCGCCACCAGGGCGGGGCAGGGCGACGGCGACGGCGACGCGGTGGCGCTCGGTGGGGAGAGTAACGCGACCTGCGCCGACGAAGGAATCGGAGGAGACTTCACGTGTGCGCGAGCCGTGATGACGATCCTGCGAGAAGACGACGAAGGGAAGAATCACTTCAGCCCGCGGTTCCACCCGGAGGAGTCGGACTCCGGCCTGGACGAGCTGTCGCTGCGCTCCCAGGACACCACGCTGTTCAGTCTGGACAACGTCTCCGACAGTGGAGCCTCCCTGCCACTCACCCCCGTGTCTCCTCCCACGCCGCAGCCCACCACGCCGGTCAACGGACGGACCAGCGGCAGCCCCATGGAGGAGGAGCTGGAGTTCCAGGCCGGGGTCCTGGTCCAGAAGGCCATCCAGAGCGCCCTGGCTGCTCAGAACGGGACAGAGTGGCAGCCGTCCGATCTGGACTCTTCTCAGATCAGCACCCCGGTGTCCCCGTCCTCGGCCTCCACCAGTAGTCCACTGCCTGTCTGTCTGTCCCCTGAGTCTCCTGCTGGAGCTCCCGGTCCGTCTGACCCGGCTCCTCCACCTGACCGCAGCTCAGGTGTTTCAGAGTCAGAGTCGGAGTCCAGTCCACCACAGCTGAAGACAGCTTCTCCACCAACGTCTCAGCCGGTCTCACCTCCACAGAGACCCCGACACGGCGGCCCCAGGATCAAGATCCAGTCGTCTTACGCCCGAGCGCTCGCCGCTTCCACGCCAGCTCCGGCCCCTGCTCCAGCTCCGGCCGCAGAAGCTCCGGTCCAGAGGCCGCCCCCGGTGTACCGTCCTCCTTCTCCTCCAAGTCCAGACAAACCAGAGTTCAGCTACTTCAGTAAATACTCCGAGGCGGCGGAGCTGCGCAGCACGGCGGCCGCACCTCGAGCCCCGGAGCCGGAGGCGGCCAGCGGTCCGTTCCGCCTCCGCTCGAGGAAGCAGAGGACTCTGTCGATGATCGAGGAGGAGATCCGAGCGGCTCAGCAGAGGGAGGAGGAGCTGAAGAAACAGAGGGAGACCCAGCCTGTGGTCGCGGCCCGACACAGCAGCAGCAGCAGCAGCAGCAGCAGCAGCAGCAGCAGTAACCACGGACCAGTGAGGACGGGGGTGAGGAAGACCACCATGACTCCAGCAGAGATGAAGATGAAGAGCAACAGTCTGCCAACGAGACTCACCCTGACGGCAAAGACAGCACCAGGTGGGTACCCCTCCACCCCCCCACCGGTCTGTGGTCCAGCCCCCCCAACCCCCCTGTGGCTCCACCTTCATTTCACCTTGTTTCTTCTGTGACTTTGCAGGAAAGATCGAGAAGGTTCGACCTGCACCACCCGTCTCGCCCTCCACCTCTGAGGGAACCCTGTCTGACGCCGGCAGCGAGGACTCCGGCGGGTCGCGACCCAAAAACTTCATGCAGACTCTGATGGAGGACTACGAGAGTCACAAGGTGAAGAGGAAGGAGAAGTTGGAGGACAACAGCGTGAGTATCCACTGTTGAAGAGCCGAGAGAAAAAGGTGAAGTGAAAGTAGAGCCGAGTCTGGATGAGGTCACTTCCTCTAAACAGCTCCAGCTCAGAGAGGCTGCTGTGTCGAGGGTTGAAAACCCCACAGGGAATTTCCCGTCGTGATGTGAAAGTAAAACCTCCGACACTCGGGGGATTTCTCTCCTGATTCTGTTCCACGGCCACAGGGTTTCACTCTGAAACATCTGCTCACTTAATCAGTGCATCAGGTGTTACTGCATGAGCCACTAGGGTGCGCTCTTCACACTAACAGAATACCTCAATTCCTCTAATTTCACTAAGTTAAGTGAAACTCATCTCAACAGGAGATAAATTATATTCACAGATAGAGTCGTGCGGTTGCTAAAGGTTAGCAAGAATGCTATAATTGGCCGATCGGAAACTTAGAATTAGCCTAAAGTTGATAATGTTTACCCATAATATTAGTCAAAAATAGCTTAAAGCAACAATTAAGCTACACTTTGCTAAAGGTTAGCACTGAGCTAGCAGAACGAAGGTAGCCTCAGAGCTAATGTTTTCATTGTTGTTGTTGTTGTTGTTGTTGTTGTTGTTGTTGTTTCTCCATGATGACATCACACGTGTTGACCTGTTGTGTGTGTTGTGTTGCTTCTCTCCTGCTGCCGGGTCAGTACACACACTTGTTGCTGGCCAGTGAGGTCACCACTGAGGTACCTGTCAGAACCTGGACCCCGTCCACATGTCCCGACTCACAGACCTGGACCAGAACACACAGAACACACACTCACTGTCGCCGCTGACGAGTCAGTGGTAAAAAATAAATAGAAATATTTACGTTAATGTTAACGTTAGCGTTAATGTTAGCATTAGCATTAGCGTCTGCTCCGTCACTTCTGGAGGATTTGAAAACACGGACAGGAGTGTGGACTGAACTGGTCCCAGGTCTGGTCAGGGTCTCACTGCTGTGGTGTTGTGTGTGTGTGTGTGTGTGAGGGCGGGGGGGGAATCATGAGTTAAAAAGTGGTTCTCAAATAGTGGCTCATGACCCAGAAGTGGCTCCGTTTGGAAACTTGTATAATTACTTTGACTCAAATTATGTTTCAGCCAATCAGTGACCAGTCTAGACTGAACACAGACCTATGTTGACTATGGTAGTTAAGCAATACATCCACAAGGGGGCAGTGCTGAGTTCAAAGCTTATTACCGGCCGAGGTAAAGAACCGCTGTTTGAGAACCACTGCAGTTATGTGCTGTGATTTAATTGAGTTGCAGTGTTTTTAACGGCCACATGGGGGCGGGTGAGCTTTGTTTTCACTGGTTAATTATTAAAAATCATGGGTTGTTTTTTTTTTATGGTTGAACCAGAATCTTCTTCTTCAGTCTCTGACACCCTGCATGTTAGGATGAAGTCACTGTGGGTTTTTGTTCTGATGATTCTCACTGGGAAAATCCTGGATTTCATCACTGGAAAAAAACAAACGCTCTGATTGGCTGGTTTTTACTCCTCAGGTTCTGGAGGCAACACGGATGACCAGGAGGAAAAGTAACATGGCTCTGAAGTGGGAAGCTGGAATCTACGCCAACGAGGATGGAGAAGGAGAAGGAGAAGGAGAAGAAGGAGGAGAGGAGGAGGAAGAGGAGGAAGAGGAGGAGGAAGAGTAAAGAACTTATGACAAGATGGAAGGAGGAGGAAGAGACTGAAGGAAAAGGACCAGTGAGGGAGGGAGGAACCAGTATTTATTACTAATAGTATTCTGATCACATGACCAGGGGAGGTTTTTGGAACGTGAGGATTGAAGAACATTTTTATACGGACTTTAAAAATCTGGAGAGAAGAAGGAAAAAAACAAAGCTGTATCTGAGGAGGAGGTCGTTCTCACGGTTTTGGTGGATCGTCGTTCTAGAACGTCGTGTTAGAACGTCGTTCTAGAACGTCGT
>NC_024320.1:26767110-26799378 GCF_000523025.1 Cynoglossus semilaevis
GGTGATCGTCTTGATCGATTAATCCTGAGAGTTAAAGTGTCAGAGTCTGGTGATCAGAGATCGTCCACGGCAAAGAACCCATTCTGATTGGTTGGTTGACTCCTGAACCAATCAGTGTTGTCGTCCAACAGATCAATCTCTATTCTAATTTGAACCGGAGTTTCTTTCTCGTCTTTGTTGACGTGAATGCACCGCTGACGCTTCAGTAGTCGTTGAACGCACCACGCGTTCATCATGAAGTTGTATTACAGTGCAGAGCAAAGGTTGTGCTCAACAGGGGGGCCCTGGCCCTGGGGGTGTCCATCGTCAAGGGGCCCCTGAAATATTTTGCATCAAGGATAAAATTTTGCGCTATTATTGGAAAAACTGCAGCGTTTGTGCCATTTGCACCAATGAGGTAACAGCGAGCTAATTTTGGGCCAATAGAAACTCTGACATCACGTGACATCACAGCCGAAAGCAACAGTTTGTGATACTACAATACAAATACTTCAAGTACCCAGTAAGTCATCCTTGTGTTTGGTCTGTGTGTCTGTTGTGAGGACGGGGTCCGTGGTCCCCTGAAGGGTCGGGAACCCCAGGTTTGGAGAAGATCAACGACGACTTTCTACTGGTCTTTTTGATTACGTCACATCTTAGCTAGGGGTTAAAGTTGAAGGTCAAAGGGCTGAACCTGCAGGTCATGTGTGTGTATTACAGTTAAAGGCTGAGTCCGGGTTTTTTCTTTTTAACTAAAAGGTCAATCACTTCTTTGACCTTTGCTGAACCCACCTGTGCTCTCTGAGTTCAGCAGTGGTTTTCTTGTGTATTACTGAGGTAGGACTGTGTATTTGATATATATGAGTGTGTACTTTATCCACTATACTACAGTAGCCGAGGATAGAACGTTGAATGGATTTGTTTTTTTCTAATATACCAAAAGAGAATGTTGATATTTAAAGAGAAGGTTGTGTTGCATTCAGGGTGTGCGTGGAATTGTAATCATTTTTGGACCTTTGACAAAGAGACGACGACCTCTGAACTCACAGCTGTCCTTCACCAACATGGAAGTGGAATTGTTTTGTTTTTTTGTGGACGTTGTTTCTGCTCCTGTGACACAGAAACTAAGAATCGACGCCGTGACGACGCGTGAAAGTATTAATGAGTGAATGTTTGTAAAACCAGAGATTCTGAAGAATCAACGTGGCCTCGGAGATGATTTCAGTGTTAGGATCCTGTAAAACCAAAGGAAACAGTTCTAATCACCGCTGTCCTTCAGCGTCTGTCAATCATTAACGTCATTAACATCGTTAACATTGATGAGTTTTACTAAAGAAAAAAACAACTTAAAAACTCCATGGAATTATTTTTGACTTATTTAAAAATTACTTCAAAGGGTGTGAATTCAAAAACGTTTTTTTTAGCTCCATAAAATGCATTTTTAATTAAATATTTGCACATTAAAACCGATAAATTAATTTAGCATGTGAATGACTGACAAATCAAAAGATTCAATGATCAAAAGAAGAAATATTCTTTTTTTTTTAAGCTGAATTCCTGGTGACGTCATCCGCAGCGTTAGATCTTTAAAACACGAAATGCCAAAAAAATCAAACATGTAACTTTAGTCATTTGGAAGTGAAGAACCGAAAAGAAACCAGAAGTTTCTAACGTTTTTGTTTTGTTTTGTTTTTTTCGTAATTAGGAACAAACACAATCAGATGAGTGTCGTAAATCGTTTTTGTAGAACCAACACTCGGACTTCTCTGTCAGACCAGGACAGAAACTCACATCAGCTTCTTCTTTCCGTGTTTTGTTTTTTTTTAATAAACTTTTATTAATATATAAAACGGGAGAAAACAGTATTTAAAGGAACTGGTGTCTTTTTATGATTAAATGTACAGAAGGAGAATTAATGACGTCACGCTGCCGCCGTGACGACAGGAAGTGTTTCTACGGAATATTTTTGAGATATTTTTGTGGCTGTCGTGAAGACGTGACGGTGGAAAATGGAGGATTTCGATGTTTTCCCGATGACTTGCTTGTTTTTACAGCGACCTGATCTGAGCATGATTCACTGCAGTTAGTGTGAATGGACACGTGAAACTCAGGACCAGCTGTAATCGTCTGATCGACCAACGACGACGGTGACCTTATTGTTATGAAGCGTCAAAAACGGACGCTTCTATTGTGAAAATGTTGTCGGGCTGCGGAGGAAACAGCGTCACTTCTTCTTCTTCTTCCTCTTCTTCTTCTTCTTCTTCCTCTTCTTCTTCTTCTTCTTCTTCCTCTTCTTCTTCTTCTTCTTCTCCAGCGGCAGACTCATGTATAACCTCTGTCTGTGTGTGTAACCACTTATTATTATTATTATATTTGATAAAACCATGTAAGGCTCACACTTATTAAACTGTACCATTAAATATTTTCTCATTTAAAAACAAAACATGAAAAAAGTCCTGGATTTCTGACTGGTTTCTGTTCGTCTGACGTTTTAACTCTTTCACTTTTGCTCGACTGAAGTTTTTCACTTTTGCTCTTTCACTTTTGCTCGACTGAAGTTTCGTCTAAATGTCAACACTCGAAAACTGAATTTTTAACTTTTACATTAAGTTCAGCTAAAGTTTTGAACAGTGATTCCCAACCACTGGGGCGAGGCCCACTCGGAACACCAGTGTGGAAACATATCCAACGTCACTCAGTTGATCAAAAAACTTATTATTTATTTATTGTAAATATTTTTCTCTTTGTTCATCAATGCGTGACAGGCAGAGCAATTAAATCCTCTCCTGCTAGGTGGCAGCAGAGGGCTATTAAATCTAAAGAAAATAAGCTGTTGAAGAAGACCTTCGTGAGTGTATTTCTTCAATTCCTGCCAGTAAATCAAGGTTGTCTTCAACTAAACGGATCAGGATTTTAGTCAGTTTTACTCTTCTTTTTTTTAGTTATTCTTTGATTACTTTGTAAACATCTTACTAAATTTTGCTCCATTTTGACGATTTACAAATGTATTTATTCTATCGGAATTTCACCGCGCCATTCGCTCGACTTAAAAAAGTCACTGAAACGTATTAAAGTGTTTCCTGGTCTGTGTTTAGCTACATTTACGCTAACTCGGCTTTTGTTGTTTGTTGTGAAAATGTTTTGGTTGTTTTATATTAATAATAAAAAAAATATATATTATTCTAATTCAAACTTCCTTTTACACACCTCCGGCTCATGACGTCACACTGAGGGCTGCTGTAAGGGTTAAACGAACTGGACGACATACCTGAGAAGGTGGTTCCGTGTTTTAGACTGATGACGTAATGGGAAGTGGGCGTGTCTGATTGGTTCACCCTGAGCCGTGTGTCAACAGCATCAGCTTCTGTATTTGTGACCAGTCACTGACACGAGCTGTGGCTCAACTGGTGGCGACTGGTTATTAATATTAGTTAACGTAACTTTTAAAGAATAAACTTTATTTAAAATAATAATAATAATAATAATAATAATAATAATAATAATGGTTCTCCTGGAGGGGTTCAACACTCTGCTGTCGGTGTTTCGGCACGTCGAACCCATCCTGGTTCTGGAGCAGCTCGGGAACTGCCTGTTCGACACCGCGCTGCAGCTGCTGGTCCGGGACCAGTGTTCGAACGCCTCCTACCCGGGTCTGAGCCCGGAGGAGAG
This sequence comes from Cynoglossus semilaevis, assembly GCF_000523025.1. Lineage (NCBI taxonomy): Eukaryota > Metazoa > Chordata > Actinopteri > Pleuronectiformes > Cynoglossidae > Cynoglossus > Cynoglossus semilaevis. Next base: position 26,770,759 of record NC_024320.1, read on the forward strand.
CCGGCAGAAGGCTATGAGCGACTTCTACCTGAGCTACAACCTCATCCTCCGGCTGCTGCCCATCCTCCCGGCTCTGCTGCTGGGCAAAGTCAGCGACCGCGGCTGGAGGAGAAGCCCCATCGTGGTGTCTCTGAGCGGGTACCTGCTGAGCAGACTCTGCCTGCTGCTGGTCCTCCTGCTGCGGCTGCCCATCCAGGTCATGTTCGCGGGCGCGGTTCTCTTCGGTCTCGGCGGAGGATTCACCGCCTTCTGGCCCGGGGTCATGACGCTGGTGTCGCTGAGGTCCACGACGGCAGACCGGTCCAAGGTGAGTACCAGCAACACAGGTACTGCTAACTATGACTAACTATGACTAACTACTACTAACTATTACTGCGAGATAAAAGCTAGAACTACAACTTCTGAGACAGTCGATGCCACTTCTACTACAAATACGTGTACAATTACCACAACGAGTACTGCTTTTAAACAGTACTACAAACTGTCAACATCAGTACCATGATGTTCACAGTTGACATTTTCCTGGTACTTTCTCTTTTGTCTTTTCTGGTTGTGGTGCGTTGTGCCCCTGCTGGACACTTACAGTAAAGACTGTTCTGTTCTTTTACTTCCAGTTTGAATATATTATATTATATTATACTGTATATTAGTACTTAAAAGTACTGAGTACTGACAGTAGTAAACTGTGAAACTATGACTTTGACTAGAACTAGTAATACTACCAATACAACTCTTTTAACTACCCTTGTACTGTAATGAATACTACAGCTGTTGCAGTACAAGTACTACAGTACTACTGCAGTACTGACAGAGTACTTCCTGTGGCTGTGTTCCTGTCCGTGCTGCAGGTGATGATGAGGGTGGAGCTTCTGTACGGAGCAGCGGGCGTGGTCGGCAGTCTGGTGTCCGGTCACCTGTTCACGCTGTTCAACGCCACGCTGGGCCACGGCGTCGTGCTGCTGATCGTCAGCTCGCTGCTGCACCTCGTCGCCCTCCTGCTGGCCATCTTTATGCTGCAGGTGAGGGGGGGGGGGGGGCGGCTGGGGGCGGAAGACCCCAAAACGGCCGGTGAAGCCACGTGTAGCTGCTACCGCTGTACCAGGGGAGTCAGCCAGGTGGCGCTCTGGTGTTCTATATATATATACTGATATTAACGTGTGTTCATGTTGTGTCATGGGTCAAAGGTCAAGGTCGTGTCTACGTCCGAGTCGGACGAGAGCCACTCCCTCTGTCACACGGTGGAGGATGACGACCAACCTGATGCTAACGCTAGCGTTGAGGCTCCTGCGGGAATAAACTGGGTCAACGTGGTTCTACTCTTCGCGGCAGCCATCCTGTACGACTTTGCAGTAGGTGGCGCCATCACCATCCTGGGCGTCTTTGTACTGAAGGAGCCGCTGAGCTGGAACGCCACTCAGGTAAGCAACGGTGCGTAAAGGAATTTTTTACGTCGTATTTCCGGAATCTGAACTCCTCTGCTCCCCCTTCAGGTGGGTTACGGAAATGCAGCCGGCTGCACCATTTTCCTCACCAGCTTTCTGGGTGTCATGTTGTTTCGCCGCTGCGTCGGAGACACTTCGCTCATCCTGATCGGAATGGTGTCCTTCGCCTCGGGAATCTACTTCATGTCCTTCGTCACGGCGACGTACATGTTCTACCTCGGTGAGACGGAAAGACACAAAGATAGTTTTACTGAGAGTTTCCTCCTGACCTTTGACCTGATCCTGACCCCCCCTCCTGCCCAATCAAAGATCCTGCATTACTGCCACCTACTGGCTGTTTTTTTTTTCAACTTGTAAACATTTGTAGCCAGAACTGAAACCTGTAGACGTGCACACCATCATACACCCCCTAGTGGACAGTAAGAAATGACAGATATCACTTGTGCGATTCTGTGGTTCATTTTCCGCCGACTTTATTTAAGTGTCGTGATAATTTCGTGTAAACGTCGTGACGTTGTTTCTGTCTTTCAGCTCGATCGCTGAATCTCTTCGCTCTCATCCCGCTGCCGACCATCAGATCTCTGCTCTCACAGCAGGTGGCGCCGTCCTCGTACGGTGAGTGTGTGACGTGACTGACTCTGTGTGTGTGTGTGTGTGTGTGTGTGTGTGTGTGTGTGTGTGAACCCATCATCTGAGAACATGAAACCAGGTCCTGACACGACAGCGAGGACATTTTCTTCGTCCCACGGTTCTTGTTTTGTTTTTGTAGAGGAACAGGTTTTGATCAGAGCTGTTGTTCAAGAACCAGTCGGAACCAGTCGGAACCAGTCGGAACCAGTCGGACCAGCGACTGGAACGTCACTGGTTTCCTGGTTCATTACTCAGTTTGCTGCTTATCAGGGTTTTTCCAGGTTTTTTTTTGTCCGGTGACTTTGCGATGATGTCACGTCAGTGGCCTCTACAAACACACACACACACACACACACGCCCTGTTCTAATCTGATCACACACACACACACATATGACGAGATCATAATTAACTCCCTCAATATGAATCCACACAGTGGATGACAGATGTGACTCCTCGTCATGAACGCTGTCTTTCAGTAGAATTATTAACTTCCTGTTTCCTGCTCCGACACATTAACTATTTGTTTGCACACACACACACAGTCCCCACAAGGATCGCTGTACCTACACACACACACACACACCTGGACTAATGTTAATCCTTACTCTAACTTTAATCTGACCATAATTCTAATCCTAACTTCACACCTGGTCAGTGGGGACCAGGACGACGTCCCCAAAGTCAAAGTGTCCCCACAACTATAGTGTCACAGGTATAGCTACACCAGGTTCACACACACACAGAGAAATGCTCTCGTCGTCAAACTATTCTTTAAACATAAAAACACACTCCAAAGGTGTGAACTGTTGCTGGTTGACTCTTTTGACGTCTCCTCCTCATTTCCCATCAGGCACCATTCTCACCTCCCTGCAGTTCTCCTTCACCCTGGCGTCCCTGGCCTACCTGCCTGCCTTCACTAAGATCTACCAGGGAACTCTGACCTGGTTCCCGGGCTTCGTCTTCCTGATGGCCAGCGTCTTCACCGTCCTGGCCATGATACCCATCAGGTACTCGGTCTGCACCGTTTCATGTGTGTTTATTTACAGATATGAAGTACTCGTGTACTGCGTGTGTTGCGAAAGAGTCAAGTGCTGTGAGTGGGCGTGTCTGTCGTCAGTGGGCGCGTCTGTTGTCATTTATCTATAAGGTTAACTATTAGCTATATCGACAGTGGGCGTGTCCGTCGTCAGTGGGTGTGTCTGTCGTCAGTGGGCGCGTCTGTTGTCATTTATCTATAAGGTTAACTATTAGCTATAAAATTAATTTAGCTAATAGTTAACCTCGATTTTTACCTATTCCTATATTTTTATTTTAACTTTATTTTTCAAAGTTACTGTCAAAGTTTTTGGACTTTGGTTTTTGTATGAAATTTAACTACGTATTTATTTTTATACAACATTTTAAAGCAGTTTTAGGAACTTGGTGCTGGATGTTTAAGATTATGACGATTATTATGACTTTTATATTTAATAAAAATCCTGAAAAAGTGTTAACTAAATTTACCAACTGTTTTACTAAATTATTTGATTATATTTAACATTAAGATGTTTATTTTTTTATTCTAAACTTCAGTCTAAATTCCAAAAATGACGGGGTTTTTTTTCTGTCTTCTTTGGTTTCTTCGCTGCAGTATCAGTAGCTGCAGGTTACCGCGGGGGCGCTGCAGCACAGACATTCAGGACTGAACGGAGAGAAAAAGAAGAAGAAGGAGGAGAAGAGGACGTGAAACATGGAGAACGGACTTCCTTTGACAGAGAGGAAATGACGTTCCCCTTGGTGGAGAACATCTGAGCGTGAGGAACGTTTGACCACAGTGAAGAGGAAACGTCGCCGATCTCACCAAACTTTCATCACAAGAAGAAGTGACTTTTCCGCGGCAATGCCACAGTGATTTCAACAGCAGGTTGAGACGCTTCGGTCTGAGGTGAAAAGTCCCCGACGGAGAACTTCCTCAAACGCTCCTGGAATGTTATTGTAAAAAAAAATGACTCTGCACATTTTTAGTTTTGACTCAGCAAAAACCAGAGTCTGTTTTTGTTCTTTTTTCTCTCCTTACGTTCTGACACAGCAGGTTGAGAAACACTGGTAAGTTTTGATGATGATGATGATGATTATTTTAAGGATTTTATATTATTGACCACACACACACACACACTCTGCTCAGCCCTGATTCTGATTTCACTTAAATAAACTTTGAATATTTCAGAGGCCGCAGTTTTAGCCTCGTCGTCACTTCAGTTTGAGTTTAAACCAGATGTGAGGAGCAGAAAGTTGCTATTTTCTTTAGCAAAAAAACAAACAAACATGTAAATAACCACTTAAATTAAACTTTGAATACAAACAAACATGTAAATAAAAGACTTATTTTTTCCCACTTCCTTTTTTGGAAGTTTTTGTGCTTTGATGTAAAGGTGTTTTTAACAAAATATGCAGAAATTGTCTGGAAATCAATAGAAAACAATGGAAAAGTAAAAGCTGGAAAATGTTACATGGAATTTTTGGGATCTTCAATGGATGAAGGATGAGGCTCCGTCATGGTTTCGTGCTGAATTTCATGATTAAATGATTCCATCTGTTGACTCCAGGCTTCGATTCTAAATTCTTAATAAACTTTACGTTACATTTGAAAATAAAATAAAAAAAACAACAACAAATAAGGAAAAAGTCAAATCCACTCTTTTATTTTTGGTCCGTTATTGTCTCTTCCAAAAAAGATAAAATGCATCAAAATCACCATCAATGTACAAGATTATTTATTTCTAATTACAAGCAGATGTTTTTACATCCAAATCTGTGTATTTACATCAGGGACGAAAAACAGGACAGAGAATCAGGCGTCGCTCCTTCATCCTCCAGGTCATCAGGTCAACCTGCCTCAACGGAAACATAATCGGATTTTGGCAACTTCAGCAAGTTGTGATTTTTCCACCATGAGGTGGCGCTACATCCATGTATTTGTGTGAATCAACAGGAACTAAGTATAATATGAGACTCTGAGAAGCTGGATCATCGTCAGAGATAAATTATACTAAAAAATCCCGTCAGATTTGGCCGCGGAGAACGTCGTTCAGTTGGAAACAACATCGGAAGAACCGATGACTTGTTTTTGTCGCTACTTTCATTTTGTGCCGAGACAGAAATGAAGAAAAAGCGAACAATCTTCAGTTTATCGTTTTATCAGGTGGACTTTACAACGTGTCTTCAGTGAGCGCATGCTAAAAGTTAGCAAATCATGTAGCAAAAGTAGCTAAACCGTACTGGAGAAACAGGAGTTTACTGAGAACTGGCTAAAGGTTAAAGAGAAACGAACCAATCGACACAGAGAGACTGACGAGAAACAAGTCCAAATAATAATAAATGTCAATGTTCTGTTCATTGTTGTTGTTGTTCATAATCATTGATATAATGTCGACAAAATCAAATGTCAATGTTCTGTTCATTGTTATAATCATTGATATAATGTCGACAAAATGGGTTGAAAAAGGAAACAGAACAGAAACTGTTCACGCAGATAAAGGTCGCAAAAAAACAGGCTATAAAATAATGATCACAAAAGAAAAAGTTTTTTACGTTCAAATTTAGAAAAAATAATGACAAAATGAAATTCTGAGGCGTCGATGTTTGTCTTGTTTTTTTACAAATGTTTTCTGGTTTAATTGTGGTTATAACGACGCTCAGTGTTTGTGAAGTGTCGTCAGCAAAAAAAAAAAAAAAAAAAGAAACTCCATTGGTTTCATCTCAGGCTCAGTGAAGCAGCAGCTTATTTTTACTGGGTCAAAAAAGTTGGAAATTAAACTGAAAAATATTTTTCTATGTTTTATAAAATGTGCAAAAGCAAAAAAAAAAAAAAAAAGGCAGAAGAATCCATGAAATAGATCAGCTGCAGAAACAACCTGAACAAATGCTTTTCCCTTCAGTCATTTTATTGGCCACTAGGGGTGTCAGTTGGTCCATGTCTCTGCAGCAACTCTGCCCACACTTTCTCTTTTTCCTGTTTTTCAAAAAGAGGTTGAGGTTTTTATGTAATTAAATATGCAAATTAACCCTCTCCCACCCCCCATGTAAAAAATGGTGAGGGTCAAGGTCAACTTGTAACAAAAAATTCTTGATTCAAATTTTCACCAACAAATAAACCTGTCAACAAGTGTTTCTTTTTTTATGTTTCCCCCAAAATCCACTAGGGTGCAGTATTTCCCAGTTCTAGGTCAAATTTGATTCTGATGGAAAAACAAGAAAATCACTCTGTGAATATTTCACCGTTTTAGAATCAGAGAAAAAATCAAGTTACAAAAACTGTTGATGTTTAACATTATGACCACCAGACGGAGCTGTTGCAACATATTCAAAGTATGAACAGAACAAGTGATCATTTCTGAAGGCACACAGACAGAAGTAGAACTTTCTGTGGTACGAACAGTTCTGTGGTGTCGGGGTGACGGTTCTATCAACACCTGTGTCGTTGTCTCACCCATTGTTGTTGTTCTCACCCATTGTTGTTGTCGTTGTCTCACCCATTACTGGTGAGTTGACAAACAACAAACACGGTGCTGAAACAGCGACCGTTGTCCTTTTTGTGCTAATACGTCTCACTTGGACCACGCTTCTGCAAAAGGTCAAAAGTCAAGGTCCTGACATGAGTTTAGAGTTCTAGCTGCACTACCGCAGCTGACCAGCAGGGGCTGGCAACAAAACACCCTGTTTCCACACACAGCCAATCAGATATCATCAACTTCTCTCAGGAAAATCACCAGGAGTCTGAAATGTTTCTTTATGTCGATGATAAAAACCGACTTCATGGTTCGCAGTGACTCGATTTCTCTTTCCATTTCCTGCTCCTTGAACTCTTGTTGTGTTTGGAGACGTTTGTGGGGAAACAGCGAAGGTCGACCGTGAATGTAAAAATGTTTATAAAATAAAAACAAAACCTTAGTTTTCACAGGATTTTACAGTAAAACGTGAAGCAAAAAAACAAATCTGAAGAACCTGCAAAAATTAGCTTCTCACCGACTTCATCTTTGTGTCAAAGTAATAAAAATAATAATAGTTATTATTATTATTATTATTATTATTATTACAGAAAGTGACAAACAAGAAAAAACATATTGGCAAAAAAAAGTTGATTTTTAATTCAAGCTGTAGAAAAAACGAACGACGACAAAAAAAAACCTAATGTACAGGAAACACAGGAAACGGAACTTCCCTGATGTCCTCGAACGCACCGTTTGTTACCTCAGTCTCAGGTGGGACGTCCCCCTCTGGAACCACCGTCCCTCAGGTCTGTGTCCTTGTCCTTGGCATCATGAGAGACCAGGAGGGAAAAAATGAGGAGGAGAGACAGAGGAGACGATCTGAGGACAAAGATGAGGAGCCGACGTCCAGGAGGTCTCTGGCGCTCTCTGGTGGTCTGTGGAGGTCTCAGTTGGTCTCACCTGTCCTGTCCTCAGTCTGTTTGTCCTGCAGGACTGTGATGAAGGACTCCCAGGCTGCCTGACACTGTAGAGTCAGAAGAACAGAGAGAGACGTGACAACATGGATGATGAAGATGATGATGAAGATGATGATGAAGATGTTTGTTCTGTGACTCTGACTCCATCAGTTTGTTTCATCTACATCACTGACTGATATATATGTATATATACAGTATGTATAAGTAGATTTATTATATGGATATATATAGAAATAAATAAATATATATTTACACATATTTAAACAATATTGATAATAATTATACTGTGTCGTTCGACTTTGTTTTTTTTTTACTACTTTGCAGCAGTGACAGGTGAACGTCCCTGGTATGGCACTAGTACTAAAGTCCGATGTTCCCACCGTCTCAAAGTAGTGGATGTTCTTGTCGGCCACGCCCGTCAGCAGCTGTTTGAAGTCCTGCCTCTTGTTGCTCTGCCATCGTTCCCAGTCTGCCTTCAGGTCAGCGTTGAAACACTCCACTCTGTCCTGGCACTTCTCCACCTCCACTGGGATCTGCAGTGACACACACACACACACACACACACGCACACACACACAGAGGACACTACAGCTACAGGGTGTGAAGGTCTGAAGGTCACATCAGTTCAATACGTAGTAGAAACATTCAGACACAGAGACTGTTACTGCTGTTACTGTTACTGCTGCTGTTACTGCTGCTGTTACTGCTGCTGCTGCTGTTACTGCTACTGCTGAAATTTGAATAAATTTGATTCAAATGTGAAGACATTTTAACACCTGGACGGAACGACTGAAACCAAACCCGTTCATTTAGATTGGCTCTAATACACAGTGTAAACACATGGTGTTGTTTATACACACTGTGGAAAAGTGTTTCAGTTTCACTGAAGCTCCTCGAGCTTTAAATACAAGCAGGTGTCTGCGTAGGCTTCAACCTCTGGTCAGCGGCCCAGCGGGTGTCAGAGCAGCCTGACTGATATTCCGACAGTCGTCAGAGAGGAGAGGAGAGATCGTGGCAGTTTGTGGACGAGGAAACTCACGGGACTTTTGTCTTCCTGTCTGCGCAGCACTGCTGCTTCAAGTCGCCCCTCGTACTCGGCCTGACTCTGGTCGCGCTTCCTCAAAACGTTCTGTGATCAGACAGAGGGTTGCTGAGTCAGAGGGTTGTGGGACAGGAAATGACGTGCAAAAAAAACAACTGACTCAGGAAAAAACATGGACAACAGACGTGGTCCAGTCAACAGACGTGGTCCAGTCAACAGACGTGGGTCTCACCTTCATGGACTCCACGTAGAGAACGTACTCTCTCAGGACCGGCAGGAAGTCCTGGCCCATGTTCTCACTCAGGTCCTCCAGAGCTTGGCAACTCTTTGACACAGTGCACGACACACCCTCCAGGGGGCGCTGCAGCTCCTCCTCTGAGCCCGCCCAGCTGGAATATACAGAGCTGTACTCGCGCACCTCGGTCAGGTACTCTGGTTTACAGGAGACAAGTTTTCTATAAATACTCAGTACTAAAATACTTAGAAATATCCAACCACAAGTTTTTGTGACAAGCTAGCTTTTAAATTTAGCTAAAAGTTAGCCCTGATGTTACACAGAAAATAAGTCAAAAAGATGCAGGCAGAAAAAACACAAGTTTTAATTTTTTTTTTTCAAGGTATAAAGATGCTGCTAATCAAAATGTCGTCGTCGTCGTCGTCACCTGACTGCAAAAACAGGATCCTCTGGGCGATGCGGTCGATGGTCCCCAGTTTCTGACTGAACGTGTCCAGATATTCTCCCATGGCGCAGAATTCCGCCGGCCGCACTTTCAGCTTGTAGCCTCCGGCCACGTGTTTGACCGACTCCCCCACCTTGGTGAGCAGGGCCAGACCCTGACGCTTGTTCAGGTCCTGCAGGCGCAGAGGGAGAGAAAGGTCACATGATGTTTGCGTTTGTTCTTTGTGGCTATTTTTAACGACACCAATTTCACATGTTTTGACTACAGTTACATTGGTGAAAAAAAAAAAAAATCAATACATCGTCGTGACCACAGTATCACAGTATCATATCCTCAGATTCCTGCCGAACCACAGCCTCAGCCTAAACGGAGCTGAGACAACTGGATGAAGACGACCATCTACAGCAGGTCTTCAGAAAGTCCACATTCTAGAATGGTGCTGAAGGAAAGTTCTGGAGTCTGACTCAGGACGGGGTGTACGATCTGACGGTGGACGTCTCACCTTGGCCGACAGGAAAGCGTTGAGGTGAGGGTTGAAGGACAGGACGGGATGGTCCGCCACTCGCTTCAGGAACTTGTCCAGAGCTTTCATCCTGGTCTCCACAAAGTCCTCTGAGAAACGGTCCACCACGCCCTTCATCACAAACTTCTCTGGCAGCGGCTGAAGACACACACACACACACACACACACACACACACACATACAGGAGAATGTACCGTGGAAGGTTCTGACAAATCTGTGTGAGGTTTTTCTGGAAGCTTCTCTGTGTCTGGACCTACAGGGATGAGGTGCGTGGGCTGACTGTCCTCCAGCTTGATCCTCAGCCAGTCAAAGTCCTGGTACCTCCGTCGTACACAGTACTCTGGAAGATCGAATTCTATCCGTGTGGTCTGGGAAAAAAAAAAGTTTTTACTTAAAACATCGATTTTTTTTTTTAACCTTCAAACACACAAACATGAAACCTCACAGCTGGAGTAGAATTACAACGACACTGTACCAACTGTTGACCTTCAACTGTACACAGATACCCCCCCATAAACCCCCCCATCACTGATCTTCATATGAAGCTGTGATATTTGTCAGAAGCCTCTGAGCTCCAGAGCAAACATGAAAACCAACGTCTGTACATTTATAACCACAATAATGCACAGAGGTTCAGTAGAGGGCGCCACTGACACAGACACTTACAGCTGGAGATTTCTAATAATTAATATGATTGATCATATTGAGGCCAAGGTTTCATTGTTAATATATTTGTTCAGAGTCTCAGAGTCTCGGAGGACGACGTGGCGAATGTTTAAAAGTTCTTTGCCATATTTTGGTGAATGTGTTTGTCACTGTGGACAGTTGGTGTGACCAGTGTGTCCAAACCTTGGTGGACACTCTGTAGGTGATGTACGTCTCCATGGTGGACACGTGCTTCTTGGGGTCGTCCACGGTGACGAAGAGGTCGTGGGCTTCGGTGGAGGCGTACGGATCCCGTCCGTCTGCCTCCAGGTCGTCGTCCAGCTGCAGCCTGTTGAAGAGCGAGGAGGCGGAGGCGGGGCTGGACGTCTCGACCGGCGTGCCATTGGTCAGTACGGCTTCCTGTGAGGGACACAATGTCAAACCAGTGTGTCCACAAAGTCCAACAAAGAGCTGATAGACAGACGGAAGCTGAGGAGATGATGATGATGATGCTTTAAATCAATGACACTGTTGTTTGGGCTGCACACGCACACACACACACACACACACACACACACACACACATTCTACATCATCTAATTCTATTACTACAGATCTTTTCTTTTCCTGTCACGTATTTTAAGAATACAAAATAAAATATTTTAAGTTATATCTAATACCTAATTTGAGCCGATGTTACAGTGAAAGTGAGGCAACCAAAATAACAGACAAAATATGGCAGAATAGTTAACTGTTACAAATTTGTCAAATTGTCCCAAAAACTTTATCATAAATATGAACAGAAATGATCGTCATTAACTAAAAGAAATCAACCATTAGCCTAGGAATGGTTAGCGGAACATTAGCAGAACCACGTCTGAATCATCAGTTATTTAAAATAAGAAAAGGCAAAACAGAGAACTCTGGGTGATGACGGTTAACCTTCTTTGTCTAAACACCAGAGTCTTTACTGTCATCGTACTGCAGTATTACTCAAACTGTATGCAGATGATAACATAATCTACACTTCAATATTTGCTCTGTTCAAACTTTGTTGGTTTTTCTTCGACTGCAGTTTGATTTAAATCTGTGTAAATTTCCATAGAAATGACTGTTGACACAGATCCCGTTTTCACTGCTGCCGTAAAGTTACCAGACGCCAAACAAAACGTTTGGATTTTTTTTTTTTGGAGAGACCTTTCATGTTTAAGTTCATTTTTCCAGAAAAGTGTTTTCCTTCACTTTCTTTATTCTAACTCTACCACACACACTGATCAAACACACACACACAAACACAGGTTTTGCATGGACTTAATAACACATTTCCTAGCTCCTTATGCTAACCTGAACTATCACTGCTGTGTTTTATCGTTAATCCTTTTCCAAACTAACTCAGTGAGGACCTGGACCGACGTCCTCACAAACACGAGGTCCAAACACAACAGCAGTATTCTCCAAAGGTGTCCCCACATGTACAGCTGTACCAGGAACAGACACACTGACGTTCTCCTCCCGTCACTCTCCGTCTGTGGACATTTTGGCCGTCGTACCGACAATCACTCTGGACTCAAAATGAACCCTGGACAGGTTTTTAAGACCTAGAATAAAGCTAACGTTTCTGGCACAATTGTAGTGAAACGGTTCTGTTTTATGACAGTGAAATCAACAATAACAGAACTGAACTGAATGGAATCCATCCGTCCCCCATTCCAGTGTTTATACCTGTGTTTTTTTTTTCTTTTCTCGATGCTAAACAACCGTAGATTAAGATTCCTATTGTGTATAAAAACACAAAGCATTCGTTCGTTACTGACACAACAGACCAGGACAAAAAAAACAATAATAATCATAGTGTGTGTGTCTGTGGTGCTGAACTAGAAGCAGGTGCCAAACGTAGAGTTACATTCACATGTCTCCGGGTGACAATCATTAACTAAAGTGTCTGCAGACAGTGAGCTCTGTTTGCTGTGTGCATTGTTGTTTACACAGCACATCTGTGCTGGTCACGGGGAGGGGGGGGGGGGACACGTCCCTATTGGATGACGAACACAGTGTAATTGGTGGTGGGGGGGGGGGTGCACAATCAGTATTGGGTCAGAACCACGTGTGAACTGGAGATGGTTTCATCCAAGAGCCGGCAAATATAAATAGATACCATAAATATACACGTTATTAAACCTATGAAACCAGAATATGACATTTGATGTGGTTTTATAGCTGCACAGTTGAGAAGCTAAGACTGTTGCTGACGTCTGGGTTTCTAAAATATCTCACGTCACGGGTAAACATGCAAAGGTCACATTAAACTTTGTAACTTCAGTCTGGTCTGCGACAATAAGTCAACGAAGCAAAACAGAAAAAAAATAAAATCGTGACCATCAAATCAGTCAGCAGCTGTTTTTAAAGAGTCCGTAAACTGTTTAAATGTTTGGCTTTTGGAATTTATTTTGTCCATTTGTGGTGAAACCAAAAGCGTCCGCCTCTACTCGACCTGATCAACTGGATGGTTTAATGGGTTACACAGGAACTCAAAAGGTATTCACCCAAGTCAAACGTCACACCACGACAGCTAAGAGCTAGGCTAACCAGCCCAGAGTCATTTGTCATAGACACCAACATTGGTGTTCAGGTGCATCAGAAACATCTGAGGGAGAAAACAAATCAATCTTCTCAAGACAAGAAGAGCAAGGCAGCTACCACGAGTTTTCAACTATTTCTGGTCATCTTTCGTCCTGACCTTTTAAAATCCTGCACAGGTAGAAACATAGCACTTAACTATAATTTTGCATAAATAGCTAAATGTTAGCCACATTGAAAAGGATGTGAAAAATACAAAAAGGAAGTAAGATTTTCCAAAAGATAAATGGAGTAATTTAATTTAAAAGGGTATCATCTCGTCCTTAAGCACATCTATAAACTCTGTTTGTTTTTTGCTTTTCATTTTTTTCAAACAAACAAACAAACATACAAAGCAGGTTTTAAATAGCTTTGATGTCGGTTAACCTTTTTCTTTTTATCAAGTTCCAAACTAACGTCTTCCGCAGAAACATACAGATTTAACACACAGTAAGTTACGTTTTTAATTGGCGTAAATCTTAACTAATAAACTACCGTTGGTTCGACATGTAACTACACTATAACCACAGTTTAGCCCGGTTTGTCCTCTCTCCAACGGCTGGCTGCTTCAACCACAACACTTGGCCCGGTGCTGCGCGGTTCGAACGGGTTCAGCACTAGAAGAAGAAAGAAAAAAAAATCACCTTTTCCCCTTCGGTGTCCACAGTGACATCTGGCCCCGGGGACAGCGGTTCCTCGGCGACGCAGAGCGGATGGAGGATCTCCCCAATGGGCTTCTGCCCCGAGCTGGCCAGGCCTCTCGGAGCACCGGCACTCATACTGCAGGAGGCCGGGAAGACGTGGCCGCAGGGCAGGAAAGGGCAGTCCGAGTCTCCGCGGCTGAAAACGGTGAGCGGAGACCGAACACAGTCGCCTGTAGTGGGAAGGTTGAGATGTTGCACATCCGTTACTGCAGCTGTGGCTGCTGGTCACCCAACTGTCAGCTGACCGTCACCGCGCAGCTGCGGAAGCCCACCCCTGAGGACCCGGATGTAAACAAATCGCGTCATATGGCCTCAGTCGGTGACTTCGAAGATCGTCTATACCGCCATCTTGTCATCGTATGTTTTTTCTTGCCAGTCAAACACGTCACCTTAAATGAACCACCGATTGTTGTACTGCTTCGAATTCGGATTGTGTTGAACGTTTTTTCACTATAGTTTATTTTTATTAACACTTCTTATATTTTAAAAACATAATCTAAATATTTGTAATTAAAATCATTTTTTATATTTAAAAGTGCAGTAAATATTTTCTCGCACCACAGTTTGTTTCGTAATACTTTTATGACAATACTTCGCCGTTTAGAAGATGACTTTTTCGATTAGTTGCTTTGTCGACTTTTGTAACTAATTATTTTCTGATGAAGGTTTACCGGAAAACGAGCAGAGTAAGACATCTTCACATCAGCCATATCCTGTCGTCCAACGTTAAACCCGGCTCGTGTTGAAGTGAGGCGGTATCTCCTGCTCGCCGCGGCCAAAATCTCTCCTTATTTTAAACTTTGTTCGTTGCTGAGAATCAGCTCGTAATTGTAGTGTGTACCAAGCGTTATATCCGATTGTATTTTCCATTCCTTCTTCGCACACATCTGCCAGTGTTGTCGTAGCAGGGCGGACAGAAACACCAACACACACCGTCTCTAGGTTTTTGACACTTTCACCTGTATTTTCAGACTGAAATGTCTGCCCACCCCCCGGGACAAGGTTAGTATTTTTGATAAGAAATATGTCTAAATCTTCGATGATGTGTTCATTTAAGCCAGAATGGTAGTAGAATTCCCATGTGCCCGTGAACTCATCATAGAGTTCGTCTGTCTTTTCTCTCGTGTTGTTAAACTTCTAATCGGAGTGGGTTTTATCTCTCGTTCTTTTAAAAACGTATAATTGATTTTATCTTTAAACAAAGCTAATGTTATATCTCCCCATACTTTGCACCAGTATAATTATATTAATAGTGGTAATATTTAGGGTTTTAACATCTTTTTTGTTGTTGTTATTGTCATCTTTTTTCTTTCGTTTTTACCTGCAGCCTTTCCAAACAAAACCCGTGTTGCCATCCTGGCTGAGCTGGAGAGGGAGAGGAGGAGACTGCTGCAGAATCCAGCCATCAACACGCCCGGAGCCAGGTCTGGACCTCACCGCCCACAACACTGCATAACTCTGAACATTTTACTGAATATCCAGATGTGTGATACTTATACCAAATAAATGATATAATATACCATTCAGTAATTGGAACTGAATACCAGGTGGCGCTGCACATTACAACAGACAATGGGCCGAGGACAAGATGTCATTGATGTCATTGCCCATATGAAATAGTCTATAGAAACTTCAGGTTAAATCTGGAGCCGTGGACATGACACTGACCTCAAAGCGAATCTGTTAAATGTTAGTCACATGTTAAAACTAAAGCTAAATCAACCGTAAATGTAGTAAAATATTTTTTTTACATATACAATGAAATACAGCTAAATGTTGAAAGTGTTGTGCTCTCGTGTTCTCAGGATGGGTCTGAAAGACTTCAGGGACAACGCAGAACAACAACACATTGCAGCGCAGCAAAAGGCGGCCCTGCAGGTAAAACACACACACACACACACACACACAGGGACACGTGTGTTCCTCACTCTGCCTCATTAACACACACGTGTGTCTCCTCCTGCAGCATGCACATGCCCACTCCTCAGGGTTCTTCATCACTCAGGACTCCTCCTTTGGAAACCTCATCCTCCCTGTCCTCCCTCGCCTGGAGCCAGAGTCATGACTGTATTTTTAACACCGTTATCTGCCTCCACGCTGACAAGACCCTGTTGTGGCCAGTTTCCTCTTTTAGGTCTGTGTGTGTGTGTGTAGAGTTTTTCCTCATTTCTCATCTCATCGCAGCAACATTCTCAGGGCAACGCCACAGACGGGGCGTCAAATACGGCTGCTGTTTTTAAAAAACACTTTGGAATTAAAAGTCCAACATTTGTTGCATTGCCTTTTCGCCGTCACTGGAAAGCAATCGCTGTTGCCAATCATGCTAAGACTAAATAAAGTGTTCTCCAGGTTTTTAATTCTGAGATTTCTTTGTGTAGAAACTGTGATGATGACGTTCTTGTAAAGTGTGTAGTTAAAAACTCAAACAGAAAAGTTTGACTGTGACTCATTCTGTCAGTACATTTCTATCAGGTGTTACAGTAACTCATGTGATGAACAAGTACAGAGGCTAGCTCCCGGTGTTACCAGGTGTACGATAATGATCGTAATTGTACGATATGTTCCCTCCCTTTGATCAATGATTCTCCAGATCATGTATCGTACAGTAATGTGACTCTTCAGTACACGGACGGTTCATTAACGCTGCAGAACACAAACCTTCAATAGCCAATCAAAGAGCACCAATCGTTGTGACGCAAAATGTGATTGAACGAAAAAAACATACCGCAGCGTCTTGACATCAAACTTAGCCAATAATATATTCACGTTTTAAACAACGCTACTGAAGCTGATTGTTTGTAGCTATAGGTTTGATACTTTTGGTTTGGTAGGTTTCCATCATTTTCCTCAAAAAAACGATAATTTCAGACCACGTGTGCGATACATTTACCCTTTAAATCTGGCACCTCTGCCTGTGCAACTCTTTTTACCAATGTCCCAACATATTTGTTTCGCACACATTTGCCAAAAAGTTCCCAGGGGGCAAAATAGAGAACTGAAAAATAAATATACGTATTTTTTAGTTTTGTTTAGTTTTGTTATAGAAACCGAGCTATGAAGTATAAGGAAGTATGAAAAATGTACTCTAGATGTACTTCCTTTAAGGTTTACTTTATTATAACTTTATAACCAGTACTTTGTATTTGTAGTTCCATGAAGTACAATAAGGCTACGCTGCACAATTTCCTAAATATGTGTTGTATAACACTGGCCCCTGGTGGCTAATCAGGGGAAGTGCGCATCAGAGGTTTCAGTATCCCGTAAGGGATTTTCACTCCATTATATTATATTATATTATATTATATTATATTATATTATATTATATTATACATGGAGACTTTCAACACAAACAAAAAAGCTACTTAAAAAAAGTAAAGTCTATTTGGATTATTTATAAATAAACAGTTTCTCATATATTTTCATATTCGAAAAGAAAAAGTTACACAGAATGTTGTTCAAGACAAAGCGTGTTTTTTTTTCCCTTAGAGACTAGACTTGACTCAACTCGCCCCTGGCTCCACCCCACATATCTCGGCCTCCTCCTACGTGTAAAGACTGCTGTTCTTGACATACAAGCATCTCAGAAAGAGAGGAGGAAAAAGAACTTTCACCTCCTCCCGCCCTCCTCCCATCCCTCTTTTCCTCCCTCCTCCAGACTCTTATCGGGTTCAGCATTGCGCAGCCGCTGCACTTCGCGTCGTCGGACAACGGCTCCTGTCACGGCCAGGTTTCTCATTGCATTTTCCGAACTGGATTAAGTTCTGTGTGGAAACAAGTGATATTTGAATCCGCAGGAGGAGAGCACGGAGAGAGGAGGTGCGTGTCGGGTGTCCTGCTGCCGCTCCTGCTCCGGTTCTTTTACGCACGGATATGTGAGGCTGTTTACAGGACTGACAGCTGAAGAGAAAAACACATTTATTATTGCGATAAACAGAAAGTATCGTCTCGTCGCTGCTGGCGCTGGAGATTAAAGTCCGGGTTAAGACCGGGGGCTTTTCCAGGTTGGATCGAGAACAAAAAAAGTTGGGAAAACTCGGGATCAGTGGAAAACCAGAACAGGAACAGGATTGAGGTAGAAGCAGCTGACTGTTGAATGATGGCGTTGAAAGCCAGAGTGTTGTATGACTTCAGCTCTGAAAACCCTGGAGAGATTTCTATCGCAGAAAATGAGCTGGTGACTCTGTACACGGAGGAGTATGAGGGGTGGCTGAAGGGGGAGAACAGCAGGGGGGAGTCTGGACTCTTCCCCGCCTCCTACGTGGAGATCATCAGGGACCACATCACCTCCAGCAGCACCAACAACAACAATGGCTTCTCCTCATACAAATCCAAAGCGGTGCCGACCACCCAGTCGTCCTTCACACCCCCTGAAACCCATCACCAGAAGGAGCCTGGGGTTGGAAGCGTCGGCAGCGGGGGAGGGAGCAGCTTCCACACCAGCCAGGGCAGCGATTATGACGACTGGGACGACGACTGGGACGAGCCTTCTACGGCCGCAGGTGTGCCTCAGGGTTTTGGCAACATGCCGCCCATATACCCGGTGACCACGTCCCTGCCCGCACGCCGTGAGAGCGGGCGACAGCACCACCAGCAGGCCAAGAGCTCGGCCACCGTGGGGAGGAACCTCAACAGGTTCTCTACCTTTGTGAAGTCCGGAGGCGAGGCCTTCCTGCTGGGCAAGGCTTCAGCTCCCGTGAAGGACGGGGACAAGATCTGCGTGGTGATGGGGAAGCACGGCCCAGAGTGGCAGGACGACCCGTACCCGTTCACGTGCACCATTGACGACCCCACCAAGCAGACCAAGTTCAAAGGCATGAAGAGCTACATGTCCTACGGCCTGACTCCGACACACACTAACATTCAAGTCAACCGCAGGTACAGGTTCTTCTTACTCTCAACTTTAGATCATTTACTTTTTTATACCTTTTTTTTTACCTTCATTGCCAGAAAGGAACTTCTGAGGATCAATAAAGTTCAATCTATCCGATGGTTCTTTACCACAAAACAGGAGAAACAGATTTGACCCTGGCCATGCTCTCACTTCTCACCTTCTGTGACATTTATTACATTTTCCTTCTCGTCTTCAAATCAAACCCACGCTGAGTTAAAAAAAAAACAACAACAAAAAAAAATCTGTTGTCAGCCCAAAAACAGCAGCTATTATTTCTACTATTTTATTTTTTTCCTCCTCCTCCCTTTCTTACATCTTCTTCCACTTCCTGTCCAGGTATAAACACTTTGATTGGCTCTACGCTCGCCTGGTGGAGCGGTTCCCCGTCATCTCCGTGCCCCACTTGCCTGAGAAGCAGGCCACGGGGCGCTTTGAGGAGGACTTCATCTCCAAGAGGAGAAAGGGTCTGATCTGGTGGATGAACCACATGACCAGCCACCCTGTGTTGGCACGCTGTGATGTTTTCCAGCATTTCCTGACATGTGGGGTGGACGAGAAGGCCTGGAAACAGGGCAAGAGGAAGGCGGAGAGGGACGAACTGGTCGGCGCTAACTTCTTCCTCACTATCAGGTAGGGTGTGAGTCCGGGACTGAATGGGTTCAAAATCCTGGAGTTGGGTTTATGACAAACAAAAAGAAAAAAGCACTGGGTGGACCCAGGAAATTCTTAGACAAAGCATTTTTCAATTGACTCAATATTTAACAGATGCTGTGTTTTTCTCTCTCTCTGTCTGTGGCTCCACAGGCCTTTCATCTGTCAAACCACGGCTGTAAATGGGTGTTGGTGTCTGTGTGATGTCAAGGGCTTATATTTCCAACAGCTCCACCGAAGGATCAGAGAGTTTAATTATTGTTAGTTAAGATGATAAGACAGTAGAACCTTTGACTTTCAGGACTCATAAAGATTTAACAATATACGATATACATTTATATATAAACACAACACTATCAACGTTCAGTAATATTTAACTGCAATCGGTCTTGGTGATCTTCAGGTTCTTGTGTTCTTAAGTTGGCTCAAGATTACTATAATAAATATATATACACTATATGTATAGAAAATATTAGATTTGTAGCTGAGTTTTCCTCGTAAACGCCAGAAAATACACACTGTTGCTCGTTAACATGTTACGCTACCTTTGTTAGTAACGATAGCTAAAGAATTGGCGTAAAAAAAAAAAAAAACTACATCACTTTAATCCAAGAACTAATAGTGAGCCAAAATACAGAATGGACATTTAGTCAACCAAAAGTTGTTTAAAGTAAACCTGGAAAATAGAGATAATTGAAGCAGAAAAGCTCATGAGTAGCTTCAAAGTTGACCAAACACAACTGTTAGTGTTAGCTCAAACAGTTACCTTAAACAGTTAGCTCAAACACAGCCGTCTGTGAAAACAACTCGAAGCAGTGATGTTGGTGGTACAGGCCTGGTGTTAGACGTTAACTACAGAGATGCTGAAGGAAATGACAGACAGAGCTCTGACGGTAAACATTTTCTCAGTCACCAGTTTCAGTTCTTCTACTGAGGCGTACACAACAATCTGCAGGCATAAATTAGTCCCTGAAAATGTCCTGTCATTTCCCCCACCTACCTGTAAGACTAGGTATTTTTTTCTCTTCAGAATGTTTGAGTATGAATCACAGGAGATCTGGATCTCAGAGGTACAGACCAGAGGTTCTGGTTCTGGAAATGATAACTGAGCAGGAAGTGACCTCATTTTGTATCGTCATTAGTGGGACTTTTTTATGGATGTTGTGGTAATAAAAGTCCAGAAGACCAGAAGAAAAAAGTAGATTTCATCAATGTTCCTATGACTTGGTAGGATTTAAGTACGAGTTTTTTTGTGACAACTCCACTTAAAGAGTTGTTGTTTACATTATGGAATTAACAGCCAATCAGGACACAGTGCTTCTCCTAATATTTACAAGGCTCTTAATAAAGGACCTTCCTGGGGTCTAGTGTTTTTAACTTGAACTGTTTGAACCAAATCTTTGAAAATAATTCCACCAAGGCAGGGTGGAGTTTAAGCAGCTGTTTGTGGTGGAGTCAAAAGTATGGAGATGTTGATGTTTTGTTCAAGTATCCAACGAAACAACTGTAGTTTGAAATTTGACCAAGTAACCCAATACCACGATGATGCGATCGGTTCTAGTTGTCCTCAATCGAGTGCATTGTTCCTAACGACTGGGAGGGTCTGATTGTCATGAGATAGTGACATTAGAAGAATCTGCTCTATTTTGTCTTGGTACGAAGGTGATGTAACGCTTGTGGGACAAACACGATGTGACGATGAATTTATATAACGACCAGTATCTTAAAAAAGGACCTCACGTTGTCCTCTTGTCCCTCACACAGTACTCCCGATGTACCCCTGGATCTCCAGGAAGTGGAGAGCAAAATCGAAGGCTTCAAGACCTTCACCAAAAAGATGGATGAGAACATCGTGGTCGTCAACACCACCATTAACGAGTTCGCCCGTAAACAGATGGCAGGTTTCAAGAAGGAGTACCAGAAAGTGGGACAGTCTTTCAAAGTCCTGGCCCAGTCTTTCGACATGGACCAGCAGGCCTATTCCGCAGGTCTGAACAAGGCCATCGCGTACACGGGTGAAGCCTACGAAGCTATAGGAGACTATTTTGCTGAACAGCCACGTCAGGACCTGGATCCCATATCTGACCTCCTTGACCTCTACAGAGGACACATGGCCAACTTCCCTGACATCATCCATGTGCAGAAAGGTGGGTGAAAAGTTTGGTTTTTAAATTAACCAAAATTCAAAAAACAACAATTCCACTTAAACGTAGGTGTGTCCAATATATGGTCAAGGAACCAGTGGTTTTATGACAAGACGTGTTTCTTACAAACATTCACCTGGTCTTAACAGATAACAGTTTGAATAATTTCTTCCAATAAAATAATCTATTTCTGTAATTCTACTTCGTCGATTAATAACTATTTAGGGCTTCGCCATTTTTAAAAGTTATTCTTTGAGCAACTTTGTGCGAACATGTGACTACTATGTCCAGCTTGACTTTTTAAGAACATTAAGCTAGTGTTTTTACTTATTATAATACATTTACGCTTTTATCCAAAGCGACTTACAGAGGACGATTAACATTATCAAGTGTGTGGTTCCTCTGGGAATCGAACCCAGGCCTCTCTGAGGCAGGCGTGCTAACCGCTACACTATGGAACCACCATATTTTTGGATGTTTTAATGCAAGATTTGTAGGTATTTTCTTTCTTAACCGTACTAAATATAATCCCGAGGAAACTATTAGCAGTTATCCTGGCTAATTTAGCACTTTTTTTTTGCTTACTTTCTTGAATTTGTGGGCAATTATTGTTGCCCTTCTCTTTTAGCATTTTCACTGTTATTGTTTTGTTTTTGTTCAATTTGATCGATGCCACAGGAGGCAAACTTACCCCTCCACCCCATTCCTGTTCAAAATCCTTTGAATAAAAATAGTTACAGTCTAACAGTGATAAAAGTATTCATGCTGTTAGAGTCGGTCATTGTCTGTTGGCTTCACCACGTTGATACAGTTACCAGAAACCCGCCGACTCCAGTCCAAAGACCTGAGATCTGAGGACAATCCTCAAACATCGACGTGATTCTTTCATGATTAATCTGCACAGTGTTTCAACAGGACGTTTGTTTTTGTGAGATTATTATTTCTCTGACCGCTCTCGGCCATTGTGGTTGTTTTTTTGGATAACATTTCGGCACAGACTTTAATTATTATGCTAATTTTACTCTTTATAAAATACTACAGCTAACCTTCGACAGTTACATGTGGTGGTTTTCCTTCATGTTTTGAGAAAAAAATTCTGATGAATTTTAGCTCACTTTGCATATTTTTGGGCTAACTGTCAGAAGTTTCTCTGCTAACTGCTGCTAGCTTTGGATCTGAAACTCTTTGTTAGAGTCTGGAGGAGATTTGGATTTTTGCAGAGGACAAACAGGAATCCAATAAACCTGGAAGGAATCAGACATTAATTGGATGCAGGATGTAGCAGCGAGCTACATTCAGACACACAGTATCGGTTTGTGGAAAAATACGAACTCTCACAACTGTTTTTCATTTCCTTTTGAGAGTAGCGATGCTCCACCAGGACTCACCTTTTATCATGTTTCTTTAATTCACAAAGAAAACACACAAAGGCCCAGATTCTGACTGTTTCCTAACCCACGCTCACATCTGTTTCCGTTTACCTCAAGAGCAGCGTCAATCTAGGTCGAAAACCGAAACCCAGGACCAGTCCACCGTAACAGCCCTGATACTCAGTCATTCGACAAAGTAGGGAAACACACTTGCACAGACATGTACAAAAGAACTTGTAATGAAGTGAGCCTGTTATTTGGCTGCAGGATGGGAGGAGGGAGTCACTCCTGGCACGTAACGTCCCAACATTTGCCAAACCTACAGGCTGTGTTTCTATAGTGTGCAAGGGTTCTATTCTCCCTGGACACAATCAGTCCTCCCCACTGTGGAAATACAGGCTGCATCCCAATGGTCTTAGTGACAGACAGGACTCAGAGAAGTAGGTCAACTTTATACAATTTACAGTAACTCTAATTCACAACAAATATTTACCTTAGGCTGAAAATCTATGAACATTGTTAAACATTGTTACGTTTTGAAAATGCAGTTAATTATATAAGGATAAAACAATGTCTAATGATAAAAATGTATATGAATTTATATGGAACATTCCTTTAAATAAGGATTGGTTGGTTTTATGCCCTAGCATGTATGGGATTTTTTTTACATATACTGTAGTCATCGTAAAAAGAAAATCTGACTTGAACAAACTGTACTGGGAAACTTTAGGAATTGATTTCAGACAGTGAGGAGTCCATGGCTGCAGCCACAGCAGGGCCTGATGGGTAATTCCCTCTGAACATGGTCCCCTCCTCCCCTCACCCTCCCTTGGATCCCTCCCCCCACGCAAAAATCTGCACTGCTGTCAAAACTGTCCAGCAGAGTGGATGTTTGGTTGGCTCAGAGTTTCCATCACAGTTGAAGTGATTCTGTCCCCCTTCCCCCCCCCCCCCCCCCCCCCACCCCCTAGATTAAACCCTGTGATTTAAACTCAGCGTATGAAACAGAACCAGAGCCCAGAGGTCACAGTGGAGGTCAAAGGTCAGACAGTAAATGCAGTGACTGTGTTGACTCCGACGTCCACAGTCCAGTCCGTCTGTGGTCACCGTGACAAACGTCTGTTGGGCTTCGTCTGAGGTGAATGAACAGATTCCTGGGTCTCTTCTCCTGTGTTGCCCTGGGACTGAAGGAATGCAAAATGGAGCCGTGTCAGGGTTTTCCCCTCCTCCTCCTCCTCCTTTTCTTTTCCCTCTTTTCCTTCTTCCTCTTGGTGGTTAAAGAGAAGGAGGAAGAAGAAAAAAGGAGGGAGGGAGTGTGTGTGAGTGAGTCAGGGGGTTCAGATGGCAGCAGTAGTTTCCCATAGGCCAACAGGACCAGAGTTCAGATTACAGCGCTGTAATCTCCCCGGGAGTGAGGAGAGTTAAGTACAAGTGAATCCACGACGGTGTAAGAGAACGTGGCTGGGTGTCAGTGTCTGTGCACGAGCAAGTGAGCGATCGACCAACTACGTTATAGGTCGATGAGGTCGTTTAGTACCAGCGTAGCACCGGCACTTTCTGTTCAAACTCCGTCGTCATGTTCTCGACACGCAGCCAAGTTAACAAGCCTTCAGTGATTTCATCATCAGCTTCAACCCACCCACCACTCACCCCCCCCCCCACACACACACTCACTTCCCAACCCCCATCCTTTCAACGTGTTAGTCACTCAAATCCAGACACATGACTCACATCTTTAAGGAAAAACGCACAAACTGAGAGATTTTGTTGTGGTTTCATTCCTGGAAATTGTTGCTTTGGTGAAGACCAAACTTTGACCCACATACAGCAGACTGCCAGCTGCTTTTCATCCACATCTGCATCAGCACTTGGCTCTCAGCCAAGACTGGAAGATAAAAGATACGTACTCGTGGTTAAAGTGGATAATCCTGGATCAGGACAATAAGAATAACAGTCACATGTTCTCTGGGGTTTGGGTTGAAAATGCTGTTAAAATATTTTAACATTTAACACAGTTCCTAAGAGAACTTACAAAAACATAAGTTATTAAAAATGTCAACTATCAAAAAAAAAATTTAGAGAAAACAAAAAGTAAAAGTTAGGCCAGATGTAGACTAAAATGTACCATGATATTGTTTATTTTTGATAAAGGTAAGCTTACTGAAACTAAATGTTTGATAAAAGAGACAAAAAGGTGACAATACATTAACCCAAATGTAGTTAAATATTACCCAAAATATCACCTAGCCAAAAATGACAGTATTAGCTTTAGTATATACTATTTTCAGGACACAGTTTACCAATTTAATTATCACATTAGCATAGCTAGTTAGAACAGAGAGAAATACCAACCTGCCAGAAATGATAAATATTAAATGGTATTAATGTATTTGAAGTTTTTTTTTATTGTTTTCTTCTTTTTTTTTTTACCAGGTGCATTGACTAAAGTCAAAGACTGTCCACAGCGTGAAAGTGACCTCCACGATCGCTGCAACATAATTTCCTGCGCCACACTGGCTGAGATCCAACACTTCCATCGCACACGTGTACGGGACTTCCGTTCACAGATGCAGCATCACCTACGTCAGCAGATTAGCTTCTTCCAGAAGATTACAGCCAAACTGGAGGACGCTCTCCAGAGATACGATGAGGACCAGTAAAAAAAAAAAAGTGGGATTTGAGCAGGAGGGAACCAGAGATTGATGTCCTCGACCTCCAATGACAACATCTCCACAACCTGCCTCAGAGGAAAACCTTGGAGATTTGTCCTGTTTGGGATCCTGGCTCTGGTTGGAGTGCCTTACAGAACCACGACCTCTGAACAGTTCTGATGAATGTACCAGTGATGGGGATTTTGCTGACGCCGTGTGGACGTCTGGAGATGTAGCAGGAAAACAGCGATGTTAAAAACAGCTGTTCCTTCTGCCAGATGTCGTCTTTTTTCTTCTCCCTTTGTTCAGGTCACGTGATCACTTCATGCCTTTCGTGACAATTTCCTTAACCAAACGTGAACGTAGGAATAATTTTACATTTCTCCTGGATGGACGAGCGTGACAGAGCGGACGACACAAATAATCTCCAAATATTATATTTACTTTAACTACCTGCTCAGTATTGTTTGGATGGGACTTGTAGGGACTTGAACTGTTGATGAACTGAATGAAAGTGACTGTGAGTTTAAAAAGCAAATTTGAGATTTTTCAATAACCAACAATAAATCAAAAACACTTGGGAAACAAATTTATGAAGGTGTTCTAAATTTAATCGGTTTTACTCAGAAAATGGGGGGGGGGGGTGTTCACTGCAGCAGTTTTTACCAGATGTGCTTCCGGACTCAACCCTCAGTTGGGATTAGGAACCAGATGGTATTAAACTGAGATCCTCTGTGTGGTAGGCAGCAGTCCTACCACTGCACCACTACTGTTGTAGGAAACCAGTCAACCCAAAGTGGAGCCTAGTTTTTCTTCTGCAGCTCCTTCCTGTTCTAAATAGTCCTGTTCTGTTTGGTTTGGTTCAAATAATTCCTGGTGCAGTTGCAAAAGTCCCAAAGGTTTTGATGGTGACCTGACTTCTATAAAAGTTGAGGATGTTACTGCCTGGTCACCGTTGAAAACTGAAGGCTTTTCAACGACC
Organism: Cynoglossus semilaevis; assembly: GCF_000523025.1. Taxonomy (NCBI): domain Eukaryota; kingdom Metazoa; phylum Chordata; class Actinopteri; order Pleuronectiformes; family Cynoglossidae; genus Cynoglossus; species Cynoglossus semilaevis. The sequence goes on from NC_024320.1 coordinate 26,797,177, forward strand.
ACTGAAGCTAAGACTGAGGTTAAAGATGACCCGAGACATGAGAAGACTTAACTGAAGACTTCGTATTGAATACGTTTCCCAGGAGGACCAATCACGTAACGCTAATGATGTTCCCAACTTATGAAATGTTGCCAGGTTATTATTGGACGACTCACTGTAGGCTATGCTAACGCCACCAATCATCCAATGGAAAAGTGTTTTCAAATACATTTCCAGATTGTGTTTAGTAAAATTTTAGAACATACAGTATATCCATCACAAACATGCAACTTTAAGCCTTAACAACTTCAGTTTTTTGGGTTTTACTTCACTTTTCTGGCTGACAACATGACTTGTTTGACAAAGTCTCCACAGCTGTGTTTTTCCTTTTCGGGGTTCGGTTTACTGAAACCATCTGTTTTTGCCTGTTTTCCCTCATTCCCTGGTGAGGTCAGAGTTCAGGGTCAGCCTACAGAGAGTCCTACAGAGAGTACTCCCTCTCTCTCGCTCTCTCTTTTCTTTGTGGAAGCTTCTAACAAAGCCATTCTGTGCCTGAATTTTAAGTTCACCTTTATATAACTAAACCAAAAACATCTAGGCTTTTAGTAATACTAGAACTTGTTAGTATTGTTTAAGTCAATCAACAGCAGGTAGCACTTTTGTTCCTCCAGTTAATTTTTTTTACTACTTGTGGGACATTTTGCACAGCTCTGAGTACAAGCCTTATTATTAAGCTGGTGAGCAAAAAGTATGTTTACTTCATTGTTGTATTACCTTAAATTCATGTTAATAAAAGTATTTAACACACAGTTTAAACAGACTCTAAAACCAGTCTGGACGAACAGAGAAATATCCCATCGTAGTCAGAACAGTGCTCTAAAAAGACTAATATTAATATCCGTCATTGGTCTACTTGCCTGACCATCGTACAACAATGTTGTGTTTCAAAAACAAAATACTTAAAAAGAAAATAAAAACCCATGATGCAAAATCAAAGTTAACAGTTTATTTTGGGAATCACACAAAGTTGCAAAAGTTTTTTTTTTCTTCATCCGTTGTTGCACAAGAATAAAACAGTTGTATTTTCCATAGTTATCATCTCATCTTTGTGCAGGCTCCATTCAAATTAGCATAACTATCGTTAGTTTGGCAAATGTTACACTTACATGTAAGACAGCTTAACTCCTCAGTCAGTCTCAACTGACTTTACCAAATTATAGCATACCATGGGTAAGCAGTGTCACAAAACAAGATGGATCCTTATCTGGTTTTGTAAACTGTACCCAGAGTACACAACACAGAATCCAGGGCTGAATTATTCCATGACAAAAGAAGGTGAAGGTGAAAAACCTCACCTTGAGTCGACTCAGTTTAACCTTCTGTCATGTGAACCAGCTAAGATAATCCTGATCCACCACAGCATGGAATGGTGGATGAAATCTTTAGACATTATACATCAATACAAAGTAGAAAAGGATATAAAAAATAATAAAATAAAAAACAATAAATCACACTGAGCAAGCATTTTAGCGACAGTGGGGAGAAAAAACTCCCTTTTTCAGGAAGAAATCTCCAGCAGATCCAGGCTCAGTGTTGCCGTCTGCCTCGGCAAAGAAAACAGGAGTAAACATACACTACACACTGCCATGCATGTAGCAAACAGGCTACATGCATGGCATTCACAATGTTCAGACCTTTACTTTTAACACAACAACTCTGAATTGAGCCCACACACAGTTGCATTGTACACATTTGTGGTTGGAATGTATTTTAAGACAATGATGATTGTTGTTTTAACACCACAATCAAAAGTGTTTGGTTGTCACTCTTCCTGGTTTGCTTCCCTCTAAAGAGCATTAACGCGCACCTAAATCTTTACCCTACTTCCTAAACTGTTAAAATGTCCCTGCCTCTACGTATCAATGTATTGCCAAGGGTATTTGGTTACAAATTCCCTGGACGGGAGGCCTCCCATTGTATCACGCAACATTTAAATATTTACCTAGAACCTTTAGAAGGAACTAACCACGTCAGAGTGAAACCAATCATCTTTAAATAGAGTTTGTGTTGGTTCAACCGAAAACTGATTCATCAACTTAATGCCTAGTTGATTTTTTAGAATTGTTTTGTGCATCTTGGCTGCAGTTGTGGTCTATAGGCTCCAACTTCTAATTAAAGAAAACAATTATGCAATGGATAAAAAAAAAATAGAATTAAAAAAAA